>NC_140957.1:33403595-33863595 GCF_014529385.1 Adiantum capillus-veneris
CTGCTCTAGAAGTTGCTGCTTCAAGGGCTCTTCCTCTCCATCTAAGCACCTACGTAACTTCTTCATCCGAACTCCGATTTGGGTGATCTATAGCCTCAATCGAAGAGCACGAAGTCCTCTACGCATTGATGTAAAGACAAAAATTTTCAGAGTTATGGAAGGCGTTTCTGTAGCAGCATTTCCGAAGTGAACAGGTTCAACAAAATTGATTCTCATCTCCTATTTTACATACAATGTCTTCCGGCACTCACAAGGGTTCTTCTTCTTCAACAAGGTCCACAACCATTGTGGAAAATGATCCAAAATCTCCTAAGTGTGGAGATAGCAACACAACCACCCAACCAACGACATCGGAAACCATGATCATGGCGTACTTGGTATCATTGCAAGAGACCGTAAACAAACAAGGCGAAGACTTACGAGCACTTGCAATGGAGAATGGCACACTAAGGGTACTTGTGGTTGAGAATGAGAATCTCAAGAGGACACTTGAGATGCAAACAACACGTTTGATGCAACTTGAAGAGGAAGTCAAGGAATGTAAACGCTCTCTTGTGGACTTGAATGCTTTGAAGGAGCGGATGAGCAAAGTAGAGCATGACCATGTATTGAAAGATGAGAAATTTGACACTATGAGCCGGGATGTATGCGACATGAAAAATGTATGCACAAACAAGTCTTGGGCTGATGTATGTGGTAGCAATGTGGTTTCTAATTCCTCACTCATGCAAGCTATGGTTCAAACAAAGAATGTTGAGAATGTGGATGTGGAGGAGTTGAAGGAACGGGAGCGACGTTCCAAGAACATTGTTATTCGTGGAATTCCCGAAGAGAAGTTAGAGACACCTCCTTCTCTTGCCATTGTTATTGAAGATTTCTTCAAAACCCACTTTGGCATGTCCGGAGTTATGGTCTATGGAGCACATAGAGTGGGGAAGCAAGGAGCTCCTCGCTCGGGAGAACGGCCAATTGTATGCACCATGCCGGATGAGACCAAGCGAAAGATTATCCTTGATAATAGTTGGATCTATTTGAGGGATACAAAATGTTTTGTATGTGAAGATCGCACTATTAAGCAACAAAATATGCGTCGCAAGGCATATGAGGAAAAGAATAATAAAAACAAGGAGATCTCTCATGAAGAAAATGTGCCCAAGGAGGAGGCAAGTCTCTCAAGCAAATAGGGATGCGTGACCTATGAGACCGAGTTACAATTGAAAATATGCTTTTGGAATTGTAATGGATACCCATGGAATGCGGGGGTTGGCATTGATGAACTAACAAGCAAAGCCGATGTTGTACTTCTTGTTGAAACTTGGGAGCATGATACACAAAGGATTAACGGCTTGGAGGATTACAATGTACATTCATTGATGTGGTCAAAGAATCTCAAGCAACGAAGAGGACAAGGAGGGTTAGCATGTATGGTTAAGAAAGGATTGGAAGATTTTGTATCAATTGTGAAAGATGACAAGTACAAACGTTATGTATGGCTGAAAATTATGACACCAAAAAGAGCACCCATTTTTGTAGCCGGTTGCTACATTCCTCATCATGATTCTCCCTTTTATGCTTGCATGGATAGAGATCAACCATTTTCTGATTTGGAAGAGGACATTGCTTATTTCAAAGGTGAAGGTGATGTTATTGTATTTGGGGATATGAATGCTCGCACAAAAACATTGCAACATGATACTCAACAATTTGATATGCCATACATTTCAAAGGAGTTGGAGGAAGTTCACTTGTATGATCGTACTTCAATGGATGAGAAAGAGCCGGATCACTATGAAAGTTACTTTTACACATGTGTAATAGCACGGGTATGCTCATTGCCAATGGTGTATCTTTGTGGAGTGGAACCAATGGATTTACATGTAGGAGACATAATGGGGATAGTGTGATTGACTATATGCTACTCTCTGAAGCCATCATGTATCGCATAAAGAGTTTTATGTTTGGTCAATGGACCCCGGAATCCGACCATCGCACCTTATGTATTGACCTTTCATGTGGAGAAGCAACTAAGCATGATAATCTCAGCCAAAGGAAAGAGAAGTTATCACTATGTATGGATTTCAAACGGGCACCAATGTACATTGAAATGGTTGAGCAAAAATTATGGATGACAAAGCTTCAATGTGATGCACCATTGGAAACTAAATGGGAAGCTTTCAAGAAAGCTATTTGTTCTTGTGCGGAAGAATGCTTTGCCATAAAGCATCTCCATGGTATCAACAAAGATAGATCACGCAAAAGGTGGTTTGATAAAGAATGTCAAGATGCTCGAAAGTCCTTGATAAAGCTTGATGCAACTATGGACAAAGACAACTATCAAAGTCATTTGCATACATACAAGGCATTGATTCAAAAGAAGAGAAGAAGATGGGAAGTAAAGCAACAAGAATTTCAAGTCCAAGAAAAGGCACATGCATGTGGAAGATTTTGGAGAAACTTGAGAGGCAAGCGGGTTGAGAATTTTGGTAACTTGAGTCTAGTGGATATGTACACACATTGTAGGCAATTATATGAGCAAGCAAATACTGAAAAAATGCCATTTTATGGTTCACTCCCATGTATGCCGTCTTTTTTTACTATTGAGGATGTATGCGGTGGGCTTGAAAAGTTGGCCACTCGCAAAGCGGGAGATCTTCAAGGTATCAAGCCGGAGATGATCAAATGGACCGGAGATTTTACCCATGAGTGGATGTGTGATATGTTCAACCTTGCACTTCAACATGGTATGCCTTATGATTGGAGTACTAATTGGGTTAAGCCTTTGCATAAAGGAGGGGATGTAAAGAATGTAAGCAACTACCGGACTATAATGATTGGGTCTCTTATGGCAAAGTTGTTTGGGTGCATAATGGAGATGAAATTGAGTGATTGGGCTGAAGAGAATGACAAGCGTGCAAAGGGACAAGCGGTTTTCGTCGATGCCATAGCACCATTGATCATCTTGTCACTCTTCGTGTTCTCATGGAGGAAAGTCGGTTGAAAGGCAAGCGATTGTATTGTTGTTTTGTGGACTTTAAGAAAGCCTTTGATATGATTCCACGTAACAATTTGTGGAGAAGGATGGAAGAACTCCAAGTGCCAAGTGAGTTTATGCTTGCGGTTTCTCGAATCTATGAGAAGGTGATTTGTCAATTGCGCATGGGAAGAGAAATTTCAGAAATTTTTGTAAGCACTATTGGGGTTAAACAAGGATGTCCATTGTCACCAACTCTCTTTGGTCTATGCATCGATCAATTGGAACAAATGGTACTTGACTTTATGCAAGAAGAAGGCATTGAAGAGGTCACTATTTGCAATGCGGTAATCATGCTTTTGTTGTATGCGGATGATGTAGTGCTTCTAGCACACACTTTAGAAGATGCACAAAAGCTTATGGTTGTCCTTGAGAACTTTTGCTTGCATAGTGGGCTGATTGTAAATGAATCCAAAACAAAGGTTATGCTTGTGAAAACCAACCATAAGGAGAAGCCATGCATTGTGTACAACCAACGAGACATGCTTGACAACAACGAGACACTTGAAGTTGTTGAGAGCTTTAAGTACCTTGGCCTTGAGGTTCCATCCAATCACAAGTGGCATGAATGTGCTATGCGTCGTTTGGAAGCGGGAAAGAGAGCATATTATGCATTTGAGAACATGTGTAATGCGGGAAACATCAAGTGTTGGGTTCTCAAGAAGTATCTTTTTGATGCATTGGTGACACCGGTTCTTCTTTATGGAGTTGAAGTGTGGGGCGGGAGCATCTCAAAGTCTACTTGGAAAGAGTTTGAGAATGTCCAAAAGCGTTTTCTTACAAACTTTCTCCAAGTTAAGACACAAACACCATATATGCTCCTACTTCTTGAGTCGGGATCTCTTCCAATTGAGGTTATGGGCATGGAAAGGGTTGTGGAGTACATGATAAAGATGCGTCAAAACCCCTCACATCGACTTCCTACAATTGCATGGGAAGCAAGCAAAAAAGTTCAAAAGACGCATAAAAGCAAGATCTTGAGCACGGGATGGATGCAAGACATAAAGAAGTGGTTTGGGAGATGGGATGCATTACACTTGCTACATGATGCTTCAATTGACTCTCAAGTGAATGAAGCTTTTCTACAACGTCGCCAATGTATTACGGCTTGGGAGAAATCCGGTGGGTCACGCTTCATACATTACACCACCTATATTGCCCCCAACTACAAAACCATGTTCTTCGCTGAGAGAGGAAACCGTACTCACACTTACATGCTTGAGCCTATTCCCTTGTCCGCGATACGCACTATCGTAGCAATTCGGCTTAGCTCCCATTTCCTTCGATGCGAGATAGGGCGTTGGGGCAATGGAGAAGAGTCAAATCGATTGTGCACATTATGCTCACTGCAAGTTCGAGAGTCTGAGTACCACACACTACTAGAGTGCTCAGCTTTTGATCACATCCGAACTTGCTTCTCTCACATTTTCAGCCATAACTTAGACCTACACACTTTCCTCTCCCAGCCAAAGTGTGGGCTCTCCATTGCGACTCTCATCACTACAATTTTGGAGCATCGAGAGTCACTCATCAGCCATACACATACTACATCACATGTAACTTTGGTCCCATAGGTCATATTTGACCTCCGAGGACGATAATAAAATCTATCTCTCTCTCTCTCTCTCTCTCTCTCTCTCACCTCTCTCTCTCTATATGTACATATATATATGTGTGTGTGTGTATATAAATATGTGTATATATATCATATATATACACATATTTATATACATACACATACACATATCTATACATACATACACATATACATACACCTATATATACATACATACATACATATATATATATATGTGTGTGTGTGTGTGTGTGTGTACATACATATACATACGTACATATATATATACACACACACACACACACATATATGTATGTATATACGTATACATACATACATACATACATATATATATGTACACATGTTTGGTCGGCTACTCACACCTTCTCATGATCCCAAGCACAACCCTGACTACATAATGTCATGCAAGGACACGACTAACCCGTAGGTGTGTGGAAGCAATCTTGTTAGCTTATCAGGCTTAGATCGACCTACACATATGCACTCTTGCAATGTATCTCAAACATCCTATCTCTACTCTCAACCCATCACAACCCATGAGGCACACATAACCCTAAACACCTGCTAAACATCTTGGACTTGCATGAAACTCTGGAGGCACTATCCCCTCACTAGGATACACTTACCCCAAAGTCCGTATGCACACATCCTAATTGTAACACCCTTTGTCACAATCATGATAGAGTGACAGGCCAAAACTAGAAGTGCACAAATTTTATTAGCTATACCTACGCATAGATTATCTTGCCCTCAATCCATAGACTATTTGAATGCAGGAAACAGACATCGTATGAGGCACTTACGAGCAAAACTAGGTCAAGGGGCAGCCACTCATGATAGGCGTGTTTGCATGAATGCTTTGTATGGTTGCATAGCTCTTGATGAGGCTATCACGTTGATGTAGTCCGTTTGGCAATGTGCCAAAGGAGCAGTGTGTGGCATCAAGCAGAAGCTCACTCAGCTCTCACTCACTCATACACAATGCACGACACAGACTTCAAGATAATGATGTTGATTGTTTAATTCAAAAACCTAAGTGCCTTACATACTAAGGTCAGCACTGGTATTCTGATCAGGTCACAATATTTGTCCACATCACCTATATCCGTGTTGTAGGAGTGGTCCAAAAATATTATCACTTCTACATATCAGATGACAAGACTCATGATACTCTTTTTGTTCAGCATTGTTTCATGCTACATCACCAATGGTTGAAACAACTTGGCATAGCAGTCCAATAACATTGGGTGTGGTTGGATGGCGCGGCCTCTCAATTCAAAGCCAAGAGGCCTTTTTACTTTGTTGCTAGGTATGGCACTCTAACAGGGGCTCTTATGACATGGAATTTTTCACGATCAGGTTATGGAAAAGGTGAGCATGATGGAGAAGGGGCTGTCATCAAACGTCATCTCACTCATGAGCAGTTGAAGCCAAATGGACTAAAACTCCAGTGTGCACATGAAGTTGTAGCATTCTTGAGGGAGACCATGTCTACAGGTGCAGAGGCTTCTTATCCATCAAAGACCAGGCTAGTGTCACGGGTGTTTTGGGAGATCAAGTTAGATGAGGTCGATCGAAGTCAAGCATGGGATTGTAAGGCTGTCCCTAATGTGCGAGCATTCATTGCATATCTGGTTATTCGCTGACAAATGGGAGAGCTCTAAGAAGTAGGACACTATCATGCTTTTGTAGTGCATGTATGCACGGTCTCTAGAGGAGATGATCCAATTCTGCACATGTGGGGTCTTGGGAGTACGTTTTGATCGAGCCCACGGATGACTTTGAGGCGGAGAAAGAAACAGACAATCCAGCCTATGAAGGACATTATGACGCCCTAACAGATGTTTTGCATGTAGATGATAACTTTGTTGTTGCTGCAAGTGCAGACAATGAAGAGCTTGTGGACTTCTATTTGTTGAAGTGCACAGGAGAGAAGTCATGCATCGAGTCTCCAATTACCGATGCTTGGGGTAATTATTGCCTGCGAGGATCTTATGTGGTCAAGGGAATTTGGTATGAGCAGCGATCTGGAAATCCACATGAATACAAGCTCTTGCACTCGAAGCCCGAAGTCTATATGTTATCACACCTTGTGAGAGCTATCAAGTTTCCCATGGAGAGAATCAACCACAACTTGTTTATGATGTCCCCGATGTATATGAGGCTATTTACAACAGCATTCCCTTTGATACATAGGGACCTTAGAATTTCCAGTATATTCAATGAGTAAAGTATCCTTTGTTTCTTCCAAATTAAATGGTGCAAGGATATACTGCTATGTTGTTCTTGGGCTCTAATTCACAATAGGACGTCTCCTCTCAGTTTTTGTACGTGTAATGGTTCTTTCCTTTCACTTTGGAGGTTATTGTTGGTAGAGAAGTGTTTGCTCTGTAATGGTACCTTCCTTTCACTTGGGAGGTTATTGTGGGTAGGGAAGTCTTCAAATGATGGTTTAGGGTTCGAGGCACAAGGCCTCATCGTCAATGAATAAACAATAATCCAACCAAAATTCCAAATCTCCTCTGAATCCTTAAACCTCAATTTAGCCAGAGTGGGTGATGACTAGGTGTGAACAAGTCAGGAACCTTGGTATTCAAAGCCATTGTAATTTCCCACTTCTAACTAAAAAACAAATACCACAAGGGGCGCCAGAATTTTGAGCCAACCAGGTGTTGAGCGAGGAAATGAGTTTAAAGTATGTGTGTGTGAATAATTCTAGGTATTAATTGAATGAATTACTGCTTTATTAGACCATAGACGGGTTTTATGGTTCCATCAACGAAATTTGAATTCTTTTCTACAAGTCTGACATGGACAAATTTGGGTGAAAAGGATTCATAGACAGTTGCCTTACAGGTGAGCAAAACCAACATCCTCGAGTCACGGTCTCTCTCTCTCTCTCTCTCTCTCTCTCTCTCTCTCTCTCTCTCTCTCTCTCTCTCTCTCTCTCTCTCTCTCTCTCTCTCTCTCTCTCTCTCTCTCTCTCTCTCTCTCTCTCTCTCTCTCTCTCTCTCTCTCTCTCTCTCTCTCTCTCTCTCGGTGGGTAAAAACTGTAACATAAAACTACACCGTAACGGCTGAAAACCCAAACACAAGGCTGAAAATCGCTGAGGTAAAACCCTTGAAATATTATATCACAGCAAAACCCCAAGGGGACGAGCCTTAGCTAGAATAGAAAACACATAGGATTAGGATTAAGGATCCACAACAGGAGCTTTTGGTAAGCGGTAGGAAGAACGAACATCGAAGAAGAGGATTAAAGTCTTCAGCTGATGGTTCCCAGACTGAGGCACAAGGCCTCATCATCAAACTCCAACCGCGAATCAATTAAAAAATTGGAACTGTAAAACCAGTATCCTCTCTATCCCCCCTCCCTCTCTCTCTCTCTCTCTCTCTCTCTCTCTCTCTCTCTCTCTCTCTCTCTCTCTCTCTCTCTCTCTCTCTCTCTCTCTCTCTCTCTCTCTCTCTCTCTCTCTCTCTCTCTCTCTCTCTCTCTCTCTCAAGATTTCTCCCCAACCTATAAATATACCCAAAAACCATTTTTTCCCCTCAAAATCTCACTGCTAGACTCTACAAAATGTAAAACTTTCCTCATTTTTTTATTTCCCTCCAAAATCACCCCCTTCTCTCTCACTCCTCTCCTTCTCTCTTACTTTTCAGCACACCCTCTTTCCCACTCTCTCTTCTCTCTCCTCGTCCCCCCTCTCTCTTTGTTGTAGGTCTCTTTGCTGCAGCTCTCCACTCCATTGCAGCTCTCCTCTCCATTGTTCTCCACTCCATAGTTCTCTCCTTTGCCCTCCAATCCATTGCATCTCTCCACTCCTTACCTCTCTCCATAGCTCTCCACTCCATAGCTGTGATGCAGCTCTTCATCCCATAGCTCTTTACTTCATTGAGCATCCAGTCTATTCCCCTCTACAAGTACTCTCTCTCCTTCTCTTGCTTGAGTCCAGCCTAATCCCCCTCCTCATGGAGCTACACGATATTACAAACCTCCCATCCACAACAAGATCGCCAAGTTCGGAAACAGTGTCTCTACATGTTCGGTTGTCAAAGGACTTTGCACCCTCAAAGAGTCGTTACTTGCAAACTGCACAACAACGCCGTAGTGCACGTCACTCCAATGTGGACCCTTAGGTGCAAGGGAACGTAAGAGGAGCATCTCATCCATAGAGACTTTAGCCCGCGAAGGAGAAGCTCGCAAACGAAGGGTTACAGCTACAAGGTGCAAGATTCTATGCTTATATGTGTGCTTTAAGTTGCTTCTTTGGTAATAGGTTTGTCCCTTTTTGTAGGAATTTTATCCAAGAGGTGTGTGGTAGCCAAACTCAGGAGGATCGCATCCATTTGTTGAGTTCGTGCCTCAAGAAATCAGATGTCGTAGCCCTTTTAGGATCACCAAATGCAAAACATCTAAACAATGCTATTACAAAGGAGGTTATGCGAAAGTTGTCAAATCTTGTGAGCGATGTTGATGTGTAGAAGGCATGTGATGAAGTGGGGATTAGTACTAAGGCCTACACTGCGTTAAATGGTCTCCTTAAGGATGCCTTGAGAGAAAGAGGAATTACTGAGAATGTTTTTCCTATACCACACAAGGTCAAACTTTCTAAGAAGGCTTCGAATGAGGACATGTACCTTTGAATATGAAGCTATTTGCACGTAGAGGAGACAATGCCTTCATTCGTCTTCACCAAGCCATCAAAAGGAGGAAAGAAACCAACCAATGCAAGTGTAGGTGGAAACATAGTTGACAAGGGATTTTTGTACTCAATGTCAAATAATATTTTTGTTGATTTGAGAAAATTTCAAATGGCAATGGTAGCTTTTTATGATCTGCCACCTAATGGTGAGGCAATAGTGATGAAAAATGGACATTTTGGTGTTTGGTTACCTTTTTCACAAATTTTGTTTTTTCTAATGTTGTTTTGGACATTTTGCAGTGCTAGGTTCAAAGTTGGTGTTTGTGTTCAAGTTGGACGAGTGTCAAATTGTGAAGAAACGAAGACTAGAAAGGATGAGTATTACACTCATGAACGAGGCCTTATTTCATGCAAAGCGTACAATGACTGTGTACCATCTTTCAGTGTCCAGTTGGAGAAAGAAATATGGTGGCTTGGTGCTATTGAGGTTCCGAAGGAGACCCATGAAGTGCTTGCGTGGATTTTTGAACGCATTCCGTGGATAACAGATGTCATAAAGGCACAGATAGCTGGAGAAAAGCTACAGGTAGATGGCATAGGAGAATTTGAAGTTGAATGGCACTTAGGTGGAAATTTGAAAACAATCAAGTGCATACTAGGGTGTAAACAAGGGACTGGAGCTTTGTATCCTTGTCCATTCTGCGTTAAGGGCTATAAGGGGAATGCACGCAAAAACGCCACAGTTGACGAAGGTGAGGGAGATGATGATTCACAAATTACACGTGTGTGAGAGCATTCGGTACTACAATGTCCTATGCTAGAGGAGCCCAATCGTTCCAGAAACAAAATTGAATGGAATCCTAGAGGTATGCGGCTATGGAATTCAACAGCATGTCATTACTTGCAACCGACCACCCTAGAATTGAGGTTTCTTCTCTCTCTGTCAATTTCTATCTTTTGCTGTTGCAGAAAACCGCTACGTCTCCTGCTTGATTTAATCATTCTGTTGGATTTTCATTCGCAAGACAGTTTGTCCTGTAAGCTTTAAGATTTTATCTCCTGCGCTTTCATTAGACGCATGTTTCTGTGTCTTGCTACTTGTTGGAAATTGTGTGATTGCAGATTTCTTATTGCTGAATGTTGTAATCCTGCAGTTATTCTTATCTGGCGTGCGCATATATGCAGTCACCTATAGTTGCACCTTGAATTTCACTTGGGCGAGAGAAAACATGTCACGCTTGGTCGTGCTTTGTTAGTATGTCAACATGCTCTATGGTGCTCTGTAGGCAGGAGTCGATGGACGTGAAGGTGGAGCATACAAGCGCGCGCGGGGGGGGGGGGGGGGGGGGGGGGGGGGGGGGGGGAGGAGGGGAGGAGGGGGACGACATGTAAGAGAGAGTATGGGAGAGAGTGGAAAGGGGGGGAGGGGGACATAGGATCTGAAGTAGATTCCGGTTAATAAAGAGTGGTTCGAGTGATATTTATATGTCCCCCCAATTTTTGTAAGCTACTCAATCAGGGAGAATCCCGAAGGGACTCTCCCATGAAATCCCATGAAAGACTTGAAAAGGTGGACAAGGAGGTAGATTTTTTTAATTTTTATTGAACTGCTGACGCATGTCTTTTTTAGGAAGGGAGGAGGAGCAAGGAGGCCTTTGCTATCGCGCACCTTGTCTCTATCTCTGTGTGGCGGTGCAGACTCTCTCTCTCTCTCTCTCTCTCTCTCTCTCTCTCTCTAGCATTGATATCTGTAGAGAGTGAAACCTTGCAATGGGAACTGTGCGCAGTCTCCATCAGCAGGTTGAGCCGGTCTGCTCCCTGCGTTGCCTGGCTGTTAAGGGTCTCCCTTCGCTGCGGTGCCTCGCTGTTTAGGTAGGCTTTTATGTGTCTCTGAGCGGGTTGAGCTAGCCTCGTGGATGTGCTCCCTGCCTAACTCAATGGTCATGTATGTGTCAGCAGCGCGCGCAGGATCTACTGTGACAACAGACGTTGGCCAGGGAAGCAAGCACAAGGGCGGGGGGTCCAAAGCTGCTGCAGCGTGTGCATTGTAGGTGACAGTGGAGCAGTAAGTGAAGATGGGTTTGAGGGTAAGCTTAGCAGCAAGCTATGATGGCAGGGCAAGCAAGGCTCTGCTGAGTGCGGCATCACCAACAACACCAGAGGGGACATAGTTTTTCCTAAGGAGGAGATCGGCGCCGCAGACGAAAGCAAATTTGGGGATGGTGATGAGGGGGCCAAGATTACGACTATTGGTGGAGACGGAGAAGAATGTGTCTGTCCAGACGAAGCCGTCAGTGATGGTGGAGATGGAATTGTTGGAAATGGTGGTGCCGCAGGAGTTGTTGAAGTAGAGAGGCGAAGCCGGGGCATCGCAGGAGGTGCAACCAGCTTCCTACCGATGCAATTGGCCTGTGGGTCGTGCAAAGTCGTGCTTGGCGGTGCAGGTCGGTGCGAAGAGGCGGCGGGTCAGGGACGGCATAGACAAAAAGGCTTTGTGTTTTGGGGTTTGGGGGGGGGATCGGATCGCACTAGATTCCCCCTACTAAGTTCAACATAGGGCGAGTATGGTGTGTCACCTATGTTGATTTTTTTGTGTGTTTGTCCTAAGGGGCATCTCAGAGAGATTCCCCTGCTGTCAAGGAAGCAAAAGGAAAAGCAATAATTTCCTCTGAGTGTCACTCTCTCTCTCTTTGAAACGTGTCTCCGTCCTTGTTCATGTGCGCGTGGAGACTTTGGTTGTGTCAGTGAGGGGAAGATATCGGTGCAGGCCTCGGTAGATCTCCCCCTCTCTCGGATTTGCAGCCATGTAGCGCATGGGTGCTCAATCTGTGCATTTGGTTGCTAGCTATTGTCAGCAGCAGTGGCTTCAATTAGAGACGGCAACCCGAGCAAGAAGCTCACATCTGGCTATTGCAGCCCCTGAGAACAGGCCTTCAGTGTTTGCAGCACATTATGTGCAGAGTTTATGTACATGATGTTGAGACTACATAATCTCTTCTGTCCTGTTGTTTGGGTGACTTTGGGTCTGTTCTGTGTTGTTTGGGTGAATGTGCGGAAAGTAGGGCATGGTGCAGTCTGCAATATATGGAAGGTGGTTCTGCCAGTCACACGTGTGACCAGACAGACTTTGTGTCAGAGTTATGTATGCTCGCAAGTAATAAAAGCATCGCGTTGTGGGGGCCTGTGGTAGCATGAACAGATGGGCAGGCGAGCTCTTTTGCCTAATGTTGAGGGTGTGCAGAAAACAAGCACGAATGGAAAGCGAGGCAGCGAGGGGTGAGAGAAAAAATAAAAGCATTTTCTTAGATTCCATGTAATTGAAAACTAGTTTTTTTGGCCTGCCCAAAGGGCAAAGGCTATAGATATCACTTCTCTTTTTACTTACTAAAATATAAAAAAATTTGAATTCTATTTTCAAGCATTTTTTCGGAGGCCAAAAGTGCTTATTGGTTGAAATGAGATAGTGGGCACTCATTTAAATAAAGAGTTTGTAAACCTAATGATGATGATGGACATGTCTTGAGTTTTGAAATATGAAGTGAAAAGGATTTTGGACTCCTTTGATTTATAATGCATAGTTTTATTTTTGAAATAAACAGTTTTTGACTGGTTGGGGACTTGGAGTCACGAGGGGAGAGCCCTAAAAAGAATGAGTATTTAATAAAGCCATTTGGGATAATGAGTGCAAATTCAAAAAGTTGATCTCATTCAGCATTGAAGTGAGAAGCTCTCATCACGCTCAACCTCTGCATCCCTCCCCGGCCTCATCGTCTTCCTGTGTGGAGTTTTAACTCAATAAATACTGCATCACACCTCCTGGGTTGAGTACATGCTCAAGCTTAGCTTCGCCATCCCGTTTTCTCACTGCCTATTGTGGACTGTCTCCTTCTACTTCTCCTCATCCAGGAACTGCAGAATGAGGAAGACAAGCTCCCGACTTAATGAAAACATGGCTTCTGCAGAGTTGGTTGATCAGCAGAAAACAAGGATAAATGTCCACAACAAATAGAGCTTCCCTCTTCTGCTCGAGATCCCTCCACATCGTCGTCCTTGCACTTGATTAGAGATAGAGAGAGAGAGAGAGAGAGAGAGAGAGAGAGAGAGAGAGAGAGAGAGTCGTTCTTAGCCGCCTGCAGCAGCAGCAAGGAGAGAGAGAGAGAGAGAGAGAGAGAGAGAGAGAGAGAGAGAGAGAGAGAGAGAGAGAGAGATCTTTTTATAGTGCTCCCTCACAATGCTGTCGTCAGGCTGGATGCAACCAAGTGAAAGCATTGCCAAGCAATGGTTTTGAAAGAGAGAGAGAGAGAGAGAGAGAGAGTCTCCCTATATCTCAGTCTGCGTACTGCCCTGCGTGATAGTGCCCTGTTGGTGCATCACGTACAGCTGGACTAGGTTGGGCCAGGTAGAGCTGCCCTGCATTGTGAGGGATTTGAGGAGAACTATGAGGGCGATGGGGCAAGAGTGAGAAGGAATAGCACCCAGCGATGGGGAAGGAGATGACACCAGGTTGAAAGTGTGTGTGAGTGCATGTGTGTGTGGTCTATGAGGGAGGGTTACATGTGGTTTTCGTTGATGATTACAGATATCTGAGAATGAGAAATAAATTATTGGTGGCGCAACAGTAGAAATATCGCATATTGGGTAGCTGTCAGATGAAGCGTCGCTTCAGAATGCCAAAGGTGTAAGGGTTCAGGGGTGCTCCGACCTCCAACTATTGGCTGCAGAGCTCTAGACAATAGTCTAAAGCAAGAAATGTGTGGTCGTGCGGGTAGAACCTAATTAATTAGTGGCGCTATGCAATACCAGTGGCAAGATGTCCGGAGTAGCAGGAGAGACGGTGGGAGCACATACATATGCATGCAGTTTGGAAGGGGTAAGTGACGATGGTGCCTGACCGTTCTTGATTCTATGGCAACCTCCTGTCGTGCAAGTGTGGAGATTCCCTCTTTCTTGCTGGGATTCTAGCCAGCTCAATAGATTTGTCTCAAACTATTGCTACTCTACCTGCATTGCCATACACATTCTTCGCCCCACCGAGGAAGGGAGAGAGAGAGAGAGAGAGAGAGAGAGAGAGAGAGAGAGAGAGAGAGAGAGAGAGAGAGAGAGAGAGAGAGAGAGAGAGAGAGAGAGAGAGAGAGAGAGAGAGAGAGAGAGAGAGAGAGAGAGAGAGAGAGAGAGTGAGGTGAGAGTGGTGGAGAGTCGACTGTCGGAGCGTCAAAAGAGCTCGTCGACGGTGAGTGGAGAAACGCAGGCAAGAGGAGAGAGAGAGAGCTTGAGAGAGAGAGAGAGAGAGAGAGAGAGAGAGAGAGAGAGAGAGAGAGAGAGAACCGTTAGATAGAGATTGCAAGTGGGAGTGAGGGCAAAGTTGGTGAGAGAAAGTGAAAGGAAGGAATAAAGTAGTTTGCCTATTTAATATGCTAACTTTTTTCCAAAAACTTATGTAACCTATATATCTATGTATGAGAAACTTTAGAAGTAATAACTAAATTTAAAAAATTTACACAAATTCTTTAAATTTTGAAGTTTTTTTGTTTTCAAATATTAAAAAAAAGATAAATAACAAAATTTGTAGTGCTCTTTACATGCCAACCCCTCTGACAACTACCACTATCCCTTCCTACTCTCTTTTTTTTCCTGCTAGGTCACCCTCTTCGCCGCTTTTCGTCTCCCACATTCACATAACATGCCTTCCTACTCTTGAGAGAAAATATTCCAATTTTGAGATGTAAATGCATTTTTGAAATGTTAATTTCTTGATTTTGAGATGTAAAGGTATTTTTTAGATTTAATTAGCCCAAATTTGGCAATAAATCCATTGTTATTGCAATTTTTGTAACGTTTGTTTCTTTTTTTTCTTTTTTTAAGATTGCAATGGTCCCCTGCTTTTCTCAAGGGTGGGCCTTGTGATTTTATCACTTGTTTCATTCCATACCAAATATGTCACCCCTCACAAAGTAAGTAGAGCGAATATGTTCCGTATGATCGTTTTTTGTCAAAAAAACCAAATAAGTAGAATCTAGCATAGGTGCTTTGTTTGTAAACGAGAAAAACAAAGGGAGCTAGAGAAACCAATCAATCCGAATGGAGAGTAAGCTTAAAATTTGTATGAACGTAAAAATTTCAAGAGTTGTCTCATAACTCAGATTATTTGCTTTTTCTTGACAATTTAGGCCAAATTAAGTTTTGACTTGATTCATAGGCTTAAAATAACTCATGAAATGACTGTCCATGGCAAAAGTGCAAAAAATGGTTCATTTCAAGCTTGAAGTAAATATTCATGATTATTTACTTTCAGCTCAGACTTGACCAAGGTTGATACCAGTGACTCATTGCATGTGTACAAACAGCTTTTGTAAAAATACATTGGATTTGGATCTCCAAACTGACCAAAAACTGGGTAAATTCTAAAGTTTGTACTGACTTTTGAAGACTTGAGTGTAAATCGGGGAAAAATAGTCCAAACTTTATGAAATTTAATTCATAGGCTTGTATTGTTGTGATAGACAATTATACATGCTTAGTTGACCAAAAAGATGAAATAATTTGTCATAAGTAAATAATCACGATAATTTACATTTGTCCCATTTTTCAACGTTTTTGACCAAGTTAGCATACCACTAGTTTTGCCATGTTGTAATAAGCCCACAAACCGAATTTGGTGAGATTTGGATCTTTGGATTGGAAATTGTGACCAAATTTGCAAAGTTAGTCTGCGGACAAAAAATTGATGACCATTTGACCAAAAAATTGTCCAAACCTGATGAAACTTGGCTAGAGACCTTAAGTAGAGGTGCTTAACAGATCTGCGTCAAGGTTGGGACAAAAACTTGCAAAAAATAGCTAGAGTAAATAATCATGATTATTTACATATGCTCCAAAAATTGACAGTCTGGCATATTTGAGCATACCACAAGGTCAAGCATATCAAGTAGACCCCACAAATCAATTTTGGTGAAATTTGGATCACAAAAGTGAGACTTAAGCCAGATTCTTGAAATCAAAGTGTGCAGACACGAAACAGTTGATAAACTTGAACAGATTTTGTCCAAACTTGTTGAAACTTGTCCAAGGACCTTAACAGGTTGTATACTTGGAAAACCAAGGCAAAAAATGTAAAAAGCTGACAAAAGTAAATAATCATGAAGATTATTTACTACTGCTACAAAGAGCCACCATTTTTTACTTTTTAACTTGTACAGTGTTAGAACAACATAATAAAAGCCATTGGGCAATTTTGGGTTCATTCGGATCCAAATTGGTACATGTTCACGCAGTTTCCAGGTTGCAGATTAATCCTTTGATTTTTGCCAAAGTCGAGTTTGAAAATATCAACTGCTGACTAAATTAGCTCGATTGAAGTGATACACATAGAACAATCACAATAGTTAGCAAAAATTATACTGTCTTTGTGAAAGAATAGCTAACTTGATCAAATTTGTACAAGAATCGGGTTGCAGACGAGGAATCGGTAGCTTGACAGAAAGTGCAATCAAGTCAAGTGGAAGACAACAAGTCAATTTAAAGGTAAGTACTCTATCAGGGCTTCACAAGTCTTTATGAACCTTAGATTTGGTCATGTACTAGGAAATCAAGGGCATATTTGGAGAAACCTCCAGTAGAGTATCCACCGAAGAACGCGTGAATCAAAGCAATTCCTTGCACACTATCCCTGAAGAAGTCTCACACACTTTTTCTGATTCGACGTCCAAAATGTCTTCTTATTCGACTCACTCAGAGATCGGAACGACAATGCGCTATAAGCATATACTCTCTTTTTATAAGACTAATCGTCATGGAGCTCAGGTTTACCTAGATCCTAAGGAAGAGTACACTATTCGCATTGATGACCATAGTATTGAGTTCGAAGAGAAAATCAAGGCAAACAAACAAGGAAAAATGTACATAGATCGAAACAGAACTCGTATTTACAAGTTGAAAATCCTGACATGATAGACAAATGGGGGTTAGAAGTAAATACCATAATTCTAGATATGGCCGCAAAAGAAGGACCACCAACCTTAGAATTAGAGGGATACAATCAAGTTGATTTAAAGCCTTTGAAATGGCTTAGTACTGATAATCCTAGGATCAGAGTCTACTGTTGGGAGGATAGAAACGTAAAAGATCTTCTATGGACTTTGCATGCCGAATCAGGACAGCTAACACCCATAAAGATCATCTATATCTTCAAAATCAAAGAAAAGGGACTAGCAGATCTACCAACCTACCTGTTTAGAAATTGTTATAACAATAACTTTGTTATGATGACTCCTGAGGAGGTGGAACAAACCAAATATCAAGGATATTCAATAAGGGATTGGATCTTGGGCTAAGGACCAGAAACTATTCCAAGAGTTGAACACCGTGAGAGATCTTCTGAGAGTAATGTTAAGAAACCAGAAACCACCTCATCACGCAGAAAACCGGGTGACACTAAGGCCAGTCCAGGGCTACATGAGTCACTATTTCCGACAGATTGATTTGAAGGACTCGGAACAGGACCAACTGCCAGGAGACCGGGAGTTGAACCAAATAGACGCATCAGATCAGCTGATTTTTAAAAATGGGTCAAAAAATACACTAGATCTGAGGATACATATGACCACTTAGCAAGCTTTAAGCAAGTGTTGAGATCAGAACGCATATTCGATTTTCATACTCAATTCGACGCATTTGGAATGACATTAAAAGGAAAAGCATTGACATGGTTCCAAAACATTCCACCAAGGTCAATCATGGACTTGAACACATTAGCTCAAGGATTTGTAGCTGCTTGTTCCAAAACGGGGATCAAACAAATATTGTAGCCCAAATCTATATCTTTAAACAGAAACAAGGTGAGTCTGTTAGAAATTGTGCGACTCAAATGAAACAATACATTGCCAGATGTCCAAAGCTAGAGATACCTACAGAAGAACGACTGGTATCATTATTTCTAGAGGGACTGCAAAACAAAGAACTTCATGTTATACTATATAGCAAGAAGCATACAACCCTAGAAGAGTGTGTGTTAGATGCGATCGACTTAGGAGACAATTGTGATATTTCCAACGAAGAAGATGTCCCTAAGGATAACCAAAATGAGAAAACAGATTCCACTAAACCAACACCAGTGGGAACGGCTGCTGCAGCACCACTTTCAGCCATAGAAGGCATGCTCAAAAGGATGAATGACATGATGAATAACATGCAAAAAGCACCTATAAGGAGACCAGGGCAAGGGATTCCTCAACAGGGCCAACCAATCAGAATACAAAAATGGTGTGCAATCGAGGAAAATGGACCAACCATGAGACCAATGAGTGCTACTACCGACCAAAGTATGATGGGAATGTCCAGTACGTACCCATGAGGCGACAAGGACAACCCATGTACAGATACCAGCCTAACATAGCACCATCTCAAACACCGATGGATATGGAAATACCTCCACCGTGTTGGGTCAACAACCTCCGTATCCATGACATAATACAATGCCTGTAAAGTACATGCATTCAGAAGGAGTCGTAGATGAACAAGCACTAGTGCCTGTTACACCCTATGTTGAGCCTAGTCCATCTCCAGTAATGGTAAAAGGAGATTGGTATAATTCACATCCACCACCAATGGAAGAGCCTGTGACTTATGCTTCACCAGATCTAGCACAAATGTATTATGTAGCTAATCAAGGTGTTAGACCTCCTATGGTAAGACCCATGATTAAGCCAAGAATAGGAAACTGTCACAAATGTGGTGCCAATGATCATTGGAAAAATGAATGTCCAGAGCCTAACAAAAACCTCAAGCTGGTTGAAGCTTATTTCATACAATGTTGCAAAAAGGGAGGACACTTCCCAGAAGAGTGTCCTAAAAATCCTCTAAACACGGATAAAAGAGTAGTAAATGTAGTCCAAGTGATACCTAGTAGCTCATCCGAGAGTGAACCGGTTGTTCCAATCAAGGTAATCACTAGAGCCCATGTTCCTTTGATGATTCGGAGAATACAAAAGTGGCCTCTCAAAAGACCAAAAGAAGAAAAAGCAAAAGGTATGAGATGAGAAAACAGAAACAACAGGCTAAAATCGAGGAGAAAGCAAAACAGTTATTCCAAGAAAAGGTGAAAGAACCTGGAAGTGAAATCAAAGAAACAACAGTGAAATTTGGAGGATCAATTTTGGTTGATAGAATTTTTGAGCCTATTAATGTATCCTTGGAAGCCTACCAAGCAGGACTTAAAGCACGCTAAAACATGGAAAACAAACGGAAGATTTATCCTTCTCCAGACATGGAAGCAGCTAAGCTTGAAGCTTATCAAAATTTGGTAAGAATCACGCAAGAGATGCTAGAAAAACAAAAACCCAAGCTCAAAAGTATGGCAAAACCGGAGGAGCTTGTGGTGAAAGACAATCAAGAAAAATTTGAAGTGGTGGTAGAACCCCACTTTGAACCAAAAAATCATGAACTTATCAGTGCCGGACAACGAAGATGCCTTAGACGGGATTGCATTCATAGAGGAAGATTGGTCAGGACACTTATGGAAAAAATTTTGAGAGATCAATGATGGGAGAATAACTCTAAAGTCAACTCCTATAGAGGAAGTTTGGTTCGACAACCTACCTCCTGATATGGACATGGATGTACATTCCTTGTATGGGGATTGCCGATCTGAAGCTTCAGGAATGTCTAAACCATTGACCACGAAGACATTACCTTCTCACTTGGGAGATAACGAAGATGAATCCGTAGTGTGTAAGACCACTCAAGTAAAATGAGTGGAACAAACCCTGGAAGTAGACAATATGCATTCAATCATGTCTACACCCATCCAATGCACTCTTACTTTGGGAGAATTGTTAAAAATCAGACCATATTTATGGAATGACCTACAAAAAACCTAGAGAAGGTGGGAATAACGAGGCTCATCGTAAAAACATTGGAAATATTGAAAACAAAATGGATAACAAGGAGATTCGATTTGTTCCAATGAACAAAGTTGGAGAATATTACGAAGGGAAAGAAGAGTGACACCACCCTTCCAGTGAAATATAATGACATTGAAGCCATGGAAGTACTGGATAGCGGGGCAGGCATTGCCATAGCCACAAAAGCAGTATGGGAATCCTGGGGACAACTGGCCATTAACAAACTTGAATGAAATTGCAATTGGCTAATGGACATATTGAAAGACTCTTAGGGCTGCTAGAAAAAGTGATAGTTAATTCCTGTGGGATTGAATATCAATACACCTTTGCCGTAGTAGACTTTGGGATAAAACTCAATTACAAAATCATATTGGGAAGACCTTTCATGTGAAAGGTACAGCTTATCCAAGATTGGGGAAACAATTATCTATACTTGAAGCAAGTGAAATCTATAACAAGGGTTAATCTAAAAGATCACACTCATAGAGATGTCATGAAAACACCCATACAAGAGTTCAATTCAGTCTCTTTGACTGAAACTAAGCTTCCCTCGTGGTTAAGCTGTTACCATATACATGTGGTAGTGATGTGTGTGAACACACTAGGACCGCTGGGGCATTTTTTCCCTCTTTAGGAGGTTTTTTTCCCGTGCCTTGTATATACGCCCATCACTCTAGGGAAATCTATCTTTCCATTGCACACTAAGAAACACACTCTCTATTGTGTGTCTTGAGCTTCCTTCATCTTCTCCAACTGTATGCGTTTCTCTGTAACCCTAATTCCAACAATTGGTATCAGAGCAGGTTGCGTCCTCCCGGGCTTAGTCGCCAGCTGCTTCACCACATGCCTGCTCACTTTCTCTCATTTAAGTGAGGTTTGGTGAGCGTTTGTAAGTCGACAAATATTTTGGGAGAGCTCATATAGCTGAGTCTGCTCAGATTTCTGATTCGGGCTCATTTTGGCCTCCGTTTCCACTACAGGCAGGTCTGCACAGGCCATTTTGTCATTTTGTGCAAAATTCATGTCAGTGCCGTTTTTTGCATAATAGGTGCCTTACAGTATTCTACGGTTTGTGCTATATAGCACGTGTTGTTCTCTCTCTGTTTCTCCTCTTTTCGGGCAGTTTTCACATCAGGTGCAGCATTTATCATGGCTGACAACATTTATCATGGCTGACAACAACACAAATGTCTTCAAGAGAGGACAGGTTGGATGGGGACAATTAACCTATGTGGGCTTATATGATGCAACATGTTCTTGTGTCAAAAGGTGTCTAGAACATTGTGCAGGGCATTGATGTACGTCCTGGTTCTGAGGATGTAGGCGATGTTGAGGATGTTGCAGGTCTTACTGCAAGGATTGCTGCTATTAGAGTTGTTTTACCTATGGCAGAACAATCTTGTTGGGATGTAAAGGATGCGCAGGATCATGCATTTATTGTGTTGTCTATGAAGTGCACCATTTTTCCTCACATTTGTTCAGCAAAATTTGCAAAACGGGCTTGGGATATTCTAGCAGGTCTTTATGCAACCCGCAATGAGGCTAAAATTTATTTGTTGCGTAAAGAGCTGGAGTCAAAGATTATGCATGAGGAAGATGATATGGACACTTTTCTTAGTGGTGTCAAAGATACAAATGAACAACTTATTTCTGCAGGTGAAGTCATTTCAGACAATTCCCTTGTGCAAACTATTCTTGATGCCTTACTAGATTCTTACCAGACTTTTGCTAGTACTTGGAGACTTCTGACCCAAGGGAATCCTCAAGTTGTCAAGTTTGATGCATTATGAACATTGCTGTTGCAAGAGTCACTTTCCAGAAAAAACAAAACTAGACAGCAGGTAGTTGAACAGGCTTTCATTGTTTCTCAAAGAAAGGGTGGTAATAGCAATGCAGCCACTTCTTATGATTCTGCTACGAGTGACAAAACTTCTGTTTCCAATGCTTCTGCTGGCAGCACTTCTTCTGGCAATTCGGATGATAAGGCCAAAAAGAAGATGCATTGCCATTATTGTAAATATAATGATCACTTGATCAAGAAGTGTCCTAAGTTGAAGACAAAAGAAGAAAGAGGGAGGTTCCACTGCAAATGTTGGTTCCACTACAAATGTAGCCATTGTTGAGTCTTCTGTAAAAGGAGACTGTAATACTAATGTTGATGCAAAATGGGCTTTTAGTGCAGAGTGAACCTACAATCCTATTGTTCACGATGCATGCATGTCAGTTGCTGCAGATTCACATGTGTGGTATTTCAAGAGTGGTGATACAAAGCACATTACCTCACATCGTGAATTGTTCACCTCTATCGCGTCTGTCCCTCATGGGAATCCTGTCACGTGTGCCAACAATGCCTCTTATCCAGTTCAGGGAGTTGGAAAGATTGTGCTTACTGCTGCTAATGGCAGTTCTTTCACACTTGCTAATGCACTTTTTATGTACCTGGGACCAAGAAGAACCTTTTGTCTGTATCTGCACTTGCTAGACTCGGACTTGTAGTCAAATTTGTGGATGATAGATATACAGTCCATGATCTCAGTTTTGGTGATGAAATCGTTGCATCTCGGCTTTTGTGCCGTGGGCTGTATAAGCTCACTTTGTTATGACAAGTGTGGACAAAATTTTGCAAATACAGTTGCGGACTCAAGGGCTATTTCAAATGCAAAACTTTGGCATGCACGTTTTGGTTATCTGAATTTTGCCAGTTTGCTGCGTTTGCGGAAATCTGATCTTTGCCGCCTCTTGAAGAACCTGTCAAACATGTTTGTGAAGGCTGTATTTTGAGTAAGATGTAGCGTTCTAAGTTTCCACAGGATTGTTCAGTTCGGGCTACATGCAGGTTGCAGCTTGTGCATAGTGATGTTTGTGGGCCCATGCAAACTCCATCCTTGGGCAA
This sequence comes from Adiantum capillus-veneris, assembly GCF_014529385.1. Classification (NCBI taxonomy): domain Eukaryota; kingdom Viridiplantae; phylum Streptophyta; class Polypodiopsida; order Polypodiales; family Pteridaceae; genus Adiantum; species Adiantum capillus-veneris. The sequence continues at coordinate 33,426,658 of NC_140957.1, forward strand.
TTACCTTTACTTTGTGACTTTCATTGATGATTACTCCACGCATGCATGGGTATTTCCACTAAAAGAGAAGTCGAAAGTTTTTATGTGCTTCAAACAATTTCTGGCTATGACTGAAAATTTCTCGAAATGTACTATGGGAATCCTCTGTTCCGATCGAGGGGGGGAGTATATGTCTCATGAATTCAATGCATTTCTAGCTAGTCGTGGGATAAAACACCAATGTACAGTGCCTTATACACCTCAGCAAAATGCTGTTGCTGAGAGGAAAAACAGGTCACTTACGAAAATGGCACAATGTATGCTCAAGCTTTTCCGCATTCTTTTTGGCTTGAGGCCATCATGTGTTCCACTTATGTACTAAACAGGTGTCATACAAAAGCTTTGCAGTCTATCACTCCATATGAAGCATGGCATGATAGAAAGCCTTCTATTGAGCACATGCGTGTTTTTGGCTATTTGGCATATGCTTTGGTGCCACAAACACAACACAAACAATTGGATGATAAGGCTGTCAAATGTATTTTTGTTGGTTACAGTGCTGAAAGCAAAGGTTATAGGTTGTATCATCCGCAAACAAAGCTTATTCTGGTTTCACGGGATGTAGTGTTTGGGGAAGATTCTTTTCAACCCTTGCTATCATGTACTAGAGATAGTAATGTAAGCTCACAGGACATTTATGACACTTTGTTTCCTCTTTTTAGTGGTGGAAGTTTGAATGTAAATTTCCATGAGGCAAATGTATAGACTATGGGGGTTTCTGAAAATGTTACAGATCAGCCTATTACTGATGCAGATGTACATGATGTATTTGATGAGGAAAGGGTTGAAAATGAGCAGGCTAGAGGTATGCCAAAATGGCTGGTGCATACATTGCGTGACAGTAAATTGGATGCACCTTTGTCTAGTCGTACTCGTTCAGGCTCTCGCCATTCATCTTATGCATCAGATTGTTATGCTTTGGCTGTGTCTAGCTTACATGATGTTGAGGAGCCTCTATCTTTTGATGAAGCACAAAATTCAAAAAATTGGATGGCTGCCATACAATCAGAATATGATGCACTTATAAAAATGACACATGGAATTTATGTGATTTGCCTCCTGGAAAAAAGGCCATTGGTACGAAGTGGGTTTACAAGTTGAAATGCACGCCGGATGGTGAGATCCATCGCCATAAGGCTTGACTTGTTGCAAAGGTTTATGCACAGCAAAAAGGCATAGATTATGAAGAGACTTTTGCTCCCACTTGTCGTATGACTACTGTGCGTTTTCTATGTGCATTGGCAGCTCATTTTGGTTGGTATGTACATCAATCAGACATTGTTACTGCTTTCTTGAATGGTGACATATTTGAGGAAGTTTATGTAACGCAGCCTCGAGGTTTTGTCATAAAAGGAGAAGAGGACAAAGTGTGCAAATGTAACAAGGCTTTGTATGGGTTGAAGCAATCTCCTCGTGCTTGGTATGAGAAAGCTGACACTCATTTGGTCAAACAAGGCTTTCGTAACAGTCCAACAGAAAGCACATTGTATGTAAAGCATGAGGGTGATGTATTTCTCATCGTGGTTCTTTATGTTGACGATTTGCTGATCACTGGACCAAATGAGAGACATATTGCTGAATTTAAGGCTAATTTGAATGCTACTTTCAAGATGAAAGATTTGGGGTTGTTGCATCATTATTTGGGCATACAGTTTAAGCAATGTGATGGTGGTATTGCCTTGTGTCAAAAAAGTTACAAGGCAATACCACCATCACATTGCTTAAACTATATGCCCAAATAATGATGCAACAGCCCCAAATCTTTCATCTTGAAAGTAGCATTCAAATCAGCCTTAAATTCAGCAATATGTCTCTCATTTGGTCCAGTGATCAGCAAATCGTCAACATAAAGAACCACGATGAGAAATACATCACCTTCATGCTTTACATACAATGTGCTTTCTATTGGACTGTTACGAAAGCCTTGTTTGACCAAATGAGTGTCAGCTTTCTCATACCAAGCACGAGGAGATTGCTTCAACCCATACAAAGCCTTGTTACATTTGCACACTTTGTCCTCTTCTCCTTTTATGACAAAACCTCGAGGCTGCGTTACATAAACTTCCTCAAATATGTCACCATTCAAGAAAGCAGTAACAATGTCTGATTGATGTACATCCCAACCAAAATGAGCTGCCAATGCACATAGAAAACGCACAGTAGAAGTTTATGTAACGCAGCCCCGCGGTTTTGTCGTGAAAGGAAAAGAGGACAATGTGTGCGGATGTAGGAAGGCTTTGTATGGGTTGAAGCAATCTCCTCGTGCTTGATATGAGAAAGCAGACACTCATTTGGTCAAACGAGGCTTTCATAAAAGTCCAACAGAAAGCACATTGTATGTAAAGCGTGAGGGTGATGTACTTCTCATTGTGGTTCTTATGTAGATGATTTGCTAATCACTGGACCAAATGAGAGACATATTGTTGAATTTAAGGCTGATTTGAATGCTACTTTTAAGATGAAAGATTTGGGCGAAAAGCACGCTTTGGTGGTACAAAAGGGAGTGTCCTTGACAGAACCTTTGACAAATCTTTAAGTTACAATTTCTACATGTCACATGAAAAACTACCTATCATACTATATATCAGTGGATAGATCTTCAAAAGAAGAATCTAAAAACACAAGGTCCGAAAAGTTTTGAGCTAAACTACAAAACATTTATCACTCCCCACTTTTTCATTGGTAGAAGTAAAATAGGTCCTTTTTTTGTACCACAAAACCACGCTTTCACCCTTGGGGCTATTGCATCATTATTTGGGCATACGGTTTAAGCAGTGTGATGGTGGTATTGCCTTGTGTCAAAGAAGTTACATAGAGACAATGCTATGTAAGTTTGGACTTGAGGATTGCAAACCTATTGCCACTCCCATGGAAACAGCTTTCAAATTGAGTCTTCATGATACTGGTGATCCTGCTGATGTCACTCTTTACCAACCTGCTATTGGATGCCCCATTTATGTATGCAACACGAGGCCAGATATTTAGTTTACAGTCTCACAGGTCATCAGATTTATGCATAGCCCAGGGTCTGAGCATTGGCTTTGTCAAGAGGATTTTTCGCTACCTTAGTGGTACTTTACATCTTGGCTTGTTTTATCCCAAGGGGAGATCATTGCCGCCAGACTTACATGCTTTTTCGGACTCAGATTGGGCTGGTTGTTTTCACACGCGAGTGTCCACAAGTGGTTTTTGTTTCATGCTTGGAAGTTCATGTATATCATGGTTGAGCAAGAAGCAACCTACTGTGGCCACTTTGAGTTGTGAGGCAGAGTACAGGGCAATCTTCACAGCTACGATGGAGTGTGTATGGCACAGACGCCTTATGGTTGATTTGGGTGTTGGACAGGTCACTGCCAACACTATCTACACTAGCACTCAGAGCGCATTGGCATTTGCGAGAAACCCAACTTTTCATGCTCGCACAAAGCATATTGAGGTGCATTACCACTATGTCAGGGAGAGGCTCTCAGAAGGAGAGATCAGCTTGGCTTATGTGCCAACATGGGACTATCTTGCAGATCTTTTCACAAAGGCATTGTCTTGTGAGAAGCTCAAAGCTTTCCGTAAAGCTTTGGGCTTACTCCCCTTTGTGGAATGATCATGTCCTCAGGGCATGGCACTTCCCTTTACTCATGTGCCAGCTCTTGTTCATTCCATCACTCCAGGGAGGATTTGTTACCATATACATGTGGTAGTGATGTGTGTGAACACACTAGGACCACCGGGGCATTTTTTCCCTCTTTAGGAGGTTTTTTCCCCCGTGCATTGTATATACGCCCATCACTCTAGGGCTATCTATCTTTCCATTGCACACTAAGAAACACACTCTCTATTGTGTGCCTTGAGGTTCCTTCATCTTCTCCAAGCTGTGTGCGTTTCTCTGCGACCCTAATTCCAACATAAATAAAGACACTCCTATTTGGATGTGCGGAACTTCAGAAAATGGGATCTAAAAAGAGAAGAATGTACCTTAGAAAGGGATTGCACAGACGAAGCCTATGTACCTGAACCCTTTCCAGAATAATTGTTTGAGCCATTTGAGTGGACTCAAATTTTAGCGACAATGGATGTATGTGTGAATACATCTATGCCAACTCAATTATGCAATGAGGACGGCTATGACATAATTCCCATTCAAATTATTTCAACCCTCCACATTGAAGATGAAGTTGAGGAATCCAAGGACTTTATGAAAGCTCAACAAGTCTTTTTAGACCTCTACTATGATGCAAGAGATGAATTAGAAGAACACTTAGCTACCTCAGAAGATTCGGGGTCGGAAAAAGAACATGTGAGAGCTAAGCTACTTTTGAAAGGAGGGGAGAAAAAGTTTTTTGACTTTCCTAATCAAAAATCAAGAAGAAAAAAATGGGGTATAGACTTTGTTGAGCCAATACAGCCACCTGCTTATAGAACCCAAGCTCAATATATTATTGTAGCTACGAATTATTTGACTAAGTGGGCCGAGGCTAAAGCAACTCAAAAGAATAATTCCAAAACCACTGCCGCATTCTTATATGAGTATGTGTTCACAAGAAATGGAGTGCCAATAGAAATTGTCAGTGATAGGGGAACTCATTTCCTCAATGAGGTAATCGAGTATCTGCTTTATGAATTATGGTCATCCATAACAAGTCAGCTCCCTATCACTCACAAGCAAATGGATAGGCTGAGCATACGAACAAGATTCTTAGCTCGGTATTGACTAAAGTGGTTAGTTCAAGAAGAAGGACAGACTGGGAAATGAATCTCCATGCTTCTTTATGGGCTTATCAAATTTCATTCAAAACATCTTTAAATGCTACACCCTTTAACCTTGTTTATGGTCTTGATTCCGTACTGCCAATAGAATTTATATTGCCGACATTGAGGGTAGCTAAGAATCTTGAGTAGACTGGACATAAATTGTCAGAAAGACTTGAAGATTTAGAGAAGCTAGATGAGCAAAGGCTAACTGCTGTAGCTCACATCTATGCACAAAATCAAAAACAAAAACAATTTTTTGATTCCCATCTAATTACAAAAATCTTCAAGAAAGGGGACTTAGTTTTAGTCTATTCCCTGAAGCAACATATTCCCAAGTTTAAGAAAAAGGAAAACATATCGTTTATCATTAAAGATGTATCTCCATGTGGAGCAGTTAAGTTGTCCACCCTAGATGGTGAACCAATGGCTAATTGGATTAGCGGATGTCATTTAAAGAAGTACAATTTGCCGCTAACCAATGAATTGCTAGAAAGAATGCATGCAACCAAGCAAAGGAAGATATTACGACAATTGGTTATTGATGAAGCCCAAGAAGAAGCTCGACTTTGGGTACTCAAAAGGAAAGCTACTCTCAAGAATCAACAAATACCTATTCCCATCAACACATTGGAAATAGATGACTGACAATGGGAATTGCAGAAAGATGCAGTGTCAACAGATGATGAATGTTTATATGGAATGGACCTTCGCATTAAAGTATAGCTCAACAATCATAGCACAAATGCTTTGGTCGATATAGGAGCTAGAGTAAATGATGTCAGTTATTCCACATACAAGAAAGAAACAACTCAGTCATTGACAGCAGGAATAGCGACTATCAAAGGATGCAACAAGAACCCAACACCAACATTGGGAGTAGTCAACTTGAACATGATAGTACATGGATGTTCATGTCCTCATCAGTTTGTATTCTTATCAGATGAACACATGAATGAGACAATGATTCTTGGAATTCCTTGGATGCGGACATACAAAGCAATACCAGATTGGGATACAAATCAACTCAAGCTATCACCTAAAGGTGGGCAACTCATCATTCCAATTGTACCAAGCAAGGAGGAATGGAAAGGCAATTATCAGCAAAGCAAACCACAAAGTAATCAATGTTCTCCATCCTCTTGACAAGCAAATGCTACAAGTAGCATGCAAGGAGTCAGACAAATTTGGGTATAGAAACCACAACTTAAGGACAAATCAATTCAAATATGGGTGCCCAAAACATTATCGACAGAACCAAAGACGGTTTCAAGAGTCAAAACACAGAGATGCACTTCTCCGAGAAGGGAACCTAACACAAAATGGATTTGGAAGAAAGAGACGCACTTATCTTCTCCACAAACTGCAAAACCAATCAAGCAATGGAGAGTTAAGCCTAAGAAACCTCAACCACACCATTCTGACCAAGACAATCTCAGATATCAATGGCGAGTAAAAGCTCAACAACATTCATTATTGGTATCAAAAGCTCAAGAAGCCAGCGTGCTAAAGCATCCTGATGGTACAATCAAGCAAAGAGCACACAAGCTACAAGATTTGCTCTTTGGAAGACAGCAACAACAAGCCTCGACATCAAAAACCCTTGAGCTAATTACTCAAGACCCAACTCTTGCACAACATAATGGTTTGAATTGCATTGATCTTCAAAGCATGGTAGAGCCAACCACAGCTATGCATAGACACAATTGTTCAACATATGCACACAGTCGTCCCGGAGTACGCCACCTAGGCGGGGTGGAAGAGTACTAAGTAATCAAGGGCAATGTTTGAAGAGGGAGGAAACAAGTTTGATGTTAACATGTGATTTTTTGGAAAATTACCTAATAATGCCCTTATAAATCATCAACAGAGGAAATTTAACTGATAATATCTCCCCGATGAGTGTAAATAGTGTATATACTATCAAAAAATCATTAAAAAAAGTCCCTTTTGGTTATTTTTTATTATTTTTCTTGATATTGAGACTTAAAAATGAAGAAATCCAAAAAAAAAACAATAAAGTTGTGTTTTTCAATAGATTTTCTTAACTATTGGATTTTCACTTTGCTTTTTTAGCGCATTGTTATTTTCTTTGATTTTTTCAACAAACAGGTCAAAAATTAATAATAAACGACAACGGAGCTCAGATGGAAAAACTGAAGACAATGTGGTGATAAAAAAGACAAGGCGGACAAGCACAAAAAATTTCAATCAAATTGGTAGATGGAAGCGGGAAGCCTAAATTAGGCGGCCATACCTACTTTTGCAGAATTCTTGCAAAATGAGCTACAATAATCCGACTGGGAAATTTTTTGAGTCTAACATAGATTTCACGGCCTAGTAGGACTAACAGGGGAATGTGAAAAAAATTGGTTCGGGAAGTCCAAGTATAGATACCCAAGGTAGGCTAAAATCACCTCATTTCCACTTGTTGCCTTTGGAGAGAGAGCTTTTCGACTTCTTTGCGCGTACTTTTCGAACTCTACAATTGTCCGTTTTCATCACCGTCTAACACGAGACATGAGGGGTAAGTTCTTTACTCATCAATGATTCATTTTGTATGGATGGTAGCTAGTCTAAACCCCTAGAAAAAAACCTAGAATCCGAGCAGTGCACGAAGACCTACGACCAAAAATCGACCATAGTGTTACCATATACATGTGGTAGTGATGTGTGTGAACACACTAGGACCGCCGGGGCATTTTTTCCCTCTTTAGGAGGTTTTTTCCCCCGTGCATTGTATATACGCCCATCACTCTAGGGCTATCTATCTTTTCCATTGCACACTAAGTAATACACTCTCTATTGTGTGCCTTGAGCTTCCTTCGTCTTCTCCAAGCTGTGTGTGTTTCTCTGCAACCCTGATTCCAACAATTGGTATCAGAGCAAGTCACGTCCTCCCGGGGTTAGTCGCGAGCTGCTCCAGCACACGCGTGCTCACTTTCTCCGATTTCAGTGAGCTTTGGCGAGCGTTCGTAGGTCGACAAATATTTTGGGCTCCGTTTCCACTACAGGCAGTACTGCACAGGCTATTTCGTCATTTTGTGCAGAATTTCTGTCAGTTCCGTTTTCTGCATAACAGGTGCCTTATAGTCTTCTACGGTTTGTGCTATATAGCACAGGTTGTTCCCGCTCCATTTCTCTTATTTTCGGGCAGTTTCCACATCACGTGCAGCATTTACCATGGCTGACAACAACAACACAGATGTGTTCAAGATGTTTGTTGCTGAGGACAGGTTGGATGGGGACAACTACCCTATGTGGGCTTATATGATGCAACATGTTCTTGTGTCAAAAGGTGTCTAGAACATTGTGCAGGGCATTGATGTATGTCCTGGTTCTGAGGATGTAGGCGATGTTGAGGATGTTGCAGGTCTTGCTGCAAGGATTGCATCTGTTAGAGTTGTTTTGCCTACGGCAGAACAAGCTCGTTGGGATGTTAAGGATGCGCAGGCTCATGCATTGATTGCGTTGTCTGTGAAGCGCACCATTGTTCTTCACATCCGTTCAGCAAAATCTGCAAAACAGGCTTGGGATATTCTAGCAGGTCTTTATGCAAGCCGCAATGAGGCTAAAATTGCTTTGCTGCGTAAAGAGCTGGAGTCGAAGATTATGCATGAGGAGGATGATATGGACACTTTCCTTGCTAGTGTCAAGGATATCCATGAGCAGCTTATTTCTGCAGGTGAAGTCATTTCAGACAGTTCCCTTGTGCAGACTGTTCTTGATGCCTTACCAGATTCCTACCAGACTTTTGCTAGTACTTGGAGACTGATGACCCAAGGAAATCCAGAAAATGTCAAGTTTGATGCATTATGCACATTACTGTTGCAAGAGTCACTGTCCAGAAAAAACAGGACTAGACAGCGTGCAGTTGAACAAGCTTTTATTGCTTCTCAAAGAAAGGGTGGTAACAGCAATGCAGCCACTTCTTATGGTTCTGCTGCGAGTGCCAAAAATTATGCTCCTAATGCTTCTGCTGGCAGCAATTCGTCTGGAAATTCTGGTGATAAGGGCAAAAAGAAGATGCGTTGCCATTATTGTAAAGCCAATGATCACTTGATCAAGTCGTGTCCTAAGTTGAAGGCCAAAGAGGCTAAGAAGAAAGAGGGTGGTTCCACTACAAATGCTGGTTCCACTACAAATGCAGCCATTGTTGAGTCTTCTGTGAAAGGAGACTGTGTTGCTGATGTTGATGCAGAATGGGCTTTTAGCGCAGAGTGCACTTACAATCCTGCTGTCCATGATGCATGCTTGTCAGTTGCTGCAGATTCACATGTGTGGTATTTTGACAGTGGTGCTACAAAGCACATTACCTCACATCGTGAATTGTTTACCTCTCTCGAGTCTGTCCCTCATGGGAATTCAGTCACTTGTGCCAACAACGCCTCTTATCTAGTTCAGGGAGTTGGAAAGATTGTGCTCACTGCTGCTAACAGCAGTTCCTTCACACTTGTTGATGCACTTTATGTACCTGGGATCAAGAAGAATCTCTTGTCTGTATCTGCACTTGCTAGACTTGGAATTGTAGTCAAATTTGTGGATGAAAGATGTACAGTTCATGATCTCAATTTTGGTGATGAAATTGTTGCATCTGGGCTTTTGTGTCGTGGGTTGTATAAGCTCACTTTGTATGACAAGTGTGGAAAAAATTTTGCAAATGCTGTTGCAGATTCAAGGGCTATTTCAGATGAAAAACTTTGGCATGCACGTTTTGATCATCTGAATTTTGCCAGTTTGCTGCGTTTGCAGAAATCTGATATGGTTACTTCTTTGCCACCTCTTGAAGCACCTGTCAAACATGTTTGTGAAGGCTATATTTTGGGTAAGATGCAGCGTTCTAAGTTTCCAAAGGATGGTTCAGTTCGGGCCACATGCAGGTTGCAGCTTGTGCATAGTGATGTTTGTGGGCCCATGCAAACTCCGTCCTTGGGCAATTACCTGTACTTCGTGACTTTCATTGATGATTACTCCAGGCATGCATGGGTATTTCTGCTTAAAGCGAAGTCCGAAGTTTTTATGTGCTTCAAACAATTTCTGGCTATGGCTGAAAATGTCTCAAAATGTACTATGGGCACCCTCCGTTCCGATCAAGGGGGGGAGTATATGTCTCATGAATTTAATGCATTTCTGGCTAGTCGTGGGATAAAACACCAATGTACAGTGCCTTATACGCCTCAACAAAATGGTGTTGTTGAGAGGAAAAACAGGTCACTGATGGAAATGGCACGATGTATGGTCAAAAGTCAAGCTTTGCCGCATTCTTTCTGGCTTGAGGCCATTATGTGTGCCACTTATGTACTTAACAGTTGTCCTACGAAAGCTTTGCAGTCTATTACTCCATATGAAGCATGGCATGATAGAAAACCTTCTATTGAGCACATGCGTGTTTTTGGCTGTTTCGCATATGCTTTGGTGCCACAAGTGCAGCGCAGAAAATTGGATGATAAGACTGTCAAATGTATTTTTGTTGGTTATAGTGCTGAAAGCAAAGGTTACAGGTTGTATCATCCGCAAACAAAACGTATTCTGGTTTCTCGGGATGTAGTGTTTGTGGACGATTCTGTTCAGCCCTTGCTCTCATGTACTAGAGACAGTAATGTAAGCTCACAGGACATTTATGACACTTTGTTGCCTCTTTTCAGTGGTGGAAATACGAATGTAAGTTCCAATGAGGCAAATGTACAGCCTATGGGGGTTTCTGAAAATGTTTTAGATCAGCCTATTACTGATGCAGATGTACATGATGTACTTGATGAGGAAAGGGCTGAAAATGAGCAAGCTAGAGGTATGCCAAAATGGCTGGTGCACACTTCGCGTGACAATAAATTGGATGCACCTTTGTCTAGTCGTACTCGTTCAGGCTCTCGCCATGCATCTTATGCATCAGATTGTTATGCTTTGGCTGTGTCTAGTTTACAAGATGTTGAGGAGCCTCTGTCTTTTGATGAAGCACAAAATTCAAAAAATTGGATGGATGCCGTGCAATCAGAATATGATGCACTTATAAAAATGACACATGGAATTTATGTGATTTGCCTCCTAGAAAAAAGGCCATTGGTACGAAGTGGGTTTACAAATTGAAATGCACGCCGGATGGTGAGATCGATCGCCATAAGGCTTGACTTGTTGCAAAGGTTTATGCACAGCAAAAAGGCATAGATTATGAAGAGACTTTTGCTCCCACTTGTTGTATGACTACTGTGCGTTTTCTATGTGCATTGGCAGCTCATTTTGGTTGGGATGTACATCAATCAGACATTGTTACTGCTTTCTTGAATGGTGACATATTTGAGGAAGTTTATGTAACGCAGCCTCGAGGTTTTGTCATAAAAGGAGAAGAGGACAAAGTGTGCAAATGTAACAAGGCTTTGTATGGGTTGAAGCAATCTCCTCGTGCTTGGTATGAGAAAGCTGACACTCATTTGGTCAAACAAGGCTTTCGTAACAGTCCAACAGAAAGCACATTGTATGTAAAGCATGAGGGTGATGTATTTCTCATCGTGGTTCTTTATGTTGACGATTTGCTGATCACTGGACCAAATGAGAGACATATTGCTGAATTTAAGGCTGATTTGAATGCTACTTTCAAGATGAAAGATTTGGGGATGTTGCATCATTTTTTGGGCATACAGTTTAAGCAATGTGATGGTGGTATTGCCTTGTGTCAAAAAAGTTACATAGAGCCATTGCTATGTAAGTTTGGACTTGAGGATTGCAAACCTATTGCCACTCCCATGGAAACAGGTTTGAAGTTGAGTCTACATGATGCTGGTGATCCTGATGATGTCACTCTTTACCAAACTGTTGTTGGCTACCTCATTTATGTATGCAACACGAGGCTGGATATTCAGTTTGCAGTCTCACAGGTCAGCAGATTTATGCATAGCCCAGGGTCTAAGCATTGGCAGGCTGTCAAGAGGATTTTCCGCTACCTTAGTGGCACTTTACATCTTGGCTTGTTTTATCCCAAGGGGGGATCATTGCCGCCAGACTTACATGCTTTTTCGGACTCAGATTGGGCTGGTTGTTTTGACACGAGAGTGTCCACAAGTGGTTTTTGTTTCATGCTTGGCAGTTCATGTATATCATGCTTGAGCAAGAAGCAACCTACTGTGGCCACTTCGAGTTGTGAGGCTGAGTACAGGGCAGTCGTCACAGCTCCGGTTGAGTGTGTATGGCTCAGACGCCTTATGGCTGATATGGGTGTTGGACAAGACACTGACAACACTATCTACACTGACAGTCAGAGCGCATTGGCAGTTGCGAGGAACCCAGTTTTTCATGCTCGCACAAAGCACATTGAGGTGCATTACCACTATGTCAGGGAGAGGCTCTCAGCAGGAGAGATCAGCTTGGCTTATGTGCCAACACAGGACAACCTTGCAGATCTTTTCACAAAGGCATTGTCTCGTGAGAAGCTTGAATATTTCCACAAAGCTTTGGGCTTACTCCCCTTTGTGGACTGATCCTGTCCTCAGGGCATGGCACTTCCCTTTACTCATGTGCCAGCTCTCGTTCACCGCATCACTCCAGGGGGGATTTGTTACCATATACATGTGGTAGTGATGTGTGTGAACACACTAGGACCGCCGGGGCATTTTTTCCCTCTTTAGGAGGTTTTTTCCCCCGTGCATTGTATATACGCCCATCACTCTAGGGCTATCTATCTTTTCCATTGCACACTAAGTAATACACTCGCTATTGTGTGCCTTGAGCTTCCTTCGTCTTCTCCAAGCTGTGTGTGTTTCTCTGCAACCCTAATTCCAACACATAGCGGTCTGGCAACTCAACCAAATCGGATGAGATTTAAATTTTTGCATGCCCCAACATATTAGAGCACTTTTATAGCAACAATTGACCATTCGGCAAGGGTCGAGGGGGTCCCAAGTGGAAAAGCTAGGTTTTTGGCAGATGCCAGAATTGGGTTCTGACTCCATAGACAACTTACCTACGAGGTTTATACACAATGTATATGATTGGTTTTGTGAAATCAATCAAGCAAAGCCCTCAAAAAGCAAAAAACGTCTCGAAAGCTACAAAACGTCAAGTTCGACCTATGGGGTCAAACTGACTCCAAATGGGCCAAAATTTGATGAGTTGCTTCACGACTATGTTGCGGACAAGTCCATAGCCTCAAAAGTGACTAACCAACTCTACATGCAATGTAGTCACAAAAATCAAAGATTTCAAGGTCGGCAAAGCACGATGTGATGCCAACAGGACCAGACTTTACCAAATTCAATTTAGGACTTGTTAGTTGAAGTGGTGATTACCAAGGAGATAGTGGCAGAGGCACTCAAACTTCCAATAGAGGAAATGACAATGAGGGCAAGAGATAGAAAGATGGCAGGAACTTTCACCAAGGAAACCTCCGCTACGACATTTTTCGACCTCATCCACAAACAGGTGGAAGAGCCCGCAAGGTTTTACCACCAACATTTCCACTTCCTTGTCAAAAGACCACCAAGATATACAACACCAAATCATGCGGTTGCCACAACCTTTACGCAAGTCCTCAAATTATCAACCAAGAAACCAATTGACAATGCACATTATGTTTTTATCCACATTGAAAGGGACAAACAAAGAAAGACAAATCACATATTTGGGTGCACCAGAGGTTCTGACCAGGATTGCTTACCATGCTATCAGCATGGCCGAAAACTTTCCGCCTGCCCCAGATCAGAGCACTTAGATACTGTTAGCACAACCTTTCTCTTGAGCTACAAGATCTGCAAAGATAACACAAGTCTGACGAAGAGTCTATTGAGAGCTCGCCAGAACACACAGCAGTGAAAGCTCTGATAACAAGGAAAAGAGAGAACGAATTGAAGAAATGAAGAGAAAAGCCATGGCAGCACACCAGGAGGAACCTGTACAAAACAGGCCCGATTTGAAAGAGAAAAGCACTCTTACGAACGTAGCCGCCAAGCACAAGGCAAGGACCCAGCAAAGTGGGTACCCATTGAGCTTAAAGGACCAAGAACTAAGCATCATACAAGGAAACGGGCTGAAGATCCCACAGAATCACTAGAAAAGATGTATCAAGAAGTAGAAGCTTTGAAGCTGAGAGAAGCCAAAGAAGTGGCACGAAAAGCAAAAGAGACGGTAGAACAGCAAAAGCAAGCAGAGGAAGCAACTGAACAAGGAGCAGCACAACATGATCAAGGTGATGTGTCTCCCCGCCCTTCTTCACCCATTTCTGAATAGCATGATCACCCCATGCCGAGCCCACCACCTTCACGAGCGGATAAAGCCAAAGAACCTGAGCCCAACAGGGAGATAGAGCTTGAACAAAGAGAAGCAACTGAATTTGCACAACAGGCAGTTGAATCTACACAAGAGCAGCAAAAAGAGCACGACGAAGAGCCAAAAAGGGCAGCAAGTCTTGCACCAGCAGAGGACAATAGGAAGTTTGAGTAACCAAGAGAACAGGAGGCCGAGGAAACACCTTCCACCTCAACACGGCAAGAAACGATAGAGGCATCCACGGAGCCTCAGAATGACAAAGCGGAAGAAGATCAGCCACAGGCACAAGGGCAACACAACCAGCCGCCATGATGTAGCCAAAGGATACACAAGAGACTGCAGAAACATCAAGGCAACTAGCACAAAACAAAGATTGGCAATCAAACGACGAAGTGATCCTGCAAGTTAATGAGTATGCCAAGCAAATGCAGGACATAACTGAACGACTTCGCTCAGCATCACTTAGCCGTAGCACAAGGGCCAAAGAATTAGAAATGGGGATTCACACACTCTAAGGGGAGTTAGACGACCGAATAAACGTCATCACCGATCTACAAAGTCAAGTGTAGGAGTTGAAAGCGGAAGCTGAGCAACATCAGCTCACAAGGAATAAACAGTAAAAAGAGATGGAGCAAAGAATAAATGATCAGGCAATTTTCTTGCGGAAAATCAAAGAAAATCCCGTAGTGGCCTCGATCAAAGGAACAGACGAGGTCTACAACGCATTAGAGAAAAAGAATAAAGACCTTGGGCTAGAGCTTAAACTGGAGCAGTCTCAACGCAGAGACCTGGCTTTAATGTGGGTGCAAAGAGAAGACGAGATGTTGAAAGAAATAGTTGAACTTAAACGAGTCAGCCAGCTATTAAGAGAGGGACGGCCAGAAACACAAGAAGATGCAGGCACTTCAGAGCAGGCACTTCAGAGCAGCCACACATAGAGATCCCCTCAGTTTCATTCGTTGAGATGGAGACACAGCCAACAGAAGAGCTAAGTGGTGAGGAGGAGTTTCAAGTACACATAACCGAAACGGACACAGTGCCAATGGTCCAGCTCTCAAAGGCTGAGGAAGATGCACTAAAGGAGAACATACACAAGAGGTAGATGAGCAATGGAAGGTAGCAATAGATTGGAAGCTGAGAGTTCTTCACTCCGTCAACGTTACACAACTCACTCCCAATCAAATCAATGTGTAATGGCACCAACAATCCCTGCCCTGTCCTCTGATTAAGGTGGAGTTGTTACAAGTTAAAGAAAGGATTTACCAAAACATGCGAGTCGAGGGTGCAGATCAAGACCACCCGAAGTGGACACTGAGTCGGTTGAACAAGAATCCAAGGTATCTGATTCTGTTCACAAGAGCACTTGTGCCCCTACAAAAGGATCCTACTTTTTGTCCTATAGCAAGAGTGAGGACTTGGCAAGCACATGAGGCACTAATAAAGAAGCGGCCAACTTGGCTGAGTTACACCAGATTGCTTGCTCGAGAAAAGGGACCATCGACAGAAGAGTACACGGTGAAAACCCTAATAGGCGCCATGTCCTTCTTCAGAAGTTTACCAGATCTATCATGTGCAATGTTATACAAAATATGTTGAATGTTGCTCACCTGCATCGAAGTATTCCATGAGCTAGAGCAAGTATTCCGTGGATGTCATTCCTCGAGGGTAACACAGGGCTGTGCTATGATCTTAGTGGCCAACTTTTCGAAGAAGTTCTCTATGGCTTCTATGTCAGATGTATGTTTTTACCTTCTCACAATATGTTGGCGTTTGAGGAAGCGTTCTACACAGGATTCTTCACTTGGTGAACAAAAATATTTGGGCCAGTGATCAACAACCTGACATCATGATTTGTAGGATACTCAGCAGTGGAGCTGAAAACAAAGTCACTATACAGTTCTTGCAAGTGCCAGATAAAGAGAGTAAGATCAAATACCAAAAGGCACTAAATGCGCTTAAAGACCGCCTTGCCAGCCGTCAACCAAAAGACTACTTCAACCCATAAAGTTGTGTCAAGGGACGACACAGGTGAGGAGGGGGGGAATGTTAGCACAGATACCATTTTTCGGAGCTCTTTTTGTAAAAACACTTATTATTTTTGAAGAATCGAGAATATTGTAACTCCTATTTTTCGGATAAACCTTGTAATTCATGAGCCGAGGCTACAAGCTTCCAGATTGTATCAACCTGTCATTACCTATCTTTAGTTAGAGCTCCTTTATGGGGTGGTTAATAGTGAGAGTTTTACACTCTGTGTCTCTCTCTCTCACACACAAGCACGTGGACTACACGCGTCTAAGATTATCATCTCTCTCTCTCACTCAGTCTCTCTGTTTGTCTCACTCACTCACTGTCAGAAGAAGGATTTGTAGGCGAGTCACTAGTCGTTTTCAGAGGCTCTTTGTTGAGAGGGTAGAGCTGTGTGTGTGTGTGTGTGTGTGTGTGTGTGTGTGTGTGTGTGTGTGTGTGTGTGTGTGTGTGTGTGTGTGTGTGTGTGTGTGTGTGTGTGTGTGTGTTAGGTTGCAGTGTTTGGAACGCATTGACTGCAGGAGACATTAGCAGAGGACACGGGGAGGCTATGTAGGGTTGACGACCTTGCTCTGCAGCTGTGGTCTTGGCGGTGCATCTATGTAGGCGCAGCAATGGTGCGAGGGCAGAGGGGCAAGGACATGTGTGTCTCGCACGACAGCAAGGGAGATCTCCTGGAAATTACTCGATGAGGCTTAACATTATGAGTTCAGCTTGGGGGTAGCAGATGGGCAGGAGCTGTTGATCGCAGTGAACAGCCATCGCTGGTTCGCTGCTGCCAATTGCACCTACAACACCATAGAAGCTCATGATATTGTTGTGATTGTGAAGGTGCAAGCATAGGCAATTGCATTTGCAAAGAAGTTGACTCTTGAGTTTCCATGAGGCAGACAAACGCAGGGCAGGATCTTTGGTGTGTTGGGGGAGGGAAGGATTGTCGAAGATTCCACAAAATTAGAAAACACGAATCCGATCTCCTGGACCAAGTATGTAGAGCGAGTAGTGCTTATGATTCATCCATACGATTGTAGAAAAGGAATAAGGAAGGGAGAATCTAGAGGAGATACTCTCAGAATGAGGGACGTGATTACTAAATTGATGAGAATAGGGGAAGTTTATAACACCACACGAGCACAAGGGAGTACTTTTTTTGGAAGAGGCACAAAAGCCTATACATAGGCTTGCCCCCGCCCCCTTTACATGAATGTCGGGACCGTTTTTTTTTTTAGGGTGGGCGAGGGGGGGGGGGGGGCTCGTTACTAATTGACACCTTCATTTGGGAGGTGGGATCAATGGCTCACGATCATCGGTTGATCGTGATCGTTGGATTGCCTACAGAATGCAAAAGATTCCCACTTTCTCGGATTCGGGACTTGAACCCACTACCCTCTCCCCCACAGGATTGACTCTAACCACTAGGCTAACGTGCGCTCGTTGGAAGGTGTGTGTGGGATAAGTTTATAGATCACGGCGTCGCAGACAAGTTTACACCTAGTTCACACCGAGTTCACACTGAGTTCACACCAAATTTGGTGTGGTGTGCAGGCCCTCCCCAGTTCACACCGTTTTCACGTCGAGTTCACACCAAATTTGGTGCGGTGCACATATCTTTGAGTTCATGCTTAGTTCACACCTAGTTTGGATGTCGATCGGACGGCCCGGATTGCACCCGCCTCGCGACGCCTATTGTGGGTCATTGATCCCACCTCCCTAGGGAGGTGTCATTTAGTGATGGGGGGGGGGGGGGGTGTCAGGTCTAAATTTGGGATTTTCTTATTTCTTACGTATCTTTGTTCCACATTGTATCGACCTTTACGATACCGAAGCTTGGTGTCATATTCCTGAAGAATCTCGGCCCACCTGGCTTTCCGACCCTTCAAATTCGTTTGTTGCGTAAACCATTTGATGCTTTCATGGTCAAACACAATCTCAAACTGAGCACCATACAGATAATGCCGCCATGTTTTTAAGGCAGACACTATTGCATAGATTTCGCGCTCATAAGCAGAGTAGTTCTGTTGAGCTGCATCAAGCTTCTTGCCTTTAAATGCAATTGGCCGTCCGTCTTGTAACATGACTGCTCCAATAGCACGGTTACTAGCATCCGTTTCCAAAACGAATTGTTTCAAGGGATCTACAATAGCTAGTATAGGAGCTATAGCTAATGCATCCTTAAGCGTATCGAAACGGTTCTGTTGAGCGGGTTCCTATTGAAAAGCTTTGCCTTTGCCTTTCAGTCGATCCGTCATGGGAACAACAATATTAGCATAGTTTTTAACGAACCTGCGGTAAAAACCTGCAAATCCTAAAAAAATATGTAACTCTTCAAGATTTTTAGGAGAACGCCATTGCCGGATTGTATCCACTTTGGATTGATCCATATATAGCCCATTAGCTGAAATAACATGCCCCAGATAGTGAATTTCTTCTTTCAAAAAATCACACTTAGATTCCTTGGCATATAATTTGTTTGTTCGTAACAACTCAAACACCTGCATGAGATGTTGTAAGTGTTCTTCTTCAGAAGCACTGTAGACTAGAATGTCATTGAGAAAAACGATGACAAATTTGCCCAAGTACGGATTCAAGACACTATCCATAAGTGTCATGAATGTTGCGGGCGCATTGGTTAATCCAAAGGGCATCACCAAAAACTCGTAGTGTCCAAACCTTGTTCACAATGCACTTTAGGGTATATCAGCAAGTCGAATACGAACTTGGTGATAACCTGACCGCAAGTCTATTTTCATAAAAATGCGAGCTTGAGTGAGTTTGTCAAACAACTCATCCACTCGTGGCAACGGGTACTTGTTCTTAACCGTAACTGCATTTAAGCCACGGTAGTCTACGCACATGCGCATACTGCCGTCTTTTTTCTTCTCTAGTAGGATAGGAGAAGCCCATCGTGAAGAAGTGGGTTGTATAAACCCTCTGCTAAGGTAGACAACAAGCTGACGTTCCACCTCAGCAGCTTCAGAGTAACTCATACGGTAGGGCAGTTTACTGACAGCTTTACAGCCTGCAACCACATCGATGCTATGTTGCACCGATCGTGTCGGCGGTAATCCTGGTGGCAAATCATTAGGAAAAACATCTTGAAATTCCTTTAATAATTTTTGTAACTCACTAGCAGCGTTTGCTTGTTTGGAAGTAGCCATTGGTAGAAGAGATGAGAGAGAAGCATGCGACGTTGAGGAATGTTCAACAGATTCAATGTTAGAGAGAAAATGAGACAATGAGTAACACAAGAAAACTTGATCTATTTCATTATCAGAAACGAGCTGCATAAGCTCAACGGTACATATCAATGGTGAAGAAGGTACATCCTTCTCTCCTAACAACAACACATGTGCGCCATGGGATTCGAACATCAAGCTGTTGTGCTCATAGCTAAGCTTCAGTGATGGTCATAGGCTATGCAACCATTCCCTACCAAGGACCACATCTGCACTCTCCATGTTCATAACCTGAAAATCCAAGGATGTGGAGTAACCTTGTACTTCCAACGGAATAGCTCGGACTTGAGTATCCCAGATTTCGGTATCATGTCCATTCATCATTGCTACCTTGTAGTGGTGGGTACTCGGAGTTTGAGGCAATTAGAGTTTTTTCACCAATCCATAATTGATGAAATTGTGAGTAGCACCGTCATCTATCAAGATGCGTACCTTGTGTCCTTGCAGAGATCTGTGCATACATACTAACTCATGTGGTCCGAAGGTCTGTTGCCACATGGAAGCTGTGAGACAACATTCATGCACCACCTCGGTGTGTGTTACTTCCTCTATAGAGAATCGTGAGGAAGACTCAAGAGGCAGCAGTTGCACCGTGTGCAGTGCTTTCTCCTTGCCCTGAGCAACAGATTTCCCCTTGGGACAATCCTTTTTGCCATGACCGCTTCCTAAACATTGAAAACATAATTTCTCTTTCATAGTTTTGTCAAAGTCCTCAGGAGAGAGAGGACCTCTGGACCCCTTGGGTTTTTTAGATGCTTTTGAATTTGCTATTATAAATTTCCTTTTATTGTGCCCATATTGTGTGCGTGTATTACCATGTATATTAGCAGACACGTGAATATCTGTGCTTTCTTTTCATCTGGATCATCGTGAATATGTGCTTTCACTATGGCTTCCTCAAGTGTTTTAGGGTCTTGGGGGTTGACGTGCTTCTTAAGCTCTGGTGTCAGACCACGTATAAATCCCCGTACTTGCTGAAAGTTATCTAATCCTTCCAACTTGAGGATAACATCCCGATAGTGAGATATTATTCAAGCAATGATGGATATTGGCGCATGGAACACGTGTTCCAAGCCGTCCAATTCCAATCGGCCTCATTTGTAGACAAAAATTCTTTGCGAAACATAGCTTCAAAAGCTGCCCAAATCTGTGGTATGATATTCTTCTCCTTGAGAGACATCCACCATTTGTAGGCCTTGCCTTCCAGAGTTAGGCTCGTTTGCAGTGCTTTGACTGCGTCCGGAGTACGCCGTAAGGCGTGAATTCCATCCCACTTACTGAGAAAGATATTCATTGCATCCTTATTGCGCTCTCGGTCTTCTCCCTTAAAATTCAATGGTTTGGCGTTTTTCAACAACTCATCCACCTTTTTTGCAGTGAGAGTGTGCAAAGTATCAGCAATTGGACCTTGTCCTTGATTAGAAGGGCCTTGCCTTTGTTTAGCAACGTGCTCATGCATGTGCGTGTCAGCAGGACCCTTGGATTGTTGTTGCATTAATTGAATCACTAATGTGGATAATTTAGTGACATTTTCATTTAAAGATTTAAAATTTCCTTCCATAACTGATATGCGTGTCTGAAGCGCACGAAATTCTTGAATGTCGAGCAATTCATAAGTGTCATCACCTACCGTAGCGTCGCGAGTACTCTCCTTGAGAGCATTCGGCCGCGGGCCATCATGGGCAGGATTAGGCGTACTTTGCTCAAAATCAAAAGTCATATTGATATCTGAATCCATGGCGACACAGTGCAGTGCAATGAATAGTCAGAACAATACCTCAGATTGAGAGCACTTGCAAAGTTTAATTAGCCTTGCTAATCCCATCGAAGTCGATATTATCCAAGTGGAAATCAATTCGAAATGTCTGCTGTGTAGTTCCTTAATCCCTTGTAGCCGAATCGATTATGGGTAGAATTGCGTTCGACCGTAATCGATTTTGAAAAATAACATCACTTTGAACTCCCCTTGAGGTGCTTTATTAAATTTCCGATTTTCTGCCGATAATACGTAGAGAATGTGTGTGGTTGATGTACTTGCTGGCCGTGTCGGGATGCCGAGCTTTGCCAAAGCTTCAAAAGAGGGAGGGGAGGGTACCCACTGTGGGTACCGTCCCCTAGTTATTGAAAAAAACACTTGGCCACTAACCCCCAATGGGGTTGGGCGCCCGTCGGGTGTGAAATTGGAGTTGCTCACCGGCTCGAATGATGCTCGTCTCCGCCTGCTACATGCACAGGAGTTGGTCCCCACACCGGCGCGTTGCCGTAGAGCCCGCAAGGACGTAGCTTGGTGCAGGTCGCCGACAGGCGGCTTCTCCTTGCAAGGGATGTTGCCCATGCCTTCGGGCTTGTCGTCCTCTTCACAGGGGTGAGCTCCACGCCCCCTTGACCCCGACATGCAAAAAAGTATGCAAAATTGTGTAGCTCCCCTCCTCCACAGCTGTGCCTTTCCCAAAAAAAGGAACCTTGCTCTTGATACCAATGTTAGACAAGGGGAACTAGAACCTAGGAGTCCACCTCCCAACCACCCACTATATAGCATGGCTCCTAGCCCTTTGCCCTAGTTGGAATCCCTTTCCACACTACCTAGCCCGGCCTTGCCGTTGTCCTGACAGGCAGGATCAACAGAAGAAGTACGCTGATGAGAAATGTCGGCAAGGTACCTTTGAGGAAGGGGAGGAAGTATTTTTACGTGTACCAGAGCATCCAGAAAGTCTGAAAACTAGGCCAACACCTAAATTATCTCTGATTTACGTACGCATCATCATGTACGTCAACAAGCTTTAATCAAGTGGAAAGATCGACCTGAGGAAGGTGCCACTTGGGAAAACATTAGTGCTCTTAAAAAGAAGTTTCCCACTTTTGTTTTTGAGGACGAAAACTCTTCCTTAAGGGGGGAGTAATGTCAGGACAAGGGCAAGGCCAAGGAGACGGACTAGGCCAGGGGTCAGGCTAGGCAGTGTAGACAAGGGGATCCGTCTAGGGCAAGAGACTAGGAGCCTGCCTTTATATTGGGAGGTTGGGAGGAGGATCCTAGGTCTAGTCACCCAAGTTCTTACACTCCAAGTCTTCACAAGAGAGAAAGCATAGATAGAGAGAGATAGACAGGGATCCTCGAAAGCAAGAGAGAGCAAAAGACCACCGCCTTCAAAAGTTGGCACGGATGAGCCAAAGAAAGAAGGCGGTTGTGTGGAAGGAGAGACAGACAAGGGGGCTATTAGCTGCACCATACCATGAGCAACAAACAGAGAGAGCGAAGCAGTGCGCAGGCTGTTCACCAGCACCAGACTGGGCTCCAAGTCTCTGCTAGAGAGAAAGCATAGACATGGAGCCTCGCAAGCCCGCTCGCAAGCAAGAGAGAGCAAAAGACCACCACCTTCAAAAGTCGGCATGGATGAGCCATAGAAAGAAGGCAGATGTGTGAAAGGACAGAGAGACAGGGGGTTGTTAGCTGCACGACACCATGCCCTCACATGGCTGCGGCCCACCTTGCCACATGCAATGCATTGCCCATTAGTGTGTCTCCTTCATCCCATTTGAAAAAGGAACAATAATCAAAATACCCCTCTAATTTGTGAAAATTTTCAAAATACCCCTCAAATTTTAAAAATTCTCAAAATGCTCCCTATAGTTTGTCATAATTTTCCAAAATGCCCTTCAAATTTCTCAAATTTCCAAAAATACCCCTAGTTGTGAGATTTCCAAAGATAAAAAAACTTGTAGCTTCTCATGAGAAGACCGATTGTCTATCAATACAAGATGCTAAAACTAGAATTTGAGCTTGTTATGTAGGGTTTGGAAATGAATTGTTTCATTATTTTTAGACATAATTGCCTTTTCGGGAGGTGATTTGTGACAAATTACATTCTAAGCATTCAAACACGGATCTGACTTGTCGAAAAGGAATAAAGTTTAGAAAATCTTGAATAATCCAACCAAAATAGATACAAGGATATTTTGGAAATTTTTGAAATATGAGGGGTATTTTGGGAATTTCCATAAATTAGAGGGGTATTTTGGTAATTTTCCCTTTTAAAAAAAGCCCCAGCATCCTCGACAGAACCCTCCAGGACTTTTTCGAAAACGTGCACACATAGGCATCATACAAGACCAAAGAGTGTTTCCTCGCAGCTCAACCTTCACGTTGACCGAGTATTAAATGAGCCCGTCCTTTCAAGGCCGTAGCCTGTGAGTACCCCTCTCGCTCTCGCACTTCGTCTCTGATTCATCGCGGGCTGTAGCCTGTGGGTGAGAGCATATTAAGATCATGGCGGACTTGGTGGGCGTTGGCGGTGCCTTAGTGGGCATCATCAGCAAGATCATTCAGCAATGCGAGCAGAGGACGGAGAATGCTCAGGTCATGCAGGAGCTCCACAGCTTCTTGCAAAGCCTCCAGGATTACATCCAGCAAACCCAGGAGAAGGCGCTGGTGCTCCGCAACAACAGTGCTGTATGGGCTTTAGGTAATTAACCGGGCCTCAAGGGAAAATTGTCTTGTGCACATAGCTATAGGTATAGGTCGTCTGCAGAAGCTCATGTTGTTGAATATTTTAGGGAAACATAAGGCTTTGGCATTTCCCCCACCAATTAGATCACCATTTGGAAGGAAAATGTCAAGAAACTTCTTGTGTCAGTGTACTGCTCCTGAATTGTGTTAATTGATCACGATTTGGCAGGTGCCCTGCAAGAGGACTTGGAAAATGCTATCTTAATGGCGAGTAAAATCTTGAACAAGGGCTTTGTGCGCTCTCTTTGGGATGCTAACAAGATCCAGTCCAGACTACAAGTGCTTTGTGATCGCGTCATGACGTCTTTCCAAACCAGGCTTTCTGTGGCTGCACTTGATGTAATGTTTTGTTGTAATCATTATGAAGTTCTGCACATCTGAAACCTCACTTTCCGAATAGCGATGTCATCATGAGCGCTTGCTAGGCGAGCCTATTGCATGCTGGCTCCCATGCAAGAGTTCATGATGTTGACTTTGGGAAAGGAAATAGAAGAGGAAAGGGTTTCCCACTTTCCGAAGTGTGATGTCGTATGAGCTCTTGCAGGTGAACCTACCACATGCTGGCTCCTGTGCAAAGACTTCATGAAGTTGAATTTCGGAAGGACGGGAACGGGTTTTGCACAAGGGCAGATGTCCACAACCTTTTTTTAACAGATTATAAGGATCACTTAACCTTCTTTCATTACATCAGGTGGCTATTGAAGGCAAGCAGGCCCAGGATGCTTTCCAAGAAGCTATGCTGAAGGTGAACAAAGAACTGCAGGAGAGCTGTTTCTCCACCTCTATCTCTCTAAAGCAAGAGCAGCACGTGGCTCTTCGAAATGAATTAAGGCAAGCCCTGCAGCCCATAACTATAGCACTGGAGTCTCACAGTCATAGGATTGAGGCGGCGGTGTCCATTATACACAGTTTACAACCGCAGACCAGCGACGCAGAGAAGTTTTTTGAGGATGTATGTGCTCTCTCTTAAACCCTTACTATTTAGTACTGCGTTAAGCCTTGACTGATTGATGTTAAATGTAGGTTTTGGCGGCATTAGGTGGTTTATCAGTTAAGAATCAGGGTGATGCTGCAAGCAGGAGCAACTCCTCAAGCAGGCCTGTGACACATGCCAGTGGCAGTGCCAAACGAAGCCCCAGTTTGGTCAAGTGGTACGAAGATCCCGTCACATGGGAAATCATGTGTGACCCTGTCAAGGCAACTGATGGCCACACCTATGACAGGTGGACGATACTGAGGAAACCTTGCCACATGGTTATGAGCCCTTTCCGACCAGACGACCTACGCCCTTTCCACATTGCAACAGATGATATTGATGTACGGAGTCGCTTGTTTCACAAGTTCCCTGAGCAGGAATCCCAGTTTCGGGCGAAGCGAGCTGCATATAGAGATGCTGCCTTGCATGAGGCCCAGCTTGGGCGCTTTGCTGATTCTGTGAGCATGCTCAGGCATGTCCTGGACTGGGCTCCTCACGATGTTGAGTGTAGCGAAAAACTACAGTACGTCCAACGCCAAATGAGAGCAGCAAGTGGCAAGTTAATCCCATCAACAGGTAATTTTCTCCTGAAAACAACCATGATCATGAATTATCTATTTTTCTTAACTTTCTTCATGGCATTATGTGCCATGAAGAAACAATCACATAGCCTTGCCTTAGGTAGGCCAGTAAGAATGTCTTTTTTTGTTTTGCAAAGCGCACTCGACTGATCACTAAAGCATGCCAAATAGATGTGCATAAACTGATGACCCTTACTACGTCAACAAACATCTAGATGCACCATTTAGGAGATAGGTGCATATAATACGTCCGTTTAAAGCGTATTATACGTACACCGTATAACGTACAATGCAACTTAGGACATGTCCCTTTAGACCTAATACAATTGTGTGTATCTACTCAATTAATGATGCTGCTGTGTGGTGGCAGATGATGCTAACCTGTTTGCAAGAGAAGTTGATCAGAGCCGGCAGGATGCCAACACCAGCAGCTCGGCTACAACAGTTCAGCCGCGGCATTTGTATCCTTCCCACCTGGACAGTGCCAGGAGCAACAGACACTTGCTTTTGTTGTCCCCAGATGGTCTCTCTTGTAGCTTTCGCAACACTGCTGCTACTGTAGAATCAGATAATGTAGGTGCTGCAATCGCGGATATGGCAGTGCCTGTACGTGATGAGCTACTACGATTAACAACCCTCTTTTACTTTGAGATCACCATAGAGGAGCTCGATGGGAACAATGTAGTAGGCCTGGGCTTCACAGGCTCAGAGAGCTTTCGCAACAACTTTTTGCCTGGACGCTATCCTAACTCTTGCGGCTTAAACCACGTCGGGGATCATGGTTACATCTTTGCTGATGGCAGGCAGCAGGGAGGAGTGGACCAATGTATAATTGCAAGGAAGGGTGATACAATGGGTGCTGGTATCCACCATGGCCATGAAGAGATATTCTTTGTGTATAATGGCTCTCTCATAGCTGTAATCACCAATACACTGTCAGGTAGGGTAATGCCCATTGTGGCTCTTGGGTCGCCAAGGGCATGTGTTAAGGTGGCATTTAATGATTCTGCATTCTGTCCAGAGCAAAGGCCATCCAGGCTAGTTATCTCTGATCCTAATTTCCAGGACAGCAATATAGTGTCTCTCTCTCCCGATGGCCTCATCGCTCAGTATATCGCACAGCCAGTGCCACCCCAAACAATTGCGGAACTTCCAGCAGTTTCTTTTCAAGCAAATTGCGGTGCATGCTTCCGACATCCCAGTCAGAGCCACTACTTTGAGCTCACTGTAATAAACAAAGGTGATTGTGGCTACATAGCCATAGGTTTCGTTCAGCAAAATTTCTTCCAAGCATACAAGCAGCCTGGATGGTATGGCAACTCTTGTGCATATCATGGGGATGACGGTAACCTGTTCTTTGGATCCTCAGCTGTGGCAGACAGGTTTGGCCCGACCTTTTCTACTGGGGATACTATTGGTGCTGGCATTGACCATGCTTCTAACACCATTTTTTTCATAAAAAATGGGAAGAAGGTGGGTCATACGAGCAGGCTGAGGATGTCATGCGCTCTTTTTCCCATCATTGGATTACATAGCCCAGATGAGGTGGTGTCTCTCAACTTTGGTCACGCTCCTTTTTCCTTCGATACTAGTATACTAGCAACGAGCAGCCTGAATGGTATCTAAACTCGTGTGGCTATCATGGGAATGATGGTAGGTTGTACACAATGGGAGTGTAGTTTGGCCCGACCTTCTCCAATCTGGATGTCATTGGTGCCGGTATGGACCACTCCAGCAACACCATTTTCTTTGCAAAAATTGGATGCCTAGTAGGAGACACAAGGCAGATGAATATTTCATATGCTCTGTGTCCAATAATTGGTTTACATAGCACAAATGAGAAGGTGCATCTCAACTTTGGTCAAGCTCAATTTTCCTTTTGACACTTCTCAATTGCATTGAAATGCCTTTTTTTTTTTTTCCTTGCCTTCACATCACAGGTGAAGACATAGTGGGGGTTTCTATTTGGAATGTTTTTCTGGAAGTGTCGATCGAATTTAGGGAAGCTTTTACTGAACTTTTGCCAAATGGAAGTAGAGCACCTACTGCAATTCTCATGGTGAGGCATATTGGAGGCTCCTACTTAATCCAAATTTCACAACACTTCTATTTCAAAGTATTAGGTCTCTCCAATCTCGAAAAAATAAATAGCCCTTTGAAACATCTTAACTGCCCAAGTGAAGGGTGAGTTTAGGAAATGAAAAGACCTATGAAGGTGGAAGGTCAAAAGACTTTGTGTCCATATAAAGAGAGGTGGTCAACATCACATTGTATAATCCCACACATAAAATTGAAGTTGCTTGTTGTTTGTAAAATTCTTGTCTCCATTTAACCGGCTAGTCTTGATTTTCAACCGGTCCAAGGCAAACCTTTCCCGAACATTGTCTTTGAGAGAGTGGTTATCATTCATATAGAATTATGGGTGTAAAATCAATTTAGATAAAATGAGTTTCCATGACCTCCTCCATGGCAAATAACCACTAGCCAAATCAACTCTTAACATCGGTGGCTTTGAGGTCACAGTTGGCTAGCGACACATTCACAATCCGCAATAAGGGAGACATTCAACAAGTAGTAGCATCCATGGCACAAAAATACAGTAGTCGTCAAGAGAGACGTCTGACAAAGGGGAAAAGGGGATATTGAGAGAGAATAATTTGCACTAAAAGGAGAAATTGTTGAGAGTGATGTAACAAGAAAAGGAAGTAACTAGATAGTAATAGACAAAGCTACCAAAGGTAAAGTAACAAAGAAGCAAAAGATCACCAAAGTCAAGGAGTGGAGAAAAGTAAGGGATGTGAGTAATAGTAGTGCTTCTTGTTGTAGTAGTCATAAAAAAAGCTATGCTATGATGAAAATATACAAGGGCAGCAACAAAGAAGGGCTACTAAGACCAGGAAATATGAAGAATAGAGGAAAGGAAAAATGTGGGTTCTTCTATCAATTAACCATCGAGCATTGAAGGTAATGAGGATGATAAGCAAAAGAAGCATATATATGTAGAAGAAATAACAAGTTGGCATTAGAAGCGGATAAGCTTACCTACTCGTGAAGATTTATTGTAGCCATTCACATGGAGTAGTGGTTGATGGAGACTCTTTGGCAAAAACTTATATTAAGAGTTTTTCTATTGTATTTTTATGTTAAGTAATAGATTCAAAGTTAGAATCATTATAGTTTATCTATGTAAGCGCCTCATTTAACTTTGTATAGTTAAATAAAATACCAAATAGGAACTATAGGTGCAATAAATGACATCTTATGGTCTTAGGGCCATAGGATACTCTATATATTATTGTTTAGATTTTTTAATTGTTTGTGAACATAGAGCATAGAGGGTTTTTCTCACTACCATAGAGGATATCATATGGCCTTGGGGCCACAGGGTCTCAATATTTACGTAGAGGATTTCCTACTAGCATAAAGGGTACCTTGTGGCCCTAGGTCCATAGGGTGCAAACATAGATCATAGAGGATTTCTTACTAGCGCAGAGAGCACCCTATGGCCTATGATTTGAAGAGAGAAGTGAATGTTATCTTTGTGAAACATACAAATTTCTTTGAAGGAGAGGTGCAAAGGTACTTAACACTAGGTTGGTAACCTAACAGGACATAAAAGTGTCCTTTCAGGGTTTTGAAAAAAACCTCCAAAACCATAGTAGATCCACTCATTTTGTAAAATCCTTTCATGAGGTTATAGTTCAAGGCCTACTTCACATGGAAAAAATAAGAAACTTGTAAAATTTGTCATCTTTTGGTCACACCAAGCCTCCAAAGTTGATGGACCAGTACATTTTCATCAAAACAATCATTTCTTACGTTTTGTTGCATAAAAATAAGATTAGGGATTTTTGTAGGACTTGAGATAAATTCCCTAGTTAACTTCAATGGATTGGTGATCAGAACATATGATTGCTTCTCACTCACTATTTTTTGTTTTGCCAAAAGAAATAGGTACAAAAAAGTTGAATTTTTACCATTCTGCAAACCTATCATCAAAGTTTCTATAGCCACGCTCAATACAAATAATATATACATGTTTTCTTAGTTCCCTATTGTCCTTTAAGTTCATAAGGAGCCATGGAGCATGTCAAAAGCATAATACATCTCTTACCAAGGGGAATCTTGGGGACAAAGATGAAGTACTAAATACAGTAACCATGAAAAATCTGGGCTCAACATTATGAGTTGTAGAATCCCATAGAAACTATTCAATATCTAGACAAGTTTGATCCTTATGACTAGATATGGTTACTACCTACAAAATGCATGTAGTTGTCACAAGAAACTAACAATATTGAAAAAGCTATACTTGATTTACTAGAATGTTTCGTTTTCTTCTATAATTGAAAAAATCAACCATCGTTGTCTACTATGCAAAATAGGGTATTAGGTGCCCCAAAACTCAAGGAATATTAGCTTTATGTTACAATATGCGACATAGAAAATCAAAACTACATTTGGATATCATGAAAGCCACCAAAAAAAAATAGAGGAGCTAAAATTGGCTAAAAAACAGGATTTGACAATTTTTGTAATTTGGTCATAACTTACAACTTTAACATTTATTTCTCCCTAGAAGCATCAAGACATGTTGAGGACTACTAAAGATAGTTTTCTAGCATTATAGACCTCAAAAAAATGAATTCGAGAGTGCTATAGTTGCAAAAAGTTGAAAAAAGCCAAAAACAGGACCCGTTTTTTCACACAGTTTAGGTTGTGAAATGTTGTGCAAGGACAAGGTTAAAGATGGAATTGATATTCCAAAAAAATTTCAAGTTTTTTTCAGCTCATGAGACAACTTTCTCGACAGATAGCACCTCAAAATCCATTTTGAAACTCTTGACATAATTCAAGGAAAATGGTCTCTTAACAGGACATAAAAGTGTCCCATTACCAACCTAGTGTTAAAAGAACATGAGAGGGTTGAGGGACATATGGCCAATATGCATGGAACATGTAATGAGGGTCTCTTGCAGTATGATATGAGTTCTCAAGAGGGTTCATTTCATGAGAAGGAAGACGTGGAAGGTATGATTCTTTTGGATGAAGCTTTGGAGGGGTTTCGAGATACATATGAGAAGGATACTCAACAACTTGACTTAGGACAACAACTTGACGATGATTCTTTTAATCGGTGTAAATGTGTCTTACAAGATTTTTCTTATGATGATGTAGAACTTATGGTTATTATGAATGATGATTTAAAAGGGCTTCAAGCCCTTTATGACAGGGACATTCAACAACATAATTGGGTATTGGATGTAAAGCAAAGAGAACATGAAGATGATGAAGAACTTATGATGCTACTAGATGAGGCTCTAGAGGATTTTATGCCTACTAGAGAAGCTATGCATGAAGATGATGAAGAACTTATGATGCTATTAGATGAGGCTCTAGAGGATTTTATGCCTACTAGAGAAGCTATGCATGCAACATTCGCGGTATCAAATGAGATGGTGGACATAATGCAACTCAATGGTTCACTCATGCATGCTGTTGTTTTTGAAATCATAGGGACTAAATTCATTTCACCGATGGATTCTATGATGGGGCTATGGGACTACTTTTTGCTAGCCTATGATGCAAGATGTGATGTGATATTGATCAAATAAAAACTCCAAACGCTCATGGAATCATTATGCCCTTTGATCCAAGTGAGAACTTCAATGTACACGATTACATGGAACTTTGTGGTATGGTGGTATGTATGCTACATGACATTTTGAGACCACTGCATCGGTGCAATTGGGATTGAGGCTACACCTAATCTTCAGACACACACACAAGAGTTTTGAGTTGATCTTTGTTCTTTTTCAAAGTGAAGCTTTCATGGATGGAGTTTTTTTCTTTTTGAGTGTGTTTTTAGCTTCAAATATTCTACGACTTGCTTGATTTTGCTATGAATCCTCATAGTCAGAGGCCCGGCACTTTTCTAGCCGCACTACACACTTCTTGACATCAGATTTGGTGAACCCAATGCGAAGGAGGATAGGGTGAGGGTTTGTGAGTTTGGGAAATCAAAGGTAAATTATGTAGTTATAGAAAGTTTTATCATGTGCACGGTCTCCATACAATATGCATGTCACTGAAATCAAGCAAATGGAAGAAGCAGTAGAAATTGCATTACAAGCAATGTATGAGGGATGTAGTACCTTTTATGGTTATGATCCTAGAGGATATCTTGAGTGCCATGTAAGGGATATGAGGCTTCAAGGGGTTCCACAAGGATTGATTATTGTTTCCTTTGCAAGATTAGTAATTCGAGAGCTTATTGAGCAAATCCAAGACCTTATATGGGAATATGAAGACAGTTTGGAATGACTTTGAAGAAGCCATTAAGCAGGAATATAACACTCTTTTAGATGAAATGGGAAAATCCCACAACTTTGGGACTGATTTTAATGCCTATGGATTCCTATTTCCCATTTGAATCGGGAAAATTTGATTTATTTTGGGAAAGTTATAGATAAGTTTTTTGTTGAGGACTTGTGTTACATTAGACAAAGAGATAGAGTCTCAAGAAAATGGTGCTGTTGAGAAACACCTTTTTTTGTCCCATCCAAAATTGTATTTTCACGTTGGTGTTAATTGATACTTTATAAAACATACATAGACACGGATAACAAGAAAAACAATATATGAAAATGAAATGCTATTCAGTTTCTCTTATTAAGCTAGTTTGTGCTTTCTCCACAACATTGGATGGGATTTTAATTGCTTCTGCAAGTCTTCCACCCCTTAAAGTCCATGACCACACAACTGCATCAACACACTCCCAACACTTTGGGTCAGCAAGATTGCAGCACCAATTCTTTTTCCATTAACCCTCATATTGTTCTTGGATTGTGGGTTTTTTTTCCGATGTTTTGGTGCCCAATATTGAATGAAAATTTTCTTGTAGTTAAGAGATGAGTTGTCTACATCAACATCTGACTTTGCAACTCCTAGCCATATTGGATATTCTGGATTCTGGATATGCGGGTCTCACAAGAACAAGATCCCATTTCCTTACATCAATTTGAGGCGTAAAAGCTTCCTGTGGCCTTGCACTTTAAGGACCAACATAATGATCATTCAATTCTTCATATCCTTGAAACTCGTCTATGTCTTCCTCTATCTACTGCATTCGATGACTCCATGTAGTCTTTGGCCAAAATGATGTATATTCACCAGTTTGTTTATTGGTTGGTTGTTCAAGCTCACTAATTATTTTTTGCCAATATAATAACTGGCTTCATGTATTTTGTAGAATCGTGCTCCTTTCCCTTTAGTAGAGTCCATCTTTTCCAAAATTCAAGATATGTCTTAATCCCTTGATTAACAAGCGGACTATCCCTCACATAGTCTGCTAGAGGAACCACATCTAGAGAGCCTACTGGCAATTTTGGTTTCCCTTGATCATCTTTTTTTCACAACTCAATTCGTGACTCCCTCGGCATCTAATCAGGTGATTTGGGGTGAATTTTGTACTGCATTACTAGGATTTCACCTTGCATAAAGAAACGAAATTGAAGTGGCTTAGAGCGTCCAATAAGAGCATCTTGTCCATCACACATGTACCCTTTAATAAAGGATTTGAAGTCAGGAACTTGCCTCATCAGTAATGGTGTTGGAGCTGAGCTTTCAAATTTTGTGAAAATGTTCCATCAAATGTGGAAAAGTGTATCTCATTCTTGTTCGCAATCTCTCTGAGAACCTGCTAAACATTGCATCTATGTCCTCATGTGTATGACCCACCATTAAGAATCCCAAATGCACGGTTTCGAAAACACCTTTTGCTACTAGCAAGGATAAGTATGCAAATAAATATCAATTCTTATTCTCTCTTGCCCAATTATCTAGCTGTAGCAAAAGATTCTTAGGCAATTTTTGAAACATGGGAGTGGACATGGTACCCACAACACATTGAGAGGAGGCCGATTGTAAGTTAGCAATCTCTTCGTTGCATCCTTCAATAGCCAATGGTGGTGTTACTGCTGCTGATGCATTCCTCTCATGCTCTTTCATCATTCTGTTTTGGTAGTCTAGAGCTGTCCTTCAATTCAATGCATTGAACAATGTTACATTGCTGTGTGGCATACCATCATGGCATAAATCTCTTAGCCCATGGTTTTCTATTCTTTCCAAATTTTGTAAGCATAATGCAAGGGAGCCAATTGTAGCATTCGGATCTAAAAGCCATAGAACATTCAAATGACCATACATCACATGACCATGCCCATGCGTTATCATACGTGTTAAAGATACTTGCAGCTGATATGCATCCGCGTATCTTTTGAGTTCACCCGCAATCTGGGTATTGCTGTCTTTTTTTGGTCCATTTTATCATGTATAATGCATAAATACTTATCCTTTTGTGTTTGCAAGAACTTACGCCAGGTGTATTACATATTTCTACAACTTTATTATTGCATCATGTGAATTCTATGTTCATCCTTCAAATGTGAAATCAGCTCATCATCCTTTGTTGACTCTAGTTGAGACTTTATCCAACTTACACACAACACATTTGGAGAACTCACTTGTTTTTTACAAGGTCACATTAGAAAACTCTGTATTCCAAACCGTATTGAATGTAGTGCTAGACATTGGCTTGAGACTAATACTCTCGAGTGTTTTATTGACATCATGTAAGATGTCTATTTGCTTGTACGTGTTTGGTATTGCCAGCAAGGTTTCCTTGGTACCATCTTCCATAGTTCTACTCTTATGTGGCTATTCATTGAGTTTTCATCTACAAAAGAGCGCATCAATGCCCTTCCCATTTCTGTATGGTCTCTTCCTTTTCTTATGACACCATCATTACCATGCACTAAGCGTCGAACCCCATTTCCAAATTGTTCACGGTAATGATAAAATGAAGTTTTTGGAATGCCATGAATTTTGTGCCAAGATCTACTACAGACCTCATTGCGATTAAAAGAAAATACATAGCAAGTCTTTGTAGTTGTTTTGTTCTCACACGAAACAGTTAACATTGTATCATACACATAGTTGGTTCTATTTTGCAAACTTTGTCCCCAAAACTCATTGTGCATAGCCATGACCTTATCTCTATTGGCATATTGACAACACCTCATAGAACAACAATCTATGGTTGAAACAAGCTAGACAAATGATATGGATGCTTGATTGGATCTCTTAGAAGGTTTCACAGACATTTTTGGCTTCCTATTTATAACGCAATATTTTTGTTTTTTTGAAATAGGCTCTGCCATACGAGTTGATTCAATGCATGTATCTTGTAATGTGTCACTAGCATGTAAATCCTCATATCGTAACAACGCTTTTCCATCCATAGTTGTCACTTTCTTGATAGGACAACAAACCAAATTGATGTTGCATACTTCAGATTGTGTAGAAATAGTAGCCTCACAAGCATAGGATGTTTCAATACCAATACCGATGTTATCTTCACCTAGCTCACCAAAGTTTACGGAATCAAATGGACACACATAGATGACAACCCCTTCGGCTACTACATGTGACAACCCCTTCGGCTACTACATGTGTGTTGATTTCATCCCAAAGTTGAACCCTTTTATCCTTCCAAACCTCCCTATAGCTCTTTTCATTAGATTGTGCCTCCAATGCTCCCATTCCTTTGTGAGTCTCAGACATAGAAACCCCTTTGTACTGTATCTCATTCATATGTTGTAGCAACCCAATACTCCATTTCACAATACTGTGAAAAGCATCTCCCACTATCAATGTATCCATTGTTGGGAATGGAATGAGTGCTTTCTCCTGAAAACACAAATCAACTGATACCGATACAGTGCCTTCCCCAATAAGCATGCTTGAGCAATATGTGTTTGGGTTTGTCTCACATACACTCCCAAGGGCAACCTTTTGTGTGGCTACAAACATGCATACTCTATCACCTTGATTAAAATCCATACCTGGAAGAAGGTTTCAACAAATATGTGTTAAGAAAAACATCACAAAGTCATTTCATTGTGAGTATATATGTAGGTGTTTCATGATAAATATATATTCACAGGGCACTCTACGTGGTTGTTTCATGATGGGTATATAGAATCCTATGGACTTAGGGCCATCAGATTCTATATGTAGGTGGTTCACAATGAGTATGTATTCATCCTATGGCCTTAGGGCCATAAGATTATTTATGTAGGTGTTTTGTGTTGAGTATATATAAATCATATGTTTTATACAGGTGATTTGTGTTGAGTAAATATACATCCTATGGCCTGAGGGCCATAGGGCACTATATGTAGTTGTCTCATGATGGGTACATAACATCCTGTGGACTTAGCACCATAGGATTCTACATGTAGGTGTTTCACGATGCATATGCACACATCCAAGGTCATAGGATTCTATATGTAGGTGGTTCACGATGAGTATGTATACATTCTATGGCCTTAGGGCCATAAGATGCTTTATGTAGGTGTTTTGTGTTGAGTATATATAAATCATATGGCCTTTAGTCCATATGATGTTTTATGCAGGTGTTTTGTGCCAAGTAAATATACATCCTATGGCCTGAGGGCCATACGGCACTATATGTAGTTGTTTCATGATGGGTATATAAATCTTGTGGCCTTAGGGCCATAGGATGCTATATGTAGTTATTTCACGATGAGTATGTATACATCCTATGGCCTTAAGGCCATAGGGAACTATATGTAGTTGTCTCATGATGGGTATATAGCATCCCATAGCCCTAAGGCTATATGTAGTTGTTTCACAATGCGTATGTGTAGGTGGTTCATGATGAGTATGTATACATCCTATAAGGACATAAGATGCTATATGAGTATGTATACACCCTATGGATTTAAGGCCATAGGGTACTACAAGTAGGTGTTTCACGACGAGTTTGTATACATCCTATGGACTTAGAGCCACAGGATGCTATATGTAGGTGGTTCATGAGGAAACATGTAGGTGTTTAATAATGAGTATGTATACATCCTTTGAACTTAGGGTCATATGATGCTTTATGTAGGTATTTGTGTTGACATCATATGGTCGTATGACGTTTCAGACACTACATGGGTTGTGTCATGACAAGTATATATACATCCTATAGCCTCAGGGCCATAGGGCATTATATGTAGTTATTTCATGATGTGTATATATATATATATATATTCTATGGCCTCAAGGCCATAGGGCACTATAAGTAGTTGTTCCATGATGAGTATACAACACCCTAGGATCGTAGGATGCTTTATGTAGGTGTCTTGTGTTGAGTATATATACGTCCTATGGCCTTTAGCCCATATGATGTTTTATGCAGGTGTTTTGTGTATAGTAAGTATACATTCTATGGCCTCAATGTCATAGGGAAATGTATGTATTTGATTAATGATAGGTGTCTCATGATGAGTATGTATACATCCTATGGCCTTAGGTCCATAGGATGCTATATGTAGGTGTCTTGATATGATTATATATATACATCCTATGGCCTTAGGTCCATAGGGCCCTTTACATAGGTGTTTCATGATGAGTATATGAACATCCTACGGCCCAAAGGCCATAGGATGCTATATGTTGATGTCTCTAGCTAAGTATCTTTTGGATTATGACCACTCGGGACTATCTATTCGTGTTTTGTGGTGAGTTATATATGCATCCTATGGATTTTGGGCCATAGGGTGCTATATTTAGCGATTTCAAAAAGCTAGAGCCTGCTAGCACATAAGGGGGTACGTATGAGTATCAAGATATGCCACGTGGTGCATCCACATCGATTGATCCTATGCCATGTGGCGCATCCAAAACCATTGATTATATCTAGATACCGTGTCTCAAGTAGTCCCATGGATGTACATCCATATGATATGGTTACGTCTTTGAAGGGAAATAAAAAACGACGGTACACACGTATCGCATGATCAAATGTGTGATCAAATTGCGTATGTGCACCTTTACAACCCTTTTTGCAAACGCGCACTAGCACCTTTGAAACCCATTCTAGTATATGACCTCCTGATTTAAATACTATTTGTATAAATATGTGTATGTTGTATGTATGCTCACACTTTCAAAACACACTTGCAACTAGTGTACAATTGCACGTGCAAAAAAAAGCTAAAAATTTTGAATTTTTTTCTTGCTTATCCCAAATTTTTCCAAAATTCGTTTTTAAGTCTCCTGGTCAACACTGCACCAGAAAATAGCACACTTTTTTCGAGCGAAAATTCTCTAATTTTGATTTCTTTTTAGTGTATTTTTCAGTATGCAATATTTGGTCCCGAGACGGTGATTTCAACCATGGGTATCATTCCACTCGTAGCAAGAAGATACAGACACTGAAAAGATCTCATGCCAACTTTTTGAAAAATTTCCATAATTCTTCCCCCCCCCCCCCGAAAAGCTCTTTCAATTTCCAATCCACTGGTATGACTTTCCCACTAAGAAAACGATTCTAAACCCTTCAAAATTCAAAATAAAGAAGAGCGGTAAGTTTAAGTTTAAAATTTGAAATTCAAAATTTGAATTTTGAATTAACAAAATTAACTAACCTTATCTCTGTCTCTCTTTCTTTCTTTTCGAAACCCTACATGTGCTATCTCTGTCGTGCGTCCTCCCTGCGCATCCTCTACTTTCTCGAACAACGCTCTTTGCGAGTGATGCATGGTTTTTAGGACCCCTTCTGAAGATGCAATAAAGGCACAGTCAGTTGTTGGGGAGATGAGGATACTCTAGTCCAAGGGATCTCGAAAGAGAAGAAAAATCTACTTCACAAGCACCAAAGAGTAAAAAGTGCCATGGACAGAAGATACGTGGGAACGAGCTCTTATGCATGCCTACAACCTATATTTTACAGAATAGCCCATTCTAGGTGTGAATTTCTAGTGAAATTTACACGAGGATGTTCGTGTGGACTCACAGCACAGCATACTCCGTTTTCACTTTTTTACCGACAGTAAATATTTTTTACCTATAGTAAATATTTTTCACCTACATGGTAAATATAAATCACTTTTTTACCTACAGTAACGTTTTTTACCCATGGCAAATATTTTTTACTGCACCATAAGTATTTGGTAGGTAATAGTTCACTGTTACTAGAAGCAGTGATGGGGCATCAACAATGCAGTTACAGGAGGAGAAAAGGGGAAAATCTTATGGTAAAGGTGAGTCAACAGGGATAAAGACTTTTGAGTTGAAAAGAGACATGTTGATTTTTTCAAAGAACACATGTCAAAAGAAGCCATGGTTGAGGATTTTTTGAGAATTTGATATTCAGGAGGACCCAGCTGCCACCTCCCCCCCGTAGGTCCCCCCCTGACATGTGCAGAACCTCCAGTTTCAACAGCCACCTTACCTGCTCTTAAATGCTGGTCAAGGCCTTATCCCCATGTGTCACAATCAGAAAAATCAGCATTTACCCTCCCCTCTCACATC
Organism: Adiantum capillus-veneris; assembly: GCF_014529385.1. Lineage (NCBI taxonomy): Eukaryota > Viridiplantae > Streptophyta > Polypodiopsida > Polypodiales > Pteridaceae > Adiantum > Adiantum capillus-veneris. Next base: position 33,465,406 of record NC_140957.1, read on the forward strand.
ACTCTAGAGAATATCTTGATGGTGACATATCAGGTGACCTCAATCTGTTGACCACCCTAAGCAAAAAGTAACCCCAATCAGCGGATTTAAGCATGTTTATCCCTAGTCCTAAACCCTCTCAGAAACCTATATAAGGAGGCCTTCTCTCATTCAAAACCAAGACTTCACCCACTTCACCAAGAAATGAAGCTATGACGACATTGCTCACAACGAGGAGCTATGGATGGAGCTCTACTCTCTCTCCCTCTCTCTCCCTCTCTCCCTCTAGTATGCTACATTACTAGCCCTAAAACCTAAATAAGGAGTCTTCTCTCATGCTCCATGGCCACCATCCTCGCCATCATTCTCTAAGGTATTGATGTGTTGCTAGTAGGATCATACCTACTTGCTGGGTTGATTGTTTTTGACAAGGGATTATGCCATCCTTGGCTTGCTTCTCTATATCCTTGTTATGTATGATCAGATGCCGTTGTATTGTTAAGCTGATGTCTTGTGTATATATATGCTAAATAAGGTCCCTAAGCTTCGTTTCTATGTGTTTTGCCATATGTTTTGATGCCATCATAATGCCAGAAGTTTCACTTGCCTATGTGCACTATGTGTGAGGTCCCTAAACCTCTTAATTTAGGGTGGTGCCCCCTTTGTTTTGTTCTTTGCTTGTTTGCATGAGGCGTGGTTTGTGGAGTGTGCACGAGTACAGAGGCCACCCGATTGCACTGCTCTTTTTTCCGCTATCATTTTGGTGCCCCCACTGAGGAGGGCTACACAGACCTTGAGTTTACAAGCAATGAAGATGTGCAATCTACAACATGGACGAATGGCGTGAGGAGTTTGCAAATTGGAGAACAGAAGAGGAGGAGGCTTTAGAGGCCTTAAAAGCTTTCATCGAGGTCTTATTACCAGGTTGCAGTGTCATTGAAATTCAAGAAGTAAGTTCTTCTACATGCCTTGTCCGTGATCGTCGCCAACGAAGGAGAGTGAGAAGAAGAGCTTGATATACCTCTCCTCTCAGCCTATGAGTGCTCCAGAAACCTCCAACGCACACGAGCTTGAAATATTCTACATCAACATACACGAAGGTACTGTGACACACATTAAGGGAAGAGAAAGCATCACCAGACCTCTCTTTCCTGAGGAGCCGACTAAGAGGAGGAAGATCACCTCTACACTTAAGTGGCCCAAGGCCGCAGCGCGTGCTCAAGCATAAGGTAACATTTGGCTTAATCTCATTAATAAGGGATTACATGACCACTACAGGCAAGAAAAAGGCTAGTGAGCAACCAACTTCAACCTCCAACTTGCAACCACGACTCTCACCCCTAAATCCTCCTGAAGCAAAGAGGCGAAGGCTTGCCTACAAGATTGCCGCCCGTCTGTGAGTGCTCCCAGTGCACTTTGTGAATCCAAAAACCACCAATCCCAAGCCAACCTCCTGTCCGCATGAAGATCACTTTAGATATTGTCCAAAGTGCTTTGGAGACCGGGTGAAAGCCTCCCTGCCCTACCTTTGCTGCTAATTTTCAAGAAGTTATCTCAATCTAAGGAAACTATCTTAGTTGATGATGTGCTGCACATTAATGGTGTCACTTTCATTCGTCATGCTGATTATGGTAATAGCATCCAATTGTTGCTTGCTAAAAGGCTCAGCATTGTACAAAGTGTTGCCATCACGCCTTATGTCTTCACAGATGCATCAGGAAGAGTCGAAGTGATCCGAGGTGCTGACCTTCTGTGGCTGATCAGGCTCATTGGTCCCAAGGTGGTGCAACTAAGCTAAGCTCTTGTGTGTAAGTATGGATGCCAATAATGAGAATGATGATCCCCGCATGTTTCCTTTCCATTTTGTGCGTCATATCCGTGTGAATATTTGTATTGATAGAAAAATCTTTTATCAGCAAAGAATAGCCCTGTTGTTTGGAGCCGAGAGACTTGGGGAAATCTTGCGCTCTCCTCATCCTGTCATTCTACCCATACTAGACTATTACCATTCCTTTGATGTGTCGATATTCATCCTATTTTGAGCTAAGTTGTGCTAAAGCTCCAAATTGTAATTACCATACTCTATTTTAAAATAAATTGGAGCTGTTTGTGTAATTGTTTACTCTCTCACTTATGGCCTTCCCTAATTTTTATGGTAAGCCTGGGGAGGTTGCTCCAGACTTTTTGGATAATTTGGAAATGGCCTTTCTGGTATCGGGAAGGGATGACGAAGCTACTAAGTTAAGGGCCTTTCCTTTGGTCTTGAGGGAAGGTGCAAAATTATGGCATCAAACTTTGGCACCTGAAGAAAGAAGAGACTGGGAGTCCTTAAAGATGGCCTTCATCGAAGAATTTCGCCGCCATGAGCCTCCAGAGGAGATATGGAGACAACTCTTAGAGCTACGCAAAACATCACCCAATGACTATAGAAGCTATGAAGGAAAGTTTTTCAACCTGTGGGAGAAATGGTGTGCATCACTAGGTGAAGGAGAAAGGGCGCCAGAATGCCTAAAGAAGTACTGTTTCTTGGTAGGGCTTTACCCCATCCTTTGAGAAAAGGTAAAAGGTAAATTCCCAGATACCTTTGATAAAGCTATGACTTATGCAAGGGAGAAGGATAGGAAGTTAAAATTCCAAGCTCAACTACAAGGGGGAATGGAGCCTCCACCGCTAGCTCAACCTACGGCAAGGGTAGTAGCAGGGACAGGAGCAACAGACCAAGAGTCCTCTCAACAAGAATTACTTCAACAAATCACCAATCAACTAGAGAGCCTGTCCATCAATCTGGTTCAAGGTGTAAGGGCTCCCTAGCCAGGAAATGAACGAAATAGACAAGAAGGACAAAGGCAAGCACGTGAGTACATTTGCTACAACTGTGGAGAGGTAGGTCACGGCATGTATTATTGCCCCCATCCACGACGCTATCAAGGAAATGGTAATCAAAGACAGCCTCCTCGCCAGCAAGTCACTCCTCCTCGAGCTAGGCCACTAAATGGACAAAATGCACACATGGCTCCACCAATCCAAATATTGAGACCCCCTCCTCCACCACCACAAGCACCAGCAGAGATCCCTCCACTACCATCGGGAGGGGAGGACAGGGCTGTCTCTGTCATAAGTCTTGACAATGGTAAGGATAAAGGGAAAGAAAAAATGGAGGAAGCTATTGCCATGCCAATAAAGAGAGTTAGGAGACAAAGAACTGATGAAATGGAAGCTTCAGAGCCGGATAAAGGGAATGAGGGTTTCTCCCAAGTGATAGGAGACAAGAAAAGGAAGAGTAGGTCAAGGAGGCACATAGGAGTAGAAGACTTTCCACTTGGGGTAGGATCCATACCTTACGACCTGGTAGAAGATGTGATTAAGCAAGGACCAAAGATTTCATGGCAGCAACTCCTCCACCTTTCCCCAAAGATGCGTAGAACCTGGTCTAAGATGGTCAACACCAGGAGGGCTAAGGCAAAGTCAGTTGGGTCTATTAGTGCAAGAGGCATGAAGGATATCGTGCCAGTCATTGATGCAGAGATTAAGAGTCAGCGAGTCTCCAATGTGTACGTAGATGGTGGAGCCGAGATTTGTGTTATGACAGAGAAATTAATGCACAGGTTGGGTTTGGAAGTAAATGAGCAAACTTCCTTACAAGCTAAGATGGCAAATAATGTAAGGGTGGCTTGTGTGGGAAAGGTTAATGGAGTGAAGGTTTCAGCTTTTGGTGTGGCAATCTCAATTGATGCTTATGTGATCCCAACTAAGGGGGAGGGCTATCCGCTAATCCTTGGAAGACCTTGGCTTATGGCTATGAAAGCTAGGCAAGATTGGGAGACAGGTTCCCTTGAGTTGCGACCAAATCATAAGGTAGGTGGCAAGCAACAAAAAATTGTGTATGACATGAAGCAGGGTAGACAACAAGACCTAGAGATGGAGACTTCTATGGATGAATGGAGCACAAGCAGCTGCTCTTCATCTGAGGATGCGTCATCTGAGGAGGATGCTAGCTCTTTGGAATTCATGGGTATAATACTGCGAAACCTAGAAGGAGAAGGTGGTCAAGACTCTCTAAACAAGGAAGAAGCCACAGGCTTAGAGGAGATGCTAGCTAAGGACCTACTAGAAGAAGAGAGAGAACCCTATTTGCAGGTACTAAAGAAGCATGCTGGCCTCTTTATAACTGATTACGAGCACATTAAAGGAGTGACGGTAACCCAACACCATATCCAATTAAAGGAAGGTGCCAAACCAGTGGTGCAAAGGCTAAGGAGATTAGGGCTAGTGCAACAAGATGCACTCTTAAAAGAAGTAAAAAGATTAGTCAAGGCAGGATTTATCTACCCAGTGGAAGATTCTGAGTGGGTGTCTCCAGTTGTGGTAGCACCAAAGAAAAATGGGAAGTGGAGGGTATGTGTGGATTACAAGTCTCTAAACGCAACCACAAAAAGGGACCATTTTCCTTTGCCTTTTCAAGATGAAATACTAAATGAAGTGGCTGGTCATGAAAGGTACACAGTGTGTGATGGGTACTCAGGCTACTTCCAAATCAGAATTGTAGATGAAGACCAAAGAAAGACTACCTTCATAACACCTTGGGGGTGTTTTGCTTATAGAGTTATGCCTTTTGGTTTAACTAATGCCCCAGCTACTTTCCAGAGGTTTATGAACTTGGTGTTTCAACCTTACTTTGGTAAGTCCATACGAGTCTTCATTGATGATTTTTGCATTTACAGCTCTAGGGAAGTACATCTGTCCAAGGTTGATGAAGGTTTCACCCGTCTGGCCCAATTGGGTGGGCAATTGAATAAAGACAAGTGACACATAGGTGAGAGCAAGGTCACTCTACTAGGCCATGTTGTGTCTCAAGATGGTATTGAGGCTGACCCTGAAAAGGTAAAGACATTGTTAGCTTTACCTACTCCTTCAAACGTGAAGCAACTAGTCTCCTTCATTCAAAAGGTTCGCTACATGGGACGATTCATACATCTCCTTTCTCAGGCAATCTATCCCTTGCAACAGCTCACTAAACACACTACATTGACATGGAGTGAGGAGGGTGAAAGGTGTTTTCAAGAAGCTAAAATCATTTTGAGCTCATTGCCTGTCGTCCTACAACCCACATGGGGTGAATTATTCTATGTAAATCCTAGTGTAGGTCCAGAAGCTCTAGGAGCTGTCTTGATGCAAAAAGACCCAAAGACATCTCTCATGAGACCAGTCTACTTCTCTAGTAGAGTGATGACAGCTTCTGAAAAGGGTTTCAGCGCAACTGAGCAATTGGTGCTAGCTCTTAAGTTTGCAGTGGAGAAGTTTCGGGCTTACTTACTTCTGAGACAATTTGTGGTGATCACAACTGAGGAGGTTTTTCCATATGCCCTACAACACATGGAATTGTCTCAAAGAATAGCAAAGTGGGTGGTGCAGCTTCAAGAGTTTGACTACACACTACAAGTAGAGGATTCCACCCGTGCTTGTTTGGCAGATGTCCTCACACAAAGGTGTTATGAGAAGGCCAAGAAAGAGGCACCTAGTAAGGTACCGCCTATCCCGGAGCCTGAAGTTCTACTGGGAGCACACAGTCTGTATTTTGATGGGGCTTACAAGAGGACCAAAGACAAGGCATCAGCAGGCATAGTAATATTAGGTCCAGAGAAGGAGAAGATATTTGCAAAAGGGTTTCATCTAAAAGAGGTTCATTCTAACAATGAGGCAGAGTACCATGCCCTTGTTTTAGGGTTGCAATGTTGTCTTTCTCAGGGCATCACAAAGCTAAATGTTTTTGGTGACTCCATGTTGATTGTTAAGCAAATGGTTGGTGTATGGGCTTGTAAAAATGACAAATTGTCTGTTAAGATGAGGGAAGCAAAGGCCTTGTTGAAGGGTTTTAAAGAAGTTCGAGTGCACTTTGTACCTAGAGATCAAATCCGAGAAGCAGATGCCTTAGCAGGTGAAGAACTACAAACTCTCATAGTAGGTGCTATCCTTGTGAAAAGTCCTTTAATCCAGGGAAAGGAGGAGCTGCATGATTTACTTTACTTTCTTGAGCATTGTGAAGCACCCTCTGGTACGAGTAAAAGTGAACGTAGGTGGTTGGCAAAAAAGGCTACCAGCTATAGCTTAGTGAATGAGGACTTGTATTGTAGAGGGAAAGATGCTGTCTTAAGGAGAGTTCCTGCATCCCAAGAGATAAAGGATATTTTGTTTAGTTGTCATGAAGGTGTGTGTGGTGGCCACTTTGCACAAGAGATTACTAGCAGAAAGATTTTACAAGCAGGGTTCACGTGGCCAAGCCTCCATCGAGATGTACAACATTGGTGCCGCACATGTGAGGTTTGCCAAAAAGCTGGACCAAGGCGTCTTACCCATGAAAATCAGCATCCAATCAAAACCTATGGGCCATTTGAAAAATGGGGGATAGATGCAATAGGGCCACTACCTTGCACTCAATCAGGGAAGGAATACATCATTATGGGGGTGGAGTACATGACCAGATGGGTAGAAGCTCGTCCCACAAAGCGCATCACAGCCAAGGACGTGAGTGATTTCATTTTTGAATGCCTTTGTTGCCGTTTTGGCACACCTTTGGAGATTCTCTCAGATAGGGGACCGGGATTTCGAGCTGATTTAGTCGGGAAATTGATGAGCAAGTTAAAAATCAAGCGTAGGCACTCTACACCATACTACCCTCAGTGCAATGGTCTTGTGGAAAAGGTAAATGGTCTTATATGTAAAATCATCACTAAGCAAGTGCATTTACATCCTAAGGCATGGGACAAACACCTAGATGCAGCACTTTGGGCCTACAGAACATCCTTTAAAACATCCTTGGGGTATACACCTTTTCACTTGGTTTACGGGCAAGAGGCACTATTGCCTATAGAAGTGGAGCTAGCGAGCCTCCGAGTTCTAAAAGCACATCAAGAGGATAGTCAAGAGAAGCAGGTCGAAGGAAGAATCATCGATTTGGAGAGGTTAGGGCTAGATCGAGAGTCAGCAGTGAAGTACTATGCAACCCAGGCAGAGAAGAAACGAAAGAAGTTCAATCGCAACCTTGTCAAGAAAGGTATCAAGGAAGGTTCTTTAGTGCTTAGATACGACAATCGCTTTGATCGCAGGAAGGATGGTAAGTTCTTGCTTAAGTGGGAAGGCCCTTTTGTAGTGATACAAAGGTTCTCAAATGGTAGTTACCAACTAGGTGACCTAGATGGTAAGGTACATCAGACCCCGATAAATGGTTGGCGATTGAAGGCCTACCAATGTCGTCTTTCACAGCCATATGCTGGAAATCAATGCTAAGGATGGTTCAGAGGAGAGCTCATCATATTCGAGCTCCAACTAAGGTAACAATCATGTACATAGTCGTTTCAAAAAAAAAAAAAAAAAGAGGAAAAAAAGAGAAGAAAAAAAGAAAAAAAAGAGAATGCTACCAGTGAAAGCGGATATTGACAATGGATGGGGTATGGCTTTCAAGGGTCTAGGAGACCAGTTGCTAGTCATGGATGGATACAATTATTCATCAGAAAGGACTAAACAGGGTGCATCAGCCAAGAAAGCAGTAACATGGAAAATTCAATTGGTACCAGGTGGGTAAGTATTCAAGAGAACCCTATTGTAGCACAACCTACAGCTAGAGGCATCAAATACCTCTAGCTTAAGGGGGAGGGCTATATGATGCATGGTTTTTAGGACCCCTTCTGAAGATGCAATAAAGGCACAGTCAGTTGTTGGGGAGATGAGGATACTCTAGTCCAAGGGATCTCGAAAGAGAAGAAAAATCTACTTCACAAGCACCAAAGAGTAAAAAGTTCCATGGACAGAAGATACGTGGGAACGAGCTCTTATGCATGCCTACAACCTATATCTTACAGAATAGCCCATTCTAGGTGTGAATTTCTAGTGAAATTTACACGAGGATGTTCGTGTGGACTCACAGCACAGCATACTCCGTTTTCACTTTTTTACCGACAGTAAATATTTTTTACCTATAGTAAATATTTTTCACCTACATGGTAAATACAAATCACTTTTTACCTACAGTAACGTTTTTTACCCATGGTAAATATTTTTTACTGCACCATAAGTATTTGGTAGGTAATAGTTCACTGTTACTAGAAGCAGTGATTGGGCATCAACAATGCAGTTACAGGAGGAGAAAAGGGGAAAATCTTATGGTAAAGGTGAGTCAACAGGGATAAAGACTTTTGAGTTGAAAAGAGACATGTTGATTTTTTCAAAGAACACATGTCAAAAGAAGCCATGGTTGAGGATTTTTTGAGAATTTGATATTCAGGAGGACCCAACTGCCACCTCCCCCCCGCAGGTCCCCCCCTGACATGTGCAGAACCTCCAGTTTCAACAGCCACCTTACCTGCTCTTAAATGCTGGTCAAGGCCTTATCCCCATGTGTCACAATCAGAAAAATCAGCATTTACCCTCCCCTCTCACATCACTCTAGAGAATATCTTGATGGTGACATATCAGGTGACCTCAATCTGTTGACCACCCTAAGCAAAAAGTAACCCCAATCAGCGGATTTAAGCATGTTTATCCCTAATCCTAAACCCTCTCAGAAACCTATATAAGGAGGCCTTCTCTCACTCAAAACCAAGACTTCACCCACTTCACCAAGCAATGAAGCTATGACGACATTGCTCACAACGAGGAGCTATGGATGGAGCTCTACTCTCTCTCCCTCTCTCTCTCCCTCTAGTATGCTACATTAGTAGCCCTAAAACCTAAATAAGGAGTCTTCTCTCATGCTCCATGGCTACCATCTCGCCATCATTCTCTAAGGTATTGATGTGTTGCTAGTAGGATCATACCTACTTGCTGGGTTGATTGTTTTTGACAAGGGATTATGCCATCCTTGGCTTGCTTCTCTATATCCTTGTTATGTATGATCAGATGCCGTTGTATTGTTAAGCTGATGTCTTGTGTATATATATGCTACATAAGGTCCCTAAGATTCATTTCTATGTGTTTTGCCATATCTTTTGATGCCATCATAATGCCAGAAGTCTCACTTGCCTATGTGCACTATGTGTGAGGTCCCTAAACCTCTTAATTTAGGGTGGTGCCCCCTTTGTTTTGTTCTTTGCTTGTTTGCATGAGGCGTGGTTTATGGAGTGTGCACGAGTACAGAGGCCACCCGATTGCATTGCTCTTTTTCCCGCTATCAGTGAGCTCCCTGCGCCTCTCCGAACGCCCTCCCTGTGCCTCCTCTTCTCTCTCAAACAACGCTCCCTGCACACCCCTTGCGTCTCTCCCAAACGCCCTCCCTCTCTGTGCCTCTCTCGAATGGCTCATTTGTGCCCCTTCTGCCGCGTGCCCTCCCTACGCCTCGAAGCGCCTCCTGTCTCAAATGAGCAGCGCCCCTATGTCACCCTCGCTGCACCTCTTCTCCCAAACAAACAAAGGTGCCCTTTGCCGAACAAATAGCTGCCCTTTGCCGCCCTCCGTGCGGCTTCTCTCAAGCATGCAGTACCTCACGACATCAAACGCCCCCCTGAGCCTCTCTCAAACGCCAAGCGTCCTATGGCACCGCCTCTTCCCTCATCTCTCTTCCTCCCTATGCCTCTCTCCCAAACACGGTAGTGCCTCACGGCAGCGCTCACATGTAAGCTCAATCTTTCTTTGTACATTTATTTACCTCTCTATTAAAAAAAAAAGTAAAATAGTAAAGAACTAACCTTTGTATTGTACGCATTTTGTTGATGTAGAGAGGTCCTAGAAAGAGAAGATGTGGTAGGGGGTGCGTGAATGACAATGTTGCAGGGTAAACCGGTAGAAAAGGGAGTGTGAATGCCCAAAGACTACCTTGTTTCTTTCATTTCATGTATGCCACAAATAAACAAATCTTAGGCAAGTCCAAAATGGGATATTTGTTTTCACCTAACAATAATGCCTTCCAGGAAAATGGAGTTGTGATTGAACATGGTTTTTGAAGCTCCACTTTCAAGGAGTCGGTATGTTTGCAGCTGACAAAGAGATGGAAGATAGATTCCTCCCTATCCTCACAACTCAAAGTGGCCACATTAGGTTTCTTCTTGCTCAACCATGATATACATGAATTGCCAAGCATGAAACAAAAAACACTTGTGGACACTCGCATGTCAAAACAACCAACCTAATCTGAGTTCAAAAAAGCATTAAGTCTGACAGCAATGATCCCCCCTTGGGATAAAACAAGCCAGGATGTAAAGTGCCACTAAGGTAGCGGAAAATATTCTTGAGAGCTTGCCAATGCTCAGACCCTGGGCTATGCATAAATTTGCTGATCTGTGAGACTACAAACTGAGTATTTGGCCTCGTGTTGCATACATAAATGAGACATCCAATAGAAGTTTGGTAAAGAGTGACATCAACAAGATCACCAGCATCATGAAGACTCAATTTCAAACCTGTTTCCATGGGAGTGGCAATAGGTTTACAATCCTCAAGTCCAAACTTACATATCAATGTCTCTATATAACTTTTCTGACACAAGGCAATACCATCATCACATTGCTTAAACTGTATGCCCAAATAATGATGCAACAGTCCCAAATCTTTCATCTTGAAAGTAGCATTCAAATCAGCCTTAAATTCATCAACATGTCTCTCATTTGGTACAGTGATCAACAAATCATCTACATAAAGAACCACAATGAGAAGTACATCACCCTCACGCTTTACATACAATGTGCTTTCTGTTGGACTCTTACAAAAGGCTCGTTTGACCAAATGAATGTCAGCTTTCTCATACTAAGCACGAGAAGATTGCTTCAACCTATACAAAGCCATCTTACATCTGCACACTTTGTCCACTTGTCCTTTCACGACAAAACCGCGAGGCTGCGCTACATAACTTCCTCAAATATGTCACCATTTAAGAAAGAAGTAACAATGTATGATTGATGTACATCCCAACCAAAATGACCTGCCAATGCATATAGAAAATGCACAATATTCATATGACAAGTGGGAGCAAAACTCTCTTCACAATCTATGCCTTTTTGCTGTGCATAACGCTTTGCAACAAGTCGAGCCTTATGGCGATTGATCTCACCATCCGGCTTGCGTTTCAACTTGTAAACCCACTTTGTACCAATGGACTTTTTACCAGGAGGCAAATCACATAGAGTCTATTTGTCATTTTCTATAAGTGCATCATATTTTGATTGCATGGCAGCCATCCAATTTTTTGAAGTTTGTGCTTCATCAAACGACAGAGGCTCATCAACATCATGTAAGCTAGACACAGCCAAAGCATAACAATCTTATGCATAAGATGCATGGCGAGAGCCTGAATGAGTATGACTAGACAAAGGTGCATCCAATTTACTGTCGTGCAATGTATGCACCTACCATTTTGGCATACCTCTAGCTTGCTCATTTTCAGCCCTTTCCTCATCAAGTACATCATGTACATCTGCATTAGTAACAGGCTGATCTGTAACATTTTCAGAAACCCCCATAGGTTGTACATTTGCCTCATTGGAATTTACATTCAAACTTCCACCACTGAAAAGAGGCAACAAAGTGTCATAAATGTCCTGTGAGCTTACATACTGTCTCTAGTACATGACAGCAAGGGCCGCAACAGAGTCTTCCACAAACACTACATCCCGTGAAACCAGAATATGCTTTGTTTGCGGATGATACAACCTGTAACCTTTTCTTCCAGCATTATAACCAACAAAAATACATTTGACAGCCTTATCATCCAATTTTCTGTGCTGTGTTTGTGGCACTAAAGCATATGCCAAACAGCCAAAAACACGCATGTGCTCAATAGAAGGCTTTCTATCATGCCATGCTTCAGATGGAGTAATAGACTACAAATCTTTTGTAGCACACCTTTTTAGTATATAAGTGGCACACATGATGGCCTCAAGCCAAAAAGAATGCAGCAAAGCTTGACTTTTAACCATACATCGTGCCATTTTCGTAAGTGACCCGTTTTTCCTCTTAGTAACACCATTTTGTTGAGGTGTATAAGTCACTGTATATTGGTGTTTTATCCCATGACTAGCCAGAAATGCATTGAATTCATGAGACATATACTCTCCCCCTCGATCGGAACGGAGGGTGCCCATAGTACGTTTCGAGACATTTTCAGCCATAGCCAGAAATTGTTTGAAGCACATCAAAACTTCGGACTTCTCTTTAAGCGGAAATACCCATGCATGCATGGAGTAATCATCAATGAAATTCACAAAGTAAAGGTAATTGCCCAAGGACTGAGTTTGCATGGTCCCACAAACATCACTATGCACAAGCTGCAACCTGCATGTGGCCCGAACTGAACCATCCTTTGGAAACTTAGAACGCTGCATCTTACCCAAAATACATCCTTCACAAACACATTTGACATGTGCTTCAAGAGGCGGCAAAGAAGTAGCCATATTAGATTTTTGCAAACGCAGCAAACTGACAAAATTCAGATGACCAAACGTGCATGCAAAATTTTTGCATCTGAAATAGCCCTTGAATCTGCAACTGCATTTGCAAAATTTTATCTAGACTTGTCATAAAAAGTGAGATTATACATCCCACGACACAAAAGCCCAGAGGCAACGATTTCATCACCAAATCAGAGATCATGAGCTGTACATCTGTCATCCACAAATTTGACTACAAGTCCAAGTCTAGCAAGTGCAGATACAAACAAAAGGTTCTTCTTGATCCCAGGTACATAAAGTGCATCACCAAGTGTGAAAGAACTTCCATTAGCAGTAGTAAGCACAATCTTTCCAACTCCCTGAATTGGATAAGAGGCATTGTTGGCACAAGTGATAGAATTTCCATGAGGGACAGACTCGAGAGAGGTGAACAATTCACGATGTGAGGTGATGTGCTTTGTAGCACCACTGTCAAAATACCACAGATGTGAATCTGCAGCAACTGACATGCATGCATCATGGACAACAGGATTGTAAGTGCACTCTACACTAAAAGCCCATTCTGCATCAACATCAATATTACAATCTCCTTTTACAGAAGACTCAACAATGGCTACATCTCTAGTGGAACCAGTATTTGCAGTGGAACCACCCTCTTTCTTCTTAGCCTCTTTTGCCTTCAACTTAGGACACTGCTTGATCAAGTGATCATTAGCTTTACAATAATGGAAACGCATCTTCTTTTTGCCCTTAAGTGCTGCCAGCAGAAGCATTGGGAACAGAAGTTTTGCCACTCGCAACAGAACCATAAGAAGTGGATGCATTGCTATTACCACCCTTTCTTTGAGAATCAATAAAAGCTTGTTCAACTGCACGCTGTCTAGTCCTGTTTTTCCTATAAAGTGACTCTTGCAACAGCAATGTGCATAATGCATCAAACTTGACAACTTCAGGAATTCCTTTGGTCATTAGTCTCCAAGTACTAGCAAAAGTCTGGTAAGAATTTCGTAAGGCATTAAGAACAGTCTGCACAAGGAACTGTATGAAATGACTTTACCTGCAGAAATAAGTTTCTCAATTGATATCCTTGACACCATCAAGAAAAGTGTCGATATCATCTTCCTCATGCATAATCTTCGACTCCAGCTCTTTACGCAGCAAAGCAATTTTAGCCTCATTGCGGCTTGCATAAAGACCTGCTACAATATCCCAAGCCTGTGTTGCAGATTTTGTTGAACGAATGTGAGGAACAATGGTGCACTTCATAGACAACACAATCAATGCATGAGCCTTCGCATCCTTTACATCCTAACGAGCTTGTTCTGCCGTAGGCAAAACAACTCTAATAGCAGCAATCCTTGCAGCAAGACCTGCAACATCCTCAACATCGCCTACATCCTCAGAACTAGGATGCACATCAATGCCCTGCACAATATTCTAGACGCCCTTTGACACAGGAACGTGTTGCATCATATAAGCCCACATAGGGTAATTGTTCCCATCCAACCTGTCCTCAACAACAAACATCTTGAAGACATCTGTGTTGTTGTCAGCCATGGTAAATGGTGCACCTGATGTGAAAACTACCCGAAAATAGGAGAAATGGAGCGGGAACAACACATGCTATATAGCACAAACCGTAGAAGACTGTAAGGCACCTGCTATGCAAAAAATAGCACTGACAAAAATTCTGCACAAAATGACAAAATTGCTTGTGTAGACCTGCCTGTAGTGGAAACGGAGGCTGAAATGAGCCCGAATTAGAAATCTGAGCAGACTGAGCTACCGAGCTCTCCCGAAATATTTGTCAACTTGCAAACACTCACCAAACCTCACTGAAATCGGAGAAAGTGAGCAGGCGTGTGCTGGAGCAGCTGGCGACTAAGCCCGTGAGGACGCAACCTGCTCGAATACCAATTGTTAGAAATAGGGTTGCACAGAAACGCACACAGCTTGGAGAAGACGAAGGAAGCTCAAGGCACAAATAGAGAGTGTGTTTCTTAGTGTGCAATGGAAAGATTGATAGCCCTAGAGAGATGGGCATATATACAATGCATGGGGGAAAAACCCTCCTAAAGAGGGAAAAAATGCCCTGGTAGTGCTAGTGTGTTCACACACATCACTACCACATGTATATGGTAACACCAATGGTGCTCTCAAGGGGCAAAAAGCCTCAGTCAGTCCCTTAATTGGGAAATTGAGGCTCCATGTCCAAATCTATGTGGACAAGGAGGATTTCTTTATCGCTCCTCTCAAGCATGAGGATGCAATCCTAGGGGCACCATGGTTTGATCTCATGGCTACCAATGTTAAGTTCCTTGGAAGGAAAATCTACTTTACGTTCAGGGAAAAATATATGTACATAGATGCTAAGGAGTTGGGTAACACCATACCCATTGTACATAAGAAAGCTTTCAACAAGTCAATAAAGAGCTCTATTTTCATGTATATGATTTTTGTTGAAGATTCTCACAATGAACCTAATGTTTTAGCAAAAGAAAATATAAACAATCAAAAGGAATTAGAGTTATTCAACTTCCTCAAGGGATTCCAAGATATTTTTATTGACGATATCCCTTGTGAACTACCTCCCAAATGAGGTAATGACGACCATGCAATTGAACTTCTTCCAGGAAGCTCACTGCCTAATAAACCTCTTTATCGAGTTTCTCAAGCTCAACAAGAGGAGATTATGCAGCAAATGTATGAGCTGGTTGAGAAAGGAATGGTTAGGTCTAGCTCATCTCCATTCTGTTCACTAGTGTTATTAGTGCAAAAGAAAGATGGCACATATCGTATGTGTGTCGACTATAGAGCACTAAATAGGATCACTATCAAGAATAGGTTTCCCGTTCCACGGGTAGAAGACCTATTTCATAAGCTACATGGGTCGACCTACTTCAATAGAATTGACCTAAAAAGTGGCTACCATCAAATAAAAATAGTTGATCAAGACATTGTAAAGACTGCATTTCGCGCTACGTTTGGTCTTTATGAGTGCATTGTCATGCCTTTTTTCTTGACCAATGCATCAACCACATTTAACCACTTGATGGAGAAGCTATTCAGGTCCCACCAAACCTGTACTGGAGTGTTCTTTGATGATATAATCATCTACTCTAATTCACTAGACGAACACAAGAAAACCTCTAGGTAATATTTCAAGTTTTTTGAGAGTATAAACTTTATATTAATTGAAAGAAAAGTGAGTTTTTTCTTACAATTAGAGATTCAGTATTTAGGTCACATTATCTCTCAAGATGGCATCCAAATGGATCCATCAAAGCTAGAGGTAATAAAACAATGGCCTAGTCCAAGGAATCTACATTAACTAAGAAGCTTTATAGGTATGTGTGCATACTATAGACACTTCATAGAAACGTTCTCACAAATCACAGGACCATTACATGACCTAACCAAGAAAAACATTAGGTATACATGGTCTACCAAGGAGAACAATGCTTTCAAAAAGCTTATCTCCCACCTGTGCTTATATAACCGCATCTCTCAAAGCCATTTGAGGTCCAATGTGACACCTGTGGTGATTGCCTTGGAGCTATTTTGCTTCAAGAAAGGCATGCCATAGCCTACAAAAGTCGAAGGCTCAACCCTGTTGAGAAATCTCTAGGGATATGAGAAGGAACTCTTAGCAGTTCTACATGCTCTAGACTCGTGGAAGCACTATTTATTGGGGACTCCTTTCATTCTACGAACGGATCACCAAAGCCTTAAGTACTTCATGACGCAGACCAAATTCTCTGACAAACAAATGAGGTGGGAAAATCTCCTTTTGCAATTTTATTTTCATATTTCTCATGTTGCTGGCAAACATAATCAAGTGGTTGATGCACTCTCAAGACGACCGAGAGTAAATGCGATATCCATAGCAACTCACAATGATCTATCTTCTATGATAAATGAGTATGCTATCGATCCCGATTTTAGAGATGTGATTTCATCCCTTGCGCGCAATAGGGAAGATGGAAGAACCATTTACCCTACAAGATGGTTATCTTCTCTATGGAAATAGACTATGCGTTACTAACTCACTACATGAGAAAATAATGTATGAACCTCATGCTCCTCCTTATGCAGGGCATAGAGGCATTCAATCTAGCCTAAAAGGGATAGAAACCTACTTCTATTGGCCTACCATGAAAGAGAACATACAAGAGTATGTCTCAAAATGCGTGGTTTGCCAAAAGACAATGTTTGATAGGGGGAAGCAACTTGGTTTGCTTCAACCTTTGCCAATCCCTAATTCAACGTGGGAGAGCATATCCATGGATTTCATCTTTGGATTTCCCAAGTCTATCCATGGGAATACAGGAATATGGATGATAGTAGACATGTTCAACAAACAAGCTCATTTCATACCTGTCAAAAAGACTATCAAAGCCCATCAAATGGCAACCCTCTTCATATTACAAATCTTCAAGTACCATGGATTGCCAATGTCCATAGTGTCGTATAGAGATCCTAGAATGACTAGTAATTTTTGGAAGGGTCTCCTTGAGAATTTAGGTACAAGGCTAAACTTCTCCTCGGCCTATCATCCCCAAACAGATGGCCAAAGTGAAGTAGCTAACCTAACCATTTTTTATCTACTAAAAGCTTATGTTACAGAAGTAGATCAAAAGAACCAATGGTAGAAGTACTTACCCTTAGTGGTGTATGCTTACAATAACATTCTACATACTTCCATGGGAAAAGCACCTTTTGAGGTCATAGAGGGAAGATAAAAAAGTCCCTTGTTACTCAAGGTACATGGGAAGATCTTCACTGCAGATGAATATAGCCGAGACCTACAAGAATATTTCCAAAAGATTAAGGATACTATATCCATCTGTTAGAAGGCAAAAGGCTGATGCTGATAATCAAAGAAGAGCCTAGCCTTTAAACAAAATGATTGGGTCTTGTTTAAGTTTGTCAAGGGTTGATTAAGGCACACAATGGGCAAGAATCCTATGGGACACCAAAAGCATTATGCTAAGTTAGCAAAAAGGTACTATGGTCCCTTCCCGATTCTTAGACCAATCAATGATGTGGCCTATCGACTCAAGTTTCCCAGCTATTGGCTCATACAAAATGCTTTCCATGTGAGCCTATTAAAGCCTTACAAAGGAGATCCACCTCAAGAACCAATTATTGAAGACCCATCGGAGATCGAGGACCAAGAAGAGGTGCTACAGCCCGAGTCCATTCTACGACATAAAGAAAAGGTTTTAAGAGGTGGTAAGATTATCTGACAATATCTTATTAAGTTTAAGAACTATCCTTTTGCATATGCTAGATGGATGCAAGGCATACACTTAAAGGATAATCTAAACCTTGTCAATGCTTACAATGCTTCCCTAGAGTAAGAAAATGTAAAAAAGTTTAAATGAACAAAGTTTTTGTCTTATAAGACTCTCTTTTTATTTATTGTGCACAAATGTTAAGAAGTATGTATGCTTAGGATCAAGTTTGCAGAGACGACGTCTCCCAAACACCAAGTAGAGCTTGTCACTCTACTATGGAAGATTGATAGGACTAATGCGCGGACATGCTTGCAGCAGCTTAGGCTCTCAAGTGCCAAATGGATTAGTCATCCATTCTGGAACGGTGTTGTAGAGTAAAACAGGGATCCTCTACCCGCTAGAAAAAGGACTAACGACTAGGCTTTATTGTCGCTACCTCATAGTTAAGGACGACCATGATTTCAAGAGAGAGGTAATGTCATCAAATAAGTAATATCTAATTCTACTAAATGAGTTTCTCATGTTAAATTGATCATTTAATATGAGGAAGTACCAGGGGAGAAAAAGCTAGAATATTGGTAAGGCTAGCAAACTGGTCACAATAGGGATCCAAATAGGGACCATCTGCAAAAGAGCAATGTGAATCAATGGGCTTCAAAGTCCTAAGGTTCAACCCATTAAGACTTCCAAAAAACTTAGGTTCCAAAATTCAAATGAAATGTTCAATGGTCAATCCTCAGGGAAATTGGATGCTTTGGGATGACCACAAAGTCTTCCCACATCCCTAGATGAGAGGGGGTGAGCCCTAAAGGCAGGAGAAGAGAGAGAAGAAGTGAGAGAACACACACACACACACACACAAGGCTTCCCTTTACACAAAGGGCCTACTAGACACATGTCAGGTTCCTAGCCCAGTTACCCCCAATTTCCATTCAAATCCTATTGGATGGACATAGAGGTGGACCAATGAGAATTAGGCTAGAGTAAATTCAGGTTAATTAATTTAAAAACACTTGATAAAAGAACCAATAAAAATTAAGTCTCCTAGAAGATTATTGGACAGCCTACCAAGGGGTCCCCAATGAGAATTAAGCAGCCCAATGGCTTGCTTAATTCCTATTGGCCAGAGGGAAAAAAGAACTGAATGGAGATTTAAATGAAATATTTGAATTACCTAAACTCTCACTAAATGGGAAAGAGGGACACTTGTCACAAGGCTCTCCATTTGACCTCTAATTTCCTATTGGCTAGAGCCAATGAGGGGCCAGGAGGAGGAAATAACAAGAGGGGTCGACCAAGAGTGAGAGGGGGTTGATTTTGCAAGGCATTATGGCACACAACCTCACACAAACTCATATGTGAAGTAAAGAAGACTATCTCCTTCTCAAGATTTAATGAAACCAACAACTCTTTGCTTTGTGATGCAAATCCAACCAAGAGCCAAGCTCCAATGCATGCTCATCTCCTCTGCCATGCTAATTACTAAGCTATGCTAAGATATTAAGAGTGATTATGCGAGGAGAAATACTTCTTTCTCATAAGAATACTTCTTCTTCCTCTATATCTACTCTGATACCCTGCTAGCTCTCACCATCTTCGAAGGTGTGTGAGGTCTTGGGTCTAAGACTGTGAGGGAATTGATGTTGTGTTTTTCAGGTGTAAGCTTGGTGCTTGAAGCTTCCATCTTCATTGCATCAGCCAGTTATTGAAGGAACACAAAGTATTGTATTGTAAAATGTCTCCCTTGATGGGGGAAACCTACAATACAAAGCCTTTTGGAGGGGGGACCGGCTTCATGTACATCCGGTCCTCAACTGTTGTTGATAGCTTAATTTATCTCTCTTTTTGAAGTATTGTTCATGCCTAATTCTAACGAGATGTTATGATTTTGTTGTTCTCTCTCCAACCAAGCACTCTTTCTATGATCATTAGGAATTTATTCCTAATGAGATGCTCACTATGTCTATGTTAATTTTCGCTACATATAAATTACTACCCCATTTAATGTTACAACACCCTTAGTATAATATTAATGGGGCATGTGAAGTTTGGCATGTCTTTTTCTAGAAAGTCAACGACGCTTGGGGAAGGGCGGGGGGGAGGAAGAATAGAAAGGGGGTTTTTTCTATCATAAAGAACAAGGTAAGATACTAGAAATATGTCATAATAATCAATATCTAATTCTCCTAAATGATTTTCTCATATTAAACTGATCATTTAATGTGGGGAAATGCCAAGGGAGAAAAAGCTAGAATATTGGTTAAGCTAGCAGACCGGCCACAGTAGGGATCCAAAGGAGGGAAAATAGGGATCCAAAGGGGGGGCCATCTGCAAAAGAGCCATGTGAAACAATGGGCCAAAAAGACCTTAAGGTTCAGCCCATTAAGACTTCCAAAATGCTAAGGTTCCAAAATTCAAAGGTTGTGTCCAAAGGTCAACCTTAGGAAAAATTGGATGCTTTGTGTGTGCCCTAAAAGTCTTTGCACATCCCTACATGGGAGGGGGCGAGCCCCAAAGCTAGGGGATGAGAGAGAAAGCCACACACACACACACAGGCTCCCTTTACACAAAGGGAATGAGGGACACATGTCAGCTCCCTAGGCCAGATGCCCACAAGGTGTGCCCAGTTCCTATTGGAAGACCCTTGAAGTGGACCAATGAGAATTAAGCTAGAGTAAATCTGGTTTAATTAATTTAAAAACATTTAATAAAAGAAACCAATGAGAATTAAGTCTCCTAAAAGACTATTGGGCAGTCTCCCAAGGGGTCCAATGAGCATTCAGGAGCCCCATGGCTTGCCTGATTCCTATTGGCCAGGAGGCAAAGGGGTCCAATGAGAGTTTAGTTTAATTATTTAATTACCTAAAGCTCTCACAAAAGGGGAAAGGGGGACACATGTCAGAAGGCTATCACTTATGCTGCTTAATTCCTATTGGCTTGACCTGGGGAGGTCCAATGAGGCAAAAGCCAGACCTAATTAGCAGCTAGGGCTCGCCCAAGAGAGAGAGGGGGCTGATTTTTGCTTGGCATTGACACACACACTCTCACACTTGACCATGTGTGAAGGGAAAATACTCTATCTCCTCCCAAGCTTTAATGGAGAGCTCATCACCTACTCCAAGCTTGTGAGATAGAAGCCTACATCAACACTCTCTTGGCATGTGGATGCAAATCCAACCAAGAGCCAAGCTTCAATGCATGCTCATCTTCTCTACCAAGCTAATTACTAAGCTAAGCTATGCTAATATGAGTGATTATGTGAGGAGATGTACATCTTTCTCGTAAGATACTTCTTTTTCTTCTCAATCTACTCTCATACCCTGCTAGCTCTCACCATCTTCAAAGGTGTGTGAGGTCTTGGGTCTGAGAACGGGGATAATTCAAGTTGTGTTTGATTAAGTGTTTTGCTTGGTGTATGAAGCTTCCATCTTCATTGCACTAGCGAGTCTTGAAGGAACACAAAGAATTGTATTGTACAATGTCTCTCTTGATGGGAGAAACCATAATACAAAGCCTTTTGGAGGGGGGACCGGCTCCATGCAAATCCGGTCCTCAACTGTTGTCAATAGCTTAATTTCTCTCTCTTTTGAAAGTATTGTCGATGCTGTCTAACTAGGTGTTATGCTTTTTGTTTCTCTCTCCACCCAAGCACTCTTGTAATTCTCATTAGGAATCTATTCTGATGAAATGCCCACTATGTTCATGCTAATTTCCGCTACACATAAGATTATAGGCCATTAAAAGTTACATTATATGTAGACAAGTTTTGGGACCTACAACTCAAAGCCACTGTCTTCAAAAAGTTGGATTTTGGAGAGCAAAAGCAACAATTTTGTGCGGGCTTAACCGAAGAAATGGCGGAGTATGTCAACTCCCAAAGGCCACGTACCATATCGGCGGTAATACACCATACTATGGTGGCCTCGCGAATCAATTTCCAAACGGGGGGTAAAAGAAATAATAAGCCCTCGGAAAACAAGGGTTCCAATGAGCCTAAGGGGAAGGACAATGTCCAAAAGTCTCCTAAGGGCAATTCCAACAAAGCTAAAGAGAAGGGAGTTTACAAAGGAAAGAATAAACTCTCTCCTGAAGAGCTTGAGCGTTATCGTAAAGATAAGCGGTGTTTCAAGTGCGGCGAACAAGGGCATGCATACCGCGCTTGTCCCCAAAAGAACAACCGCCAAGATCCTCCTAGAGCTTCTTTGGTAGAAATCCAAGAGGAGGAGATTCACCAAACTCACCACAAAGGATCTTCTCTATGCCATGCTTGGGGAAAGGTAAGAGAACATGATGCTTTTATTCTCTTTGACCCTGGTTCTACTCACAATTTCATATCTATGGAGTTAGCCACCAAGCTAGGCATACAATCCTACGAGATGGGAGATATCCTACCCGCAGACAGTGCCTTCAAGGGGCAAGAAGCTTCAGTCACTCCCTTAATCGGGAAATTGAGGCTTCATGTCCAAGGCTATGTGGACAAAGAGGACTTCTTTATCTCTCCTCTCAAGCATGAGGATGTAATCCTAGGGGCACCATGGTTTGACCGCCTGGCTGCCGATGTTAAATTTCCTGAAAGGAGAATCTCCTTTAAGTTCAGGGAAAAGGACATGTATATAGATGCTAAGGAGATGGGTAACACCATCCCCATTGTACATACACCAGCTTTCAACAAGTCAATAAAAAGCTCTATTTCCGTGTACATGATTTTTGTTAAAGATTCTCAAAATGAACCTAATGCTTTAACAAAAGAAAATAAAAGCAACCAAAAGGAATTAGAGTTATCTAATTTTCTCAAGGGGTTTCAAGATGTTTTTATTGACGACATCCCTTGTGAGCTACCTCCTAAACGAGGTAATGACGACCATGCAATTGAACTTCTTCCAGGAAGTTCACCGCCTAACAAACCTCCTTATAGAGTTTCTCAAGCTCAACAAGAGGAGATTATGCGGCAAGTGCATGAGTTAATTGAGAAGGGCATGGTTAGGCCTAGCTCATCTCCATTTTGCTCACCTGTGCTATTAGTGCAAAAGAAAGACGGCACATATCGTATGTGTGTCGACTATAGAGCACTAAATAGGATCACTATCAAGAATAGGTTTCCCGTTCCAAGGGTAGAAGACCTATTTGATAAGCTACAAGGATCGACCTACTTCAGTAGGATTGACCTAAAAAGTGGCTATCATCAAATAAGGATAGTTGATCAAGACATTGTAAAGACCGCATTTCGTACTACATTTGGTCTTTACGAATACATTGTCATGCCTTTTGGCTTGACCAATGCACCAGCCACATTCAACCGCTTGATGGAGAAGCTGTTCAGGCCTCATCGAACCTTCACTGGAGTGTTCTTTGATGATATTATCATCTACTCTAATTCATTGGAGGAACACAAGCAACACCTCCAGGTAATATTTCAAGTTTTAAGAGAGAATAAACTTTATGTTAATCGAAAGAAAAGTGAATTTTTCTTGCAAGAAATTCAATATTTAGGTCACATTATCTCTCAAGATGGAATCCAAATGGATCCATCCAAGCTAGAGGTAATAAAAGGATGGCCTAAACCAAGGAATCTTCATGAACTAAGAAGCTTTATAGGTATGTGTGCATACTATAGACGCTTCATAGAAAAGTTCTCACGAATTGCAAGACCATTACATGACCTAACAAAGAAAAATGTTAGGTATACATGGTCTGCTAAGGAGAACAATGCTTTCGAAAAGCTTAAAGAAAAGCTTATCTCTCAACCTGTGCTTACACTACCGGATCTCTCAAAACCATTTGAGGTCCAATGTGATGCTTGTGGTGATTGCCTTGGGGCTGTTCTGCTCCAAGAAGGGCACGCCATAGGCTATGAGAGTCGAAGGCTCGACCCTGTTGAGCAAGCTCTAGGCATATACGAAAAAGAACTCCTTGCAGTTCTACATGCCTTAGACTCATGGAAGCACTATTTATTGGGGACTCCTTTCATTCTGCGAACGGATCACCAAAGTCTTAAGTACTTCATGACGCAGACCAAGCTCTCCGACAAACAAATGAGGTGGGCAAATTTTCTTTCGCAATTTCATTTTCATATTGCTCACATTGCTGGCAAGCATAATCAAGTAGCCGATGCACTCTCAAGACGACCGAGAGTGAATGCGGTTTCCATAGCAACTCACAATGATCTATCTTCAATGATAGATGAGTATGCTATTGATCCCGATTTTAGAGATGTGATATCAGCCCTTGCATTAGGGAAGAAAGAAGAACCATTTACTTTACAAGATGGTTATCTTCTCTATGGCAATAGACTATGCGTTACTAACTCACTACGTGAGAAAGTAATGTATGAATCTCATGCTCCCCCATATGCGGGGCATAGAGGGATTCAGTCTACCCTAAAGGGAATTGAAACATATTTCTATTGGCCTACCATGAAAGTGAACATACACGAGTATGTTTCCAAATGTGTGGTATGTCAAAAGACAAAATTTGATAGAGGGAAGCAACTTGGATTGCTTCAACCATTGCCAATCCCTAATTCACCTTGGGAGAGCATATCCATGGATTTTATCTTTGGATTGCCTAAGTCTATCCATGGGAATACGGGAATATGGACGATAGTAGACAGGTTCAGTAAACAAGCTCATTTTATACCTGTCAAAAAGACTATCAAAGCCCATCAAATGGCAACCCTCTTCATTTCACAAATTTTCAAGTACCATGGCTTGCCAATGTCCATAGTGTCGGATAGAGATCCTAGAATGACCAGTAATTTCTGGAAGGGTCTCTTTGAGAATTTAGGAACAAGGCTAAACTTCTCTTCGGCCTATCATCCACAAACTGATGGCCAAAGTGAAATAGCTAACCTAACCATTCTTGATCTACTAAAAGCCTATGTAACGGAAGTAGATCAAAGATCCCAATGGGAGAAGTACTTACCCTTAGTAGAGTATGCTTACAATAACACTGTACATACTTCCACAGGAAAAGCACCTTTCGAGGTAATTGAGGGAAGATCAAAAAGTCCCTTGCTACTTAAGGTACATGGGAAGATCTTCGCTACAGATGAGTATAGCCGAGACCTACAAGAATCTTTCCAAAAGATTAAGGATGCTATCTCTATCTCACAGCAAAGGCAAAAGGCTGCTGCTGACAAGCACAGAAGAGCCCAAGCCTTTAAAGAAAACGATTGGGTCTTGTTAAAGTTTCCCAAGGCTCGATTAAGGCACACGACGGGCAAGAATCCTACGGGCCACCAAAAGTACTATGCTAAACTAGCAAAAAGGTATTATGGTCCCTTCCAGATTCTTAGGCCAATCAATGAGATGGCCTATCAACTTAAGTTGCCCAATCATTGGCTCATACACAATGCTTTTCATGTGAGCCTATTAAAGACTTACAAAGGAGAGCCACCTCAAGAACCAACTATTGAAGACCCACCGGAGATCGAGGACCACGAGGAGGTGCTGCAGCCCGAGTCCATTCTCCGACATGAAGACAAGGTATTAAGAGGCGGTAAGACTATCCGACGATATCTTATTAAGTTTAAGAATTATCCTTTTGAAGATGCTAGATGGATGCAAGGCATACAATTTAAGGATAACCTAAACCTTGTCAATGCTTACAATGCTTCCCAAGAGTAAGCAAATGTACAAAATGTTAAAAATGAACAAAATTTTTGTCTTATAAGACTCTCTTTTTCTTTATTTGTGCACAAAAATGAAGTAGTATGCATGCTTAGATCAAGTTTGCGGAGACGACGTCTCCCAAACACCAAGTAGAGCTTGTCACTCTACTATGGAAGACTGATAGGACTAATGTGCAGACATGCTTGCGGCAGCCTCAGGCTCTCAAGCGCCAAATGGACTAGTCATCCATTATGGAATGATGTCGTAGGGTAACATAGGGATCCTCTACCCGCTAAGAAAAGGACTCATGCATATGCTTTATCTTCTCTACACCATAGTCGAGGACGACTATGATTTCAAGAGAGAGGTAATGTCATAATAATCAATATCTAATTCTCCTAAATGATTTTCTCATATTAAACTGATCATTTAATGTGGGGAAGTGCCAAGGGAGAAAAAGCTAGAATATTGGTTAAGCTAGCAGACCGGCCACAGTAGGGATCCAAAGGAGGGAAAATAGGGATCCAAAGGGGGGGCCATCTGCAAAAGAGCCATGTGAAACAATGGGCCAAAAAGACCTTAAGGTTCAGCCCATTAAGACTTCCAAAATGCTAAGGTTCCAAAATTCAAAGGTTGTGTCCAAAGGTCAACCTTAGGAAAAATTGGATGCTTTGTGTGTGCCCTAAAAGTCTTTGCACATCCCTACATGGGAGGGGGCGAGCCCCAAAGCTAGGGGATGAGAGAGAAAGCCACACACACACACACAGGCTCCCTTTACACAAAGGGAATGAGGGACACATGTCAGCTCCCTAGGCCAGATGCCCACAAGGTGTGCCCAGTTCCTATTGGAAGACCCTTGAAGTGGACCAATGAGAATTAAGCTAGAGTAAATCTGGTTTAATTAATTTAAAAACATTTAATAAAAGAAACCAATGAGAATTAAGTCTCCTAAAAGACTATTGGGCAGTCTCCCAAGGGGTCCAATGAGCATTCAGGAGCCCCATGGCTTGCCTGATTCCTATTGGCCAGGAGGCAAAGGGGTCCAATGAGAGTTTAGTTTAATTATTTAATTACCTAAAGCTCTCACAAAAGGGGAAAGGGGGACACATGTCAGAAGGCTATCACTTATGCTGCTTAATTCCTATTGGCTTGACCTGGGGAGGTCCAATGAGGCAAAAGCCAGACCTAATTAGCAGCTAGGGCTCGCCCAAGAGAGAGAGGGGGCTGATTTTTGCTTGGCATTGACACACACACTCTCACACTTGACCATGTGTGAAGGGAAAATACTCTATCTCCTCCCAAGCTTTAATGGAGAGCTCATCACCTACTCCAAGCTTGTGAGATAGAAGCCTACATCAACACTCTCTTGGCATGTGGATGCAAATCCAACCAAGAGCCAAGCTTCAATGCATGCTCATCTTCTCTACCAAGCTAATTACTAAGCTAAGCTATGCTAATATGAGTGATTATGTGAGGAGATGTACATCTTTCTCGTAAGATACTTCTTTTTCTTCTCAATCTACTCTCATACCCTGCTAGCTCTCACCATCTTCGAAGGTGTGTGAGGTCTTGGGTCTGAGAACGGGGATAATTCAAGTTGTGTTTGATTAAGTGTTTTGCTTGGTGTATGAAGCTTCCATCTTCATTGCACTAGCGAGTCTTGAAGGAACACAAAGAATTGTATTGTACAATGTCTCTCTTGATGGGAGAAACCATAATACAAAGCCTTTTGGAGGGGGGACCGGCTCCATGCAAATCCGGTCCTCAACTGTTGTCAATAGCTTAATTTCTCTCTCTTTTGAAAGTATTGTCGATGCTATCTAACTAGGTGTTATGCTTTTTGTTGCTCTCTCCACCCAAGCACTCTTGTAATTCTCATTAGGAATCTATTCTGATGAAATGCCCACTATGTTCATGCTAATTTCCGCTACACATAAGATTATAGGCCATTAAAAGTTACAAATACGTGGCTCTCCTTATGGCTTAAAAAGAAAATCCACCACTTACATAGTGCAAGGACACTCTAAAGAGAAAATAAGCAAAGAAAAACACAAATGTATCAAGGTGCACTCGACGATCTATACCATATATACCATCTATACCGTATATAATGGAAGTTAAAATTTTCAAGGAAGGAGTGTGTGTACACGTGTGTGTGTGTAAATTTTAAAAAAAAGTAAGTGTGTGTGTGTGTGTGTGTGTGTGTGTGTGTGTGTGTGTGTGAGAGAGAGAGAGAGAGAGAGAGAGAGAGAGAGAGAGAGAGAGAGAGAGATAGATGAAGAAAAAAATAGAGAATTTCATCCCACAAAAAAAAATGAATGCCAACAAACTTCAAAGATCATTTGGTTAAGACTTAAAGGTTGATGAGGGGAGAGAGAGAGAGAGAGAGAGAGAGAGAGAGAGAGAGAGAGAGAGAGACGAAGAAAAAAAAAGAATTTCATCCCACAAAAAAATGAATGCCGACAAACTTCAAAGATCCATTTGGTTAAGATTTAAAGCTTGGTGGGGGGTGGGGGGAGAGAGAGAGAGAGAGAGAGAGAGAGGGAGGGATTTTAATGTCATAGGAACACATCAAGAGACCTCAAAGCTCTCTCTGATAAGTCTTAAACTTAAGACCTAATATATATAAGAGGGAATTGTGATAACCAATCTGCCACACTCAAAAGTTATTATGGCTTCTTTTTCTTTTTCACTGAGAGAGATCCCAAAGATCTACCTGACATGTATTGAACTCCAAACTCACTGTGTATGTGTGTGTGTGTGTGTCCGTGTGCAAGAGCAAGAGCGAGAGGGATTGAGAGAGAGAGAGAGAGAGAGAGAGAGAGAGAGAGAGAGGAGAAGAGAATATTTTTTGTCATAAGAACATTAATCCAATTAAAAATCTACTCGATGAGCTTGATCGCAAGATCTAATAAGAAACAGAGAGGGAATTCCCATCTTGTTGGAGTGATTATAGGGGGACTAAAAGTACACCCTCCTTGCTTGTGCGAGCATGAGCGTGCACACACACACACCCCCCTACAGAAATGTGTATGTGCGTGACCCAATGGCCATGCTTTTCTTGGCCATAACAACATGGAGGTCACACACTAGTCTCTATTTATATGGACAAAAAAAATCTTTCGACTTCCCACTTTCATGAGTCTTTTCATTTCCTAAACTCACCCTTCACTTATGCACTTAAGATGTTTTGAAAGGCCTCATTGGTACCCTGGCTTTCCAAAGTGGGATTCTTGGTGACTGACCCTTTTTGGCCTGCCCAAAGGGCTAGGGCCATAGTGATGTGTTCCCATTTTGTTAGTGAAAAATCTCATATGTATTAAAAAAATATATTTAAATTACACAATTTTTTGATTGGTAGAAAAGTTAGTGGACACTCAATGTGGGAGGAACGCTATCAAAAAAATGATGAAGCTCCACTTGACATCTTTGATCTGGAATCTAGACAAGCTTGAGAGTCAATACTCTTTAATCTAACTAATGACCCAAACAAACAAGTGAAAGGGTCACGATGGCTTTCAAAAACAATAAGAAAGTGATAAAATTGTTAGGTTGAATTAAATTGGTATCAGTGTTTGGGAAAGGATTGCCTCAGCTTAGTTGTCAGCCAATTGAAAATCGAGACTAGCTAGCTGCAAACCATGGTAAACGGAAGAAAAACCGATGAAATATGTGAGAAAGTCGTCCAAAAATTTTACAAATCTCAAAATTTTTGCTAGCTTTCCGGTTTTCTTCTTAGTGATGAGGAGGAAACTCGACTAGCAACCGCTTAATAAAAGAGACTTTCTCAAACGTTAACACTAACTGGAATCAAGCTATAGAATGCAAGAAATGTAAAGCCATGTGAAGTTGTGAAATGAAAAGTGAAATAAAAGGAACTAATTAATATATGTGAATGTCCGTGTATAGAATTTATTAGAATTATGCAAGGTCAAGCTTCACTTTAGCATTCAAAAGTAATAGAATGCAAAAAAAAAACACGTGTTGTATGTAAGTGTAAGTGTAAGAGTGTGTGTGTGAAATTTACTAAAATTATGCAAAGTGAAGCTTCACTTATGAAAAAAAAAAAAAAGTATGTGTGTGAAATAAAGTAAAGACATGTTTCAGGATGTGAAATGAAAGGTAAGTCTCATCATACATTGAAAACAACGGAAGTCTCCCTAACCCAACACAACACTAAGGGTTTCTTTTAGAAAGCCAAAAAAGATTCCTTCAAGCCAAAAGCTCTACTCGAAGAACAATATGTTGGGTGCAACATGGCTGTGGTCGGCATATGAAACCACTGGGGAAAACGCACCCCTGACTTGCGTGCCAAAGTTTCTCTCTCACACACATACTTGTCAGATGAGCAGACGAACTGTGCCGCCCACGTCTCTCTCTCTCTCTCTCTCTCTCTCTCACACACACACACACACATACTACAAGATTAACCCTAGTCGTGTACGAAGGATGTTGTCTCTTACAATCCCTTCTTTTGCCAGGTATCATCCTCCCGTTGTTTCGCATCTGATTGTTCACTACTTTTAGGTTTATCTATTGGACAATTTATTTTCATCACACAAAGCCACAGTGCTGCCATCTCTCTCTCTCTCTCTCTCTCTCTCTCTCTCTCTCTCTCTTTGCACACTGTTCAGGTACTTAAGCCAAAGAGCGGCCTTTGAGCTTGGTGGGCATAGAGAAGAGAATCAGCAGCTATGGTGGGTGGAGGCTTTGTAAGCTCTCACGTTTTTCTAATAATTTGTGTAGGCAGTCCCTGTAGCAATGCAGGTATATCTATTTTGCTAAAGTGAGCACGCGTGCACACACACACACAGAGGATCTAACAGGAGGCGATCTCTGTCTGTTGCCAATCATAATGTCAAGGGGGGGGGGGGGAGAGAGAGAGAGAGAGAGAGAGAGAGAGAGAGAGAGAGTATGTATTAAGGACGAACATGCTAGAGTCGTTCTCACTCTTATTGTTATTCCTTGCACGTCTCGCATGTTATCCGCTATCACGATCTACATGCCTCTGTCTCTTTGTCCAGTCTCCAACCTGGTCTCTTGCTGCGTTCAAATTCGATTTCTGCAATCAACAGCTTTGTGACCAACAGCTGGAGGGGAACCTCTCAAAGAAAAAACTTTAGAGAATTATGGCGGTGACGAGTTAGATTTCCATGGCTTCTCGCCTGCAGGCCCTAATCAAAACTGCAGGCCCTAATCAAAATCGGATTGGGTGGCATATGAGTGGGCGTTTCTAATTATTAGATGCAAAAATTGGGAGCGAGCGGTTCAGTCTACAGTAGACAGGGGGCGTCTTGGGCTATCTGTGGGCGAATTAAAGAGGGGTCGCCATTCTAGAGATAATATAAGTGAGGCCGCCATAGTCAAGGGGAGTGAGAGTATCTTCTCCCGTACATGCCATCTACAGAGAGAATTTGGTTCAGGGATCAGAACGAGAGAGAGAGTCAGGGAGGGTTGTAGTCCTGTGGAGCCTCGGCCCATCTCTCCTGCTCCTTTTCTTGTGGTCTCTAAAAATAACGTAGCCCTGTATGTACAGGAAGCTATAAGGGCCTAGGCTGCATGCAAATTAATGAGGCCTTGATTAACATCTTGTGAGTGTTTGTGCCTCTTGATGCATGGATGAGATTGGGCTCAGATGAACAATTTTCGATTTATGGTGATCTGTGGATGCACGGATCATTGGTGGGTTTTTAATTATGTCA
The DNA here is from genome assembly GCF_014529385.1 of Adiantum capillus-veneris. NCBI lineage: Eukaryota > Viridiplantae > Streptophyta > Polypodiopsida > Polypodiales > Pteridaceae > Adiantum > Adiantum capillus-veneris. The sequence continues at coordinate 33,496,308 of NC_140957.1, forward strand.
TGGCACAATAATTGTCATTGGTAGGCCTCGTGATTTTATCACTTTTTTCATCTTGTTTGGCAAGAAATTGTGAGACAAGTGAATAAAAAAGGTCTCATGTGCATGTCTTGCTTTTGGGGCAGCAACTGACTTCACAATTTCACCTCAATGGCCCGGAAAGACCGCTAGTCACCAGAGCTGTGGACGGGGCTCGATAGCATTACAATGCCTATTTGCAATTCCAACTTCGAGTGGAAAGCCTATCATTGGCCTAAGGGAAGCTAGTTTTGTAAACCACAAACCAAGGGTATTTAGCATGCTCTTATGTTCAAGGCGGATTGGTTCGCACCTCTCAACAAACAATGGGGTAAACAATGGCTAGCACCTAGCTGGATTGCGGTGACTAATAACTTATGAAACACACAATGGGCACTGATATTTTTGTGGAAGGTGTTTTGGGGGGCCTTGCCGACATGCACCAGAATCGAAGTCCGTGGTATTGGTTGAGATAGGTGTTTGGGATGTAGAATGGTGAGTGAGGATCTTACCCACCTCTTCAAGGAGTGCCCAACGATTAGTGGCCTAGTAGGCAAGATATGCAAGTAGGTCCAAAGGATGTAGAAAATAGGGTTCTATAAAAACAATCTTTTCCTAGTAGGAAAAGCTATTGATATGTATTCAAACGTTGAGGGTCTGCTTTTTCCAGCGCATGTGGAAGGCCAAGAACTGTCGAATATTCAAGAATGATACGTCGACGGCTAGCTTCAAGGAGATTCTCTACAAACGTAGGGATCTGATAATTGCCATTGGGAAGAAGAAGAACTCATATTGTGGAGGCAGGCCTATCTAACCGTCACAACCCTCTGCGAGTAAAGTTGTGTGAGCAATGACTGTATTGCTTTGTGTTGTATCACACGTCTCCGCAAGGCGTTGTAAGGTGTTTTGCTAGCATTGAAGGACTGGATCACGAATTTTGATTGTCACAAGGATAGGATTTAAGTCATAGGTAGTCCTCACAAAAAACTAGGATTTAGTGATTTTTTAACAAGCTAAAATTGTAATGTCTCCGCCAAATTTGAGCATGCCTTTAAGAAAATTAACTAGTAAAGTTTTGAAAATTTTAGTGCAAATGTCAACAAATGCTTCAAATTTTGACCTAGTAATCAAAAGATTCCTAAATGTGTCCTTATTTTTATCGACTAGGAACAATGTTGTTGGCAAGCCCTGCTTATAGCCAACATTTTTATGTGGTTACTACAATGAATATTAAGGGTCACCACACTACATCCGGGTCTTACTACCAGAATTCCTTTCTGTATTCTTTGGCTAATGGTGCAATATCACTACTCTATGCACCCTACCCCTATGTATATGTCACATGGAAACAACTCTCATTTTTTGGGATGGAGATCCTACTATGGCTAATGCTGCACAGTCACTTCTCTATGCACCACACTACATTTGGGTCTTATCTACACCCTTGAGTCCTTTTTCTTTTCTTTGGCTAATGCCGCACTATCACTACTCTATGCACCTTACCCTATGTCTATGCCACACGGACACAACTCTCAACTTTTGGGATGGAGATCCTACTCTACCCTATGACAAGTCCAATTTCTCAATTTCTCTCTATATTCTCACACACACATAACTTTTGGGGTGGGGGTCTACTCTACTCCATGACAAGTCCAATTTTCCATTTTTTTCTCCCTATATTCTCACTCATGGGCACAAAAAACATACATACAAGCGTGCACAAAAGCAAGTGTTGTGCATTATTATATACAATATAAGAACTATGTGTGCATGCATGTATTGGTATGCAATGCTACAATTGTGATCTGTCTCTCAGACACTTGCTCTTCCTCCAACCTATCATTGAAGTTTGAATAATATACATTACGTAACAAGAATCATGCAATAAGAGTTTCAATGAGAGTATACGTCCATGAGATGAGAGGAAGCAGATTGTATTTCTTTGAGAGTGTGTTATAGTACCAAGTTGGAAATCAAGCACATGTCTACAAAGGAGAGGATCTATCATAACTACCCATATTGGAAAGAGAAAACGAGAGAGAGAGAGAGAGAGAGAGAGAGAGAGAGAGAGAGAGAGAGAGAGAGAGAGAGAGAGAGGACTAAGAGATACCAAAATAAAAATTGCTCTTCACTCCATTTCTCTCTATCTAGAAACCAATGGTTTGGACATCTACTTTTCATTTTGAGGGCCTTAAAGGAACTCACCTTTTCATCATTCCATGGGCTATGCCAACTACCCTCAAATTTGAAGAGTGACACTACTTTTCATTCTGAAGTCCATTTCATCCTACCATGGGATGGACAACAACCCTTAAATTTGAAGGCTGAAAATATATCTAATGCATATATAAAAAACCCAAAACCCTCGCATCTTTAAGAGAACCAATATTGTGGTAGCTCAATTCAATGATATCATGCATGAAAGCATTAAGCTTATATGTTTAATAAGGTCAAGAGTGGGTAAGTTGCATTATACGTTATACGGGACAAACATAATACCTCATATACGGGCATGTTTTACATGACCTCATATTATACGGGCGTAATATACGATGCCACGTTAGCAAATATGGCCAACCAATTTTTTTCCTAGTTTTTCGATCAAAGTTTCTTATGATAAAAAAACCTATCGATCGAAAAATAATTTGGACAAGGTATTTTTTTATCGAAGAATATATTGATCGAAAAAAAAGTATATATAGCGGCAACATGCCTTGTTGAGACTAGTATTCATCACAAAAGGTATTCCATGTCATTAGTAGACTAAAAAAATGAAACTTTTTATGATTAAAAAATTATTGAAATTTAAAATAGTTTTAAAATATTTTGATTGAAATCAATTTAATGTTTTTTTTAAAATTTGATTGATTATTTCTTTTAAAATCAAATTATGTAAGCTTTGTATGTTGTGTACAGCTCAACTTCTCACTTAGACAAGGTGTTTATTTTTTAGGAGTCACTTGCTACGTGCTCAGTTTACGTGTTTATTTTTTACGAGTCACTTGCTACGTGCTCAGTTTACTGACATGTGGAAGTGAATTAGTGATATTATTTAGATATTGCCGTTGTGTGCAGAGTGTACTCTCACATGAGGCTATCTTTCTGTAAAATATAATAGAATAGAGGTCAATTTTATTTAGGTATGTTTGATTTTGACTTGCAGATACTTTCTCACCTCAACGTGAACATAAATAGAATTTCTTTTTGTCCTGTGTAGAGCCATCACACTATGCTCTCACTGGAATCAAAACTTAGGAATCTCATGTTTAAATACATTGATATTACATTATCTTTATTTGGATTGCTACGTCTATCATACCGTGTGATCGTACACGTGCATCAACTGCACATAAATAAGCTTTTAAAGATTTACCGTGGAGTGTGAGAACTTCATGTTCGCACTTCATATAGATATGACAATTGTCTAGATTTGCAATTAATCCTCATGTTCCAATGAGAATCAATTGCAAGATTTGACCAATATTATCGATTATCATAATGTGTGAAAGCCGTAAGCTTGCACTTTATATAAATCGATATAGTGCAACGTGATGATGAGTTCTTTTTGTATTTTTTTAAATAAGTGATTCAGATTATTGAATATCGTAATGTGTGAGCCAAAAGCTTGCACTTTAGATGGATCAATATAGTGCAATGTGATTGAAATGTTTTGTTTGAAGTGATGAAGTTATTTAGCGCATCAAAATATAATTTGATTGACATGAGTTTATTGAAGAATTATAAGACTATCATTGTTTATTGTTAATTGATAATGAAGCGCGGGACTAATTGATAATGTGGATAGATTTTGATCACTATATTGATCAATAGAGAATTTCTTGTTTATTGATCTGGTAGTTTAAATTTATTTGTCAGCATGGTGAAAGGACACGAGTGGAGTTACGTCCATGAGTTGCGTGCTGGAAAGAATACATCTTGAATGAAATGCAAGACTTGCGGCCATGAGTTCAGTGGTAATGTGACTAGAATCAAAGAGCATTTTTTGAAAGTCCTTGGTAATGTGTTCGAGTGTACGGCTCCGCTCAGAAATATTCATGCTAGATTACCAAAGTATGCTTGCATAGCAGAGTAAATTGTTGTAGCTAAAAAGAAAAATGCTAATGCCAAACAAGTTGCAATGGATGTTGAAATGTTCATTGTCAATGAGAGGACAGAGCACGTGCCTACGAAAGCAAATGATTATACTCCCCAATCAACTCCTTTTCATGGACATGCTTCAACGTCAACATAAAAAATCCTAGCTCAACTAAAGCTAGTAAAGCATCATCCAATGGCCGAACATTGTATAAAGTGATAGATAAGTAACGGTTGCTTGAGTTTCACTTTAATAAATGCAAGCTTTTGTGGCATGCGGTATACCATTCAATGCTATGCACAACCCCATATTTTAAGATGCTTTAATGAGCACAACCAAAAAAGGGTTTGTGATTTCTAATTATAATAAGATGCACACATAGTATCTAGATAAAGTGAAAGACAGCCCCGGGGGATTCACTATTAGTAATGGGGGGCTGTCACCTGCGTGCATCAAAATTAGATAAACCCCCTTATGTATGGTATCTTACATGCTAACCTACCCCCCTACATACGGGCAAGATACGAACATTCTTGCAATGAGACATCCCCCCTCATACTGATTTCGTACGGAATGTAATGACCCGCTATTTTATGTATGCTAATAACATAACAATTTTAGATGCACATGCTTTTGCAAAAATACATGCTGAAGTGCAAATGAACAGAGAAGTGTAGATTGTAGTGTGTTTTTATTTGCAATAAATGTTAAGAGAACAAACCATGAATTCAAAATGCAAGGGATGTTTTAGAAAAGTGTCCTGCTTAGTGATGTTGGTCATGCCAGGGAGGAGGGGACACAAGGAGATATATGCACACATCACGAACCATGGGAGCTGGTCAAGAGGGGAGGATTGCAAAAATCTTCCACCAAATGATTTCTTTTGACAAGGAGCAAGAAAAGGAGTGAGTAACCTCACATTGAAATAATCTACCTTAAGTCATCGTGTTGATTGCCTTTAAATTGGCTAAATAAACTCTCATTTTGTCTCTATCCCAAGATCTTAAAGCAAACAATTATTTAAGTCGGGGAAAAAAATGTGATGTTATATGCAACAATTACTATTCCTAAATGGTTTCTCTTGGTCCCACTACTTTACAAAATAGTAGAAATGAAGCTAATCAATGAAATTTAAACTTTCCTTGCATACATGGATGAACAAGAAAGTAAATTTCGTGCTTACAAGCCTTTATATATATTCCACATTCTTTGAAATAAATGAGCGATGCAACTTAATTTTATCATTGAAATCCACCACTTGAGCAGCTGTGGTTATGCTATGGATCATCACATCGGTGTGTTCTTCTCCCTCAACATATGTATTCTCCATAGTGATAATCCTACCAAACATGCATTCACTAGCGAAGCAAATCATCAAACCATTTAGCACATGGCACTTGCAAAAACAAAATTGGATTCAAGCTTTTATTGAGCAAGGTTCTCCACTGAATCAAGCGCTTACAAAGTCACAACCAGCACACATAATTCTCAAGAACGACGCAATGAGCAGTAGGAATGAGAAGAACTACATTGCAGGCAACAACATCACTTCGGTTGTTGCGACCCAAAAGAAAAAGATGATACAAAATCTACCCATTACATAAACTGCGGTAGAAACTCCAACTGAAGATTAGATGGTTGACATGATGGAGCACGACCCCCAGCAGTTCAGCCTATAGCAACACCTCTCAAGCCACTCCTAGTCCTGCTAGCTTTCCATATAGCTTGGACCTTCTGTTATCTCATAACAAGGTAATGGACAACTCAAACGGGTAAGAGTGCATCTCATCATTCAAAGATGCCCCTCTACTTCCTCAGAAGTTGCAGCACGTCCATTAAGCAGTCAACCTAAGACCTAATTAATCACAAACAATGGACAAAAATGGAGAGGAGGTTTGAATCAAATATAATACTAGCGTGCGAATACTCATAAAACAAAGGATAGACAAAGATCTTTGAAAGTAAACTTGAGATATTAGCAACATGGAAAATTTGCCAACGCGTTTCGACTTCTAAGAGTCTCATCAGGGCTGACCATGTTAGCATACCATATCTCCTGGGGAGTTTATATATAGGAACATAGCAAGCTCTTTGAAAAGGGAGGGAAAAGTGGGTGGGTTGTCTTTATTGTGTTTGACTAGGCTCGAGTCTATGAACTTTAGAGAGTACCCACTATCATGTCCTTTTGGGAGTTATACTCTGCCATAGTTGTGGAAAGCTAAATGGAGCTGGCTAATGAGAGAAAGAGAAAACAAATAAGGGCAAGGTTTACTTTACAAGAGCATGGACGTGGCATCTTGAGTGTTACATAAGAGCAAGTTACCCTTGGAAAATTTTAAGGAACTACCAGTATAGAGGCTACATTAAGGATGGCTAATAACATAGGGCATCAAGTGCAGAGCGAGAGGTATTGTCCTGCTGGTGGGTAGGTTTGAATACAACAACCTGGTGGGTGATGATTGGAGGAGTAGACAAAGACACAGGTAAAAAGTGATTTCAACTTTGATTTGGGAGTCAACTTTGGGGAAGGAAAGGGCAAGAGAAAGGAAGGGTCGTCACAAGGATAGTAGAAATGGAGCTACTTGTTGTTTTGTTCAAATAAGAAAGTGAGTTGCCTGAAAAATATGAGCTACAAGTATGTAATAGGAGAAGGGGTGTCACTAACACGAAGTGGGGAGGGATTGTCATAATAATCAATATCTAATTCTCCTAAATGATTTTCTCATATTAAACTGATCATTTAATGTGGGGAAGTGCCAAGGGAGAAAAAGCTAGAATATTGGTTAAGCTAGCAGACCGGCCACAGTAGGGATCCAAAGGAGGGAAAATAGGGATCCAAAGGGGGGGCCATCTGCAAAAGAGCCATGTGAAACAATGGTCCAAAAAGACCTTAAGGTTCAGCCCATTAAGACTTCCAAAATGCTAAGGTTCCAAAATTCAAAGGTTGTGTCCAAAGGTCAACCCTAGGAAAATTGGATGCTTTGTGTGTGCCCTAAAAGTCTTTGCACATCCCTACATGGGAGGGGGCGAGCCCCAAAGCTAGGGGATGAGAGAGAAAGCCACACACACACACACAGGCTCCCTTTACACAAAGGGAATGAGGGACACATGTCAGCTCCCTAGGCCAGATGCCCACAAGGTGTGCCCAGTTCCTATTGGAAGACCCTTGAAGTGGACCAATGAGAATTAAGCTAGAGTAAATCTAGTTTAATTAATTTAAAAACATTTAATAAAAGAAACCAATGAGAATTAAGTCTCCTAAAAGACTTTTGGACATTGTCCTTCCCCTTAGGCTCATTGGAACCCTTGTTTTCCGGGGGCTTATTATTTCTTTTACCCCCCGTTTGTGGGGAAGTGCCAAGGGAGAAAAAGCTAGAATATTGGTTAAGCTAGCAGACCGGCCACAGTAGGGATCCAAAGGAGGGAAAATAGGGATCCAAAGGGGGGGCCATATGCAAAAGAGCCATGTGAAACAATGGGCCAAAAAGACCTTAAGGTTCAGCCCATTAAGACTTCCAAAATGCTAAGGTTCCAAAATTCAAAGGTTGTGTCCAAAGGTCAACCCTAGGAAAAATTGGATGCTTTGTGTGTGCCCTAAAAGTCTTTGCACATCCCTACATGGGAGGGGGCGAGCCCCAAAGCTAGGGGATGAGAGAGAAAGCCACACACACACACACACACACACAGGCTCCCTTTACACAAAGGGAATGAGGGACACATGTCAGCTCCCTAGGCCAGATGCCCACAAGGTGTGCCCAGTTCCTATTGGAAGACCCTTGAAGTGGACCAATGAGAATTAAGCTAGAGTAAATCTAGTTTAATTAATTTAAAAAATTAATTTAAAAACATTTAATAAAAGAAACCAATGAGAATTAAGTCTCCTAAAAGACTATTGGGCAGTCTCCCAAGGGGTCCAATGAGCATTCAGGAGCCCCGTGGCTTGCCTGATTCCTATTGGCCAGGAGGCAAAGGGGTCCAATGAGAGTTTAGTTTAATTATTTAATTACCTAAAGCTCTCATAAAAGGGGAAAGGGGGACACATGTCAGAAGGCTATCACTTATGCTTCTTAATTCCTATTGGCTTGACCTGGGGAGGTCCAATGAGGCAAAAGCCAGACCTAATTAGCAGCTAGGGCTCGCCCAAGAGAGAGAGAGGGGGCTGATTTTTGCTTGGCATTGACACACACACTCTCACACTTGACCATGTGTAAAGGGAAAATACTCTATCTCCTCCCAAGCTTTAATGGAGAGCTCATCACCTACTCCAAGCTTGTGAGATAGAAGCCTACATCAACACTCTCTTGGCATGTGGATGCAAATCCAACCAAGAGCCAAGATTCAATGCATGCTCATCTTCTCTACCAAGCTAATTACTAAGCTAAGCTATGCTAATATGAGTGATTATGTGAGGAGATGTACATCTTTCTCGTAAGATACTTCTTTTTCTTCTCAATCTACTCTCATACCCTGCTAGCTCTCACCATCTTCGAAGGTGTGTGAGGTCTTGGGTCTGAGAACGGGGATAATTCAAGTTGTGTTTGATTAAGTGTTTTGCTTGGTGTATGAAGCTTCCATCTTCATTGCACTAGCGAGTCTTGAAGGAACACAAAGAATTGTATTGTACAATGTCTCTCTTGATGGGAGAAACCATAATACAAAGCCTTTTGGAGGGGGGACCGGCTCCATGCAAATCCGGTCCTCAACTGTTGTCAATAGCTTAATTTCTCTCTCTTTTGAAAGTATTGTCGATGCTATCTAACTAGGTGTTATGCTTTTTGTTGCTCTCTCCACCCAAGCACTCTTGTAATTCTCATTAGGAATCTATTCTGATGAAATGCCCACTATGTTCATGCTAATTTCCGCTACACATAAGATTATAGGCCATTAAAAGTTAGAGGGATCCTTTATGATAGAGTGTATCAAGGGTAACCTGTCGCATTAGGAGAAAGTTGGACTCACTGTTGGGCCTTTCAGTTCTAGAGAGAGAGGGGCGCTCGACCAATGAGGAAGAGGCTAACGTTATGTTGAAAATCGATATTTTGGAGTCAAGCTCTTTTAAAAAAAAGGGAGGAAATTTTATTTTGGTTCATCAAATTGTACAATTTCACGCTTTCAAGGCATAAATGCCGTAAGTCGTACTAACTATGTATCGAGGAATTTCAGAACTTTCATTGAAGACTTTTATATTTGCACTAACCTTTCTGGTTATTCATTCTACTGCACACCATGTCTACTTCTCGAAGGCCTAGCACTACCATTGACTCTGTTAGCATTTTTAACAGTTATACTACAGACGATCAAGCATGGATTCCATCTCGTATAACTATCGGAGTTGGGTTCTACTGCAAACTAGGAGGAGGAAGAGGAGGCAACACAATGATTTCGTGGAGGCTTTCAAGGGTCAAGTTAAAGAGTTTAAAGTGTGTGCACAAAGCAAGCGGGTGAAAGAGGTCCTCATACAACATGCTTTCCAGCATGCAGACTTAAGGTTGCAAACATCTCCTCCAAGTTTTCCAAGGCATCGACCCAACTGTAAGTTATTTCAGCATCTCTCTTAGTGCATGATTATATTCGAATATTAAGTGGTGGATATCATCTTTGGTATGTTTCAGATATTTATCCATCGTATAGGACAGATTGGCAACCAGTTGAAAGTATAGTTGTGATTTTTGATGCTTTCCATGCATTTATTGGTGACAAATGTACCGAGGAAGACAACACAAGGAACTTGCAGATAATGGAATTTTCTTTTATGATATGTCATATGTGGAACTGAGAACTTCCATTGGTTGGGGTTGTGTAGCTCCTTTGTCACTTCCATCCTTTGACAACAAGGATTGGTCCCTGCCTACTTCGCAAACTAGTGAAAGCTTCAGGAATAAGTTGTTTCAGGATAAACAAAAGTGCCTCAAGTATTCAATTGCCACAAAAATAGTTCGGCTCGCACTATTTATGCCTCTTGAAGTGTTTGCAAATTTTTTCTTCGATGAGCAAATAAGAACTACCGCAACAATGTTCATTTGCAAGTCTGAGAGCTCTTTGGACTTTTTAGATGATAATTGGGATAGGAAAAAATCAGAGAACAAAATCTGTATTTTGCAAAAGAAGTCCATAATTTGCAAGTTCATTATAAGCTCTCAAAATTTCTTAGTATCGTTTTACTATATTAGATATCATCTTCTTAGTGGGCAGCTTATTCCACTCGACCAAGATACAGAGAACAGTCTCGAGAACAAACCTTTATCAATGGAGCTCTACTTTCGAGACAATCTACTTACTGTGATGGAGACAATGTCAAGCACAACTTTGGCACAGCTCAGGATAGATCTTACATGTGAAGAACTTCCACTTTTGCCGAAATTGTATACATTCAGTCTCAACAATAGAAAGGTGCTTACTAAATAGTTAAATTTTGATTGTCTTTAATACAATATGACTGAATCTAACTTTTTCTTCTTTTCAGATTCCAAGGCGCAAGGAGAAAAAAACATTGTGCAAGGAGTCACTAACAAATACACTTCACTTAATTGCTTCCACCGGAAGCTAGGTCACATACCTTGTGCACGCAAAGAGCTTTGATGTCATGCAAACCATGATGTACTCTTCAAAATGACTAATGCAGAGATATTTTTTGGCGGTCAAACAATGTTTCAAAAATGTACATTTTCAATGTTTCAAAACTTTACATATTATGTTGTTTCTGTCAAGAGTAATTTGTTCCCTTTCCCTGCTACTGTCCTCTCCCCCGGTTTGTGCCACTCGTCCCCTGTCCTCTCCCCCGATTTGTGCCACTCGTCCCTTGCCCTCTGCTCCGGTTGCTGCTACCTCTGTCTCTGGGGACGCTGGTCTTGAGCATCTTTTCGTGTCGCTCGAAATCATGGGCCTCTTCCATGGCTTCCCATGCTTCTTGCACCTGTGAAGCTTCCCACTGTTCTTGCTCTTGCCGTTGACGTGCAGCCCATTCCTCTACTTCTATGGCGTCCGCATAATATTGGTGTATCGCTTCTTGCATATTTCGAACTTATTCTTGAGTTTGATTGTGGCGTTGCGTCATTTCGTTAATGCGAGCCTCTTTGAACTTGTCAACTCTCGCCGCTTCCTCTCTTCTACGTCTGTTTACCGAGATTATAATATGATGGATGGCCATTACATAAAAATGTCGCACATCGTTGTTGGTGTAGTTATGTAATCGAAGTTCTTGTAGAAGCGTGATACAGACATCTGTTGCTTCATACATACGTTTCAGCAAACAATAACACAGCAGATTACTTAAGTTCGGTATATCCATAATTTGACTAATGAGAAACTTGGCATTCAAACAGGTTCGCCAGCCACAGCTATAGTCATCAGTCTGCGTGGACACGGTTACCCGTTCGTGCTTGACTACATTTCCTAGATCATGTTCTAACAAAAGATGCTCTACACAACATACAAGTTTTTTCGCGGCACTACATACATAACCACTTGAGTCAGCAACACATTGCAAAGAGACACTACACTGCTTTCCAAATGTACCCAAATGGACCTTACATTTTTAGACGACCGTAAAACGCCCTGCTTTGCCCGAAGTTTCCATAGTAAACAATCTTAGCTTCCATGTCAAATAACATCAGACTCCAATGATCACTACAAAGACACCATGAAAGATGAGGAGAGATTCGCAATGCAAGATGTTTTTTACAAGGAAAGAAAATACTCATGATTGATTATACGCAGTGACCAAAAAGCGCGCTAGATCAAACTTGACTCTGCTAAACCAGTTCATCAGACTCAAAAAGGAAACTGAGTTGTTCTACAGATAAGGCGATATCAACGGATCTATTATGTATACTTTCTCTTGAACCTCAGGGGGTAGAAGCGAGACATCGTGGCTAACATGAAAAAATGACAAAGATTAGACTTGAACACCAAGTGAGTCAATAGCGAGCGAGTGGGGCAGCTATCGAATTCCATACGCCATTGATTCGCTTGGTATTGACCCATGTCTTGGCTGAAATGAAGAAGAACTTGACGACTACCGCAAAGACATGGGTCAGTACCGAGCGAGTCAGTGGCGGATTCCAATTCCATAAGCAACTGAACCTCTTGGTATTGACCCATGTCTTTAAGGTAGTGAACCATTATAAAGAAAAACTTGGCAACTGCCATAGAGACATGGGTCAATACCGAGCGAGTAGTACCAAAATCCAATTTCATTAGCCACTGTCTCGCTTGGTATTGACCCATGTCTCGGTAGAGACCCATTTAATGAGCATAAGAATTAAAGAGCATGAGAATTACCACAAAGCAACATTGACGACCTCATTTGTTGCGAGCGAGTCGGTGAAATTGCGCATGCACATGAAGTCTACATTATCGAGGTTGGTAATGGAGGCCTCCTCTGACCTTGCAGGCAGCTGTATGTGCGCATGCAAAGGCGTTGAGCTCAACAAAATTCTCAACTCCTCTTCATTCTCCTCATCCGATATGTTGGATGGCCTTTCTGATGCAGAGCCTTGCCCTTCCCTTTCTTGAGCTGGCTCCCTGGCTTCCTCAGGCTCCTCCGTAACAGCCTCCCTAACAGCCTCAGGCTCCAGATCATTTTCCTTCAATATTGGTTCATTCACCAAAAGTGTTTAAACACAGTTTATGAATGAGCACAGAGATTGATCCGCACGGTTTGAGGTTTGAACCAGGGTGGACATGCCTGCGGCGCAGTTCATTCCAACATGGTATACCACAGAGCGTTGAAGGGCATCCACAAGATTTCATATTTATTCAATTAATATTGGGGGGGGGGGGGGGGGGTTGGGGGGCGCTTTATTCGGGCACACCCCGTTGCCAATTTTGCCACGTCTGCTCAAAGTCTGAAATTTAGGTTGGGCCCCCTCTCTCTCTTTCTCTCTCTCTCTCTCTCATCTTGACTTTGGCTATGTGTTGAAGTTGTGGCTCAGTATGAGATCGTGGACTCCCTTCACCAGGAAGTACTGGTCCTTTCTTTCCCTCTTGCCTCCACAATAGGGAGTTACCCATTTTATGTTGATTGTTACCCACTCAAAACCTCACATTTGAAAAGTTACCCCAAATGTAATTTCTCTTTCACATCCGCACGTTAAAATGAAAAAAAGGAAGACATATAATTAAGTATTTCTAATGGCTTTAAAGAAATAAAATCACTACCTACATATATAGTGCAAGGGACACTTTAAAGAGAAGAAAATGCTAAAAAAAAATAAGTGAAAGGGTCACGGTGTCTTTCTAAAACAATAAGAGAGTGTTAAAATCATTAGGTTGAGTTTAATTAGAATCAAAATTTGGGAAGGATTGGCTTAGCTTCGTCTTGAGCCGGTTGAAAATCAAGACTAGCCGGTTGCAAACCATGGTAAAGGAATGAAAAATTGATGAAATATGTGCGAAAAGATTTCCCAAATCATGCAAATGTCAAAATATTTTGCTAGTATTTTTGGTTTACTTCTTTTCGAGGAGAAAACTTGGTTGATGACCACTTAAGAAAAGAGATTTTTCGAACACTAATGGAATTAAGATATAGAATGCAAAAAAGGTCAAGCCATGTGAGACTGTAAGATGAAAGATGAAATAAAAAAATTTCATGAATATATAAATATAAATATAAATAAATAAATAAATAAATAAATAAATATATATGTATGTGTATAGTAATTACTAAAAATATGAAAGGTGAAGCTTCATTTTAATCTTCTAAAACAATAGAATGCAAGAAAAGTGAGACATGTCATGATGTGAAATGAAAGGTGAAATAAAGAGATCCATTTAATCTTTTAAAACCGAAATAACATTTAAGCTAAGTTTCCATGGACAATGAAAACATTGAAAGTGTGCTTAACTCAACTCCCTTGTAAGGCGGCTTCTTTTAGAAAGCTAATAAAAGAGAAGAGAAAGACAAATGTACCAATGGAGAGTCACCGCCTCTACTCTGCCGCCTCTTTATATGGACACAAAAATACTTTTGACTTTCTACATTTATGTGTCTTTTCATTTTCTAGCAGGCAGTCAAAACGACTTTTTCACAAATGCATTAATTAGTTTGGGGAGGGGGAAGAAAGGAAAAGGGAAGGGTGGGGGGAAAAAAGGGAAAGGAGAAGGGGGGGGGAGGGCGTGTATCCTTTTTTTTATGGCTCAAAGGGAGCTCAAGGACCAACGTAGGCATATAGCCTAGTGGTTTACGTTGAGTTTCATACTATGTAGGTGATGAGTTCAAGTGCTACTCATTAATATTGGTTTTAAGTGGTGAATTGCATGGACATGCTAAAGGATCTTGGGGAGATTCTATCTAATGAAAAACAAAAGTGGATGATTAGAGCCTAGAGGCTAGGACCATGGATGTTTTGAAAGTTTTTTTATTTTTTTGAGGGATTGGGGAGACCTAATGAGACAAAGTGAAAGAAAAAAGTTCTCAAAAAATTTGCATGTGAGGATTTGACTAGTAAAAAAAGACTTTTAATATAAGAGAGACTAGGAGCCTCGATGCTAAAGGACACAGGGTGCTAGAGATAGGATCTACAACGTGGGATGATCCTGTAAACCTTGAGGCCCATGGACCTCAGGACTAAATAACACCTATATTTAATGCGAGGCCGAGTAATGGGATCGACGACGAGGAAGTTCACGTACGAATATCGAAAAGCTCGCAATCGTAGATGTCTGCTCAAAAACTAAACCTGGACACGCACTAAACCTGGACTACTTAAAAACTAAACCTGGACAGGTGCTAAATCTGGACAATGTGGCCAATGTACCCCGAACTCACAATATTACAACATCAACACGGTTTGGGATACACAATGAGCGCGTGGGTGAGATGGTTAGCCCGCTTGACCCCCAAACCTGGACCCGAGGTCGCAGGTTCAAATTCCGCCAATGCGCCTCGTTTTTCGTTCTAGCCCAATTTAGTGCGCCTCGTTTTTTGTGCTGGCCAGGTTTAGTGTGCCTCGAGATCCCGCCCCCAACCCCGACCGCCGATTCCATTACTTGGCTCCACATTAAATATAGGTGTTACTTAGTCTCAAGGGTCCATGGATAGCTCAAGAAAATAGGCGTCCCAACGCTACCGGTTGGACTTGAACAATAGTGGCCCCCATCACATCATCCCAATGGCTTAACCACTACACTAGCACACATTCATAACCATATGGAAAACCACATTATAATAAATAAACTAGGAAAACCTAATGCATGTTCGAGTCTACTTCACGTGTCCTAGTTCGCTTCATGGTAGATCCCAAGGCCCTACGCACCTTGAAGGACGTTTCTTCACTTCTGCATCTTCAATCCCATCATGGGGTCTTCATTTAAGACCCCGTGCCCTTTAGTGTTGAAGGCCTATGGTCTCTCAAGAGTTGGAGAATGATTTGACATGTAAAAATAAACAACTCTCATTTTATTCTTTCAAGGGCTAAAGAGACTCATTGTTGGAATTCCAAAGCATGTGATTATTTGTTACCCTCTTCCTTGAGGCTATCTCCTACTACTCGGTCTACTTTGAATTCATTAACCCAAATCTGTGCAGATACTCTCTGCTTTCCCAAAAAGAAAAACGAAGCTTGCACGCCCCCTCCCTCTATGCCATGCGACGATCTGCTTCTGCTATGCTCATCTCCCCTCTAGTGCACAGATGCATCATCACATGTATTGTCCTAGCCCTCTTCTATGCATGTCAACGAATGGCAATGGACCTGCCCATGAAGAGGCATAGGCTTCAGGCGCGCGCGCGCGCGCGCGAGAGAGAGAGAGAGAGAGAGAGAGAGAGAGAGAGAGAGAGAGAGAGAGAGAGAGAGAGAGAGAGAGAGAGAGAGAGAGAGAGAGACACCTGCGCCTGCCTCCTTTACGGCAGTCTCGCCATCGACAACCCCTTCCCCACCCTAGCCCTCTTGTGTGGCGACCCCCCCTTGCACCGCTGGATGACCTGTTCCCATCGCTCCCTGCCATCTGCGTCCTCCCTTCGTCTTGCTCGCATCTCCTTTGCCTGGAGAGAGAGAGAGAGAGAGAGAGAGAGAGAGAGAGAGAGAGAGAGAGAGAGAGAGAGAGAGAGAGAGAAGAAAAAGAAGAAGAAGAGAGTTTCAACGCCGCAGGAAACTAGACCTTAAATATCTAGAGATATTACAACTGGAAAGAAAAGAGATTTTTTCTTTTTTTGCCTTTACTTTTCCTCTGGAGCCCCAAGCAAGCCAAGGGATCTCTCGAGATTCTGTCCGATCCAAACGTTTGGACTGCCTATTTGCACCTCAAAGAGGTACAATTGCTCTACTCCCCTTCCAAATATCAAATCACCCCTCACCTCACATGTGAGTGTGAAGAGAGGGGGTAAAAATTTCTTGAATAATAGATTACCCCCTTGATGTGGGGGACACCCTACTTTGATGCCGATAATGAAGAGGAAGTAAAAGATGATGGTTGGAATGATTATTCCACATCATTGGAGATTCCAAACATTTCATCTTGCACCATTAAATATAACCGCGTTTCAATGAACGATCATCACATTCATCAACACGTCTCTTGGAGTGTGTATGCATACTTTCTCTTCTCCCTCCCTCTCTCTTACACATTCTCTGTACCATCACTCTGTATGCACGATATAGCACACACACATGCATACTCGCTTTGAGGAGGCTGCTTCTCTCCTCAATTCTACAATTTGAAGGGGAGAGTATCAGGTTGGTTTCCTTCCATGTGTTGTTTTGTATATAAGCAATGCCATATACTTAGGAGAGGGGGAAGATCAAGTACAGCTTGCACACTAAGGCAAATTAGAAGGGGTGATTTAGAAATCTTCATAGAGTTTTTGTGATTTTTTTAGAGCGCGAGTAAGGGCAAGAATTAGTAGGAATTAAGGATAATTTTTTTCCTGCTAGGAGTAGTAGTAGGGGATGCATAATTTTGCAAAACAAGGAACTATAAAGAATCTTTGAAGACTCCTTTTAATATCTATTTCGCTTGGCAACCCAAGACTAGTAGAAGAGCCGTTGCACATCTATAGCTCTAGTAAGTACTAACATGTTTCAATGTGTCTCTACTAATGTTGAAAATTCACATTCACATTTTGAAAAAGGAGATTTACACATTGAAAAAGGGTATTCACATTATTGACAAAGGCAAGCATCCCGGTGTCGTCCATTAGCATGTACATAAAGGAAACGAGGGATGAGCAACATGATACATTTATTTAGATGCATGGAAACATTCTCCATAATGCACATATGCTATGAGGCCCAGGGAAATTCCTTGGCTGGATTCACCGCCGAACCTCCCTTATATAGCCCCTGGCTATCGAATCCCCTATTCCACACTTACAATCCGCCACTTACTAGCCCGGGTGCGTGACCCCCCTGGTATGCCCTTGGCATGACATTACTCCCTCGTTGGAGAAGTGTTTTTGGTCTCGAAGTGGGAAACTTCCCCTTAAGAACACTGATGTTTTCCCATGGCTCCTTCTTCAAGTCGATCTTTCCACTTGATCGATAAAGCTTTATGATGTACATAATGATGTGTACATAAATCATGATAATCAAGAATTTGCTCAGGTTCATGCGATGGGGTAGGAGATTCAATAGAATCAACAAGAATCTGTTGGTCAATGACATTATCATCCCCATGTAAACATTTACATAAACGGCTTACATGAAATACCGGATGGACACGAGAATGTGTCGGTAACAAGAGTTTGTAAGCACGATCACCAACTCGCTTGAGTATCTTGAAAGGCCCACAATATCTTGGAGATAATTTAGGTGTTGGCTTAGTCTTCAGACTTTCCAAATGCTCTGGCACACGCAAAAACACTTCTTTCCCATCTTCAAAGGTAACTTGCCGACATTTCTCATAAGCTACTTCTTATACCGATCCTGAGCTTGCCGGACATTTTGACGAGCGAGTTTCAACATCTCCATACGGTCTTAGAGAAAATCCTTAACCTGTTGGAGTTTTTCTGTTGCCAACCCCACCATAATAGGTGACCTAGGTTGAAAACCATACATAAGCATGAAAGGGCTAAATCCAGCCATACCATGCTTAGCAGTGTTGTAAGCAAAATCAAGAAGAGGTAGATAATCTTCCCAGTTTTTTTGTTTCTTGCTAGTGTATACGCGTAGCAGATCCTCTAGCACTTAGTTAACTCGTTCAATTTGACCATCCATTTTTTGATGACTTGATGTACTGAGCTTGAGTTGTGTACCCAATCGTTTAAACACAACCCTCCAAAAATGACTATTAAACTTGGGATCACGATCACTCACAATGCTACTTGGCAAGCCATACAACTTGTACAGATTTTCCACAAATAACTTAGCTAATTCTGGAGTCTTTATGTCGACTTGGTCGGAATAAACTTGCATAGTTTAGTCAACCGGCTACGACCACCCATACTGTCATGACCTCCTATAGTGGTTGATAAACCCACAATAAAATCCATAGAGATACTTTCCCATTTCCCATTGGAAATCTCCAAAGGATGTAAAAGTCCTCCTGCCTTCAGGCGCTCTGCTTTGTTAGCTTGACATTTTCGGCAATGCAAGATATAGTCTTGAACAAAGCCATGTAAACCTGGCCAGTAAATTTGTCGTCGTACAAGAAGTCTTTTTTATACTCGGGTGCCCTGCACTTGGACTGTCATGACATTCATAAAGAGTTTGGCACCGAATGTCTGTGTCTATCGATACACAAACTCTCCCCTTGCGGAGTAGGTACCTATTATCGATGAAAAATTTCTTCCATTTTTGTAGCTCATCACTAAACGGAGGAGAATTGTGTGTGAAGGTTAACGACAGACCACCATCATTGGAATGAGAAAAATCCCTTATTTTCACATGGATCCACACTTTGGAGTATGCATCAACGTGCTAATATTTGTCCTTCAGAGAATCCAAAATTCACTGCGAAGTTCCGTGAGCAAAAGTGAATTGATCTCAGGCATACGACTAAGAGCATCAGCCACCACATTGTATCGTCCTTTAGGATACCGGAGCTTTGCGTCATACTCTTGAAGGATCTCAACCCACCTGGTCTTTTGACTCTTGAAGTCTGTTTGTTGTGTAAACCATTTTATGATTTCATGATCAAAGAAAATCTCAAACTGAGCTCCACACAAATGATGTTGCCATGTCTTTAAGGCAGACACTATTGCATAGAATTCGCGTTAATAAGCAAAATAATTATGTTGCACTGAATCAAGCTTCTTGCTTTTAAATTCAATTGGCCTTCCCTCCTATAGAAGGACTGCTCCAATAGCACGGTTACTAGCATCCATTTCCAAAATGAATGGCTTCAAAGGATCCACAATAGCTAGAATAGGCATTGTAGCTAATGCATTCTTGAGTGTATCATAGCTGTGCTGCTGAGAAGCACCCCACTAGAAAGTTTTTCCTTTGCCTTTCAGTTGGTTCGTCATTGGAACAACAATACTAGCATAGTTTTTAACAAACCTTCGATAAAAACGTGCAAATCTCAGAAAAATGTGTAACTCTTCCAGATTTTTAGAAGAAGGCCACCTCCGAATGACATCCACTTTGGATTGATCCATGTGCAGCCCAATAGCTGAGATAACATGCCGAAGATAGTGAAAATTTCCTCCTTGAGAAAATCAGACTTGGATTCTTTGGCATATAACTTATTTGTTCGTAACAATTCAAACACCTGCCTCAAATGTTAATGCTCTTTGTAAGAAGCACTATATACTAGAATGTCATTGAGAAAAACAATAACAATTTTTTCCAAGTACGGTCTCAAGACACTATCCATGACTGTCATGAATGTTGGGGGCGTATTTGTTAAAACCCAAAATACATAACAAAAAACTCGTAATGTCCAAAGCTTGTTCGGAATGCACTTTTGGGTATATCAGCAAGCTGCATACGTACTTGGTGATAGCCCGACCGCAATTTATCTTTAAAAAGATACGAGGACATGAGTGAGCTTGTCGAACAAATTATCCATGCGTGATAATGGTTCTTAACAGTGACCTCATTTAATCCACGAGAGTCTACGTACATGCACATACTACCATCCTTTTTCTTCACTAATAGGATAGAAGAAGCCCATGGTGAAGAACTCGGTTGGATAAACCCTCTACTAAGATAGTCAGCAAGCTGACTATCCACCGCTTTAGAATAACTCATTCTGTAAGGTGGTTTATTGATTGGTTTACTGCCTGCAACCACGTCGATGCCATGTTGCACAGATCGTGTTGGTGGTAATCTTGATGGAAAATCATTAGGAAGAACATCGTGAAATTCCATTAATAATTTTTTAAACTCACTAGCAACCTTTGCTTGTGTTGGAGCTATATATGGCTCACTCTACTCAACTTGGTCTCACCTATATATTTGTATCTTGTCCTCAATATGAATCAGTCTTTGGGAGCGTATATGGTGTGTCTCTTGTCTCATCTCTCTCTCTCTCTCTCTCTCTCTCTCTCTCTCTCTCTTTGTCTCTACATCTCAACATGGTATCAGAGCAGTAACGCGCCGATTCAATTCATGGTGACAAAACAGTATGTGTATGCGATTTGCATGTAAGATTCAAAAATTGCTACAAATTTTATTTTTGAGCATTGATTCTTGTTATTTGTGGTTATTTTGTGCTAAGAAGAATGTGATTAGTGTTTTGTGTGGCGTTTATTGCTAATCAATCTAATCGTTGATTACGTTTTCTTGTTGATGACACCCTGAACTTCATCTCAATTTTTCTTGCTGTTCTGCTCAAAATTTGCAGAAACGGGAAAAGCGCAATGGAGCGTAGCACAATGGCACTTTTCATCCAAAACTTGTTCGTCTCCTCAAGCTCTTCGATTTGAGTTCTAGGTTTGCGTCAGTCGGAGTTCGCAGCAGAAAGTTATGTTGTTTTTACTACAATTGAGCTTGACGCATCTTTCTTCGTCCTACTTCTTCGTGAAGCGTCCACGATCGTTTTTCTTATTTTGGCGTTAACTTTTTCGAGAAGATTTAGCTTTTTGCTATTCGTATTGTGCCGTCAATCTTGCGTCTCATGCCACTCTATTTTGAGGACTCTTTTATTATTAACGTCTCCTTTACCCTGCCTTTTTTGGGTGACGTCTCTCACATCTTTAGACGTTCCTTGAGCATCCTTCTTACGTTTATCGTTGATAGAACGCAGTCCTCATATCTCTCTCATTCTCAATTGCAGCCTTCACCATATATGGTGTGCAAATTCTGTGATCTTATCTTATACGTCTTCTCGAAACAAGATATGGCTATGAATATTCTCGTCAACGGCTTTTCTTTTGGCCAGCCTTCTGTTCCTTCTTTCCAAGGTCAAGGTTTTCTAGGCTGGAAAGCAAAGATGTTGTTAATTCTTGAAGGGGATGAACTCTCTGATGTTGTTCTTGGAAATCGTGTTTGTCCACCTCAGCCTGTTGATACGGATAATGATAACGTGCTTATCACTGAAGGACCTATATTTGAAGATTGGAATGTTGCCTATACGGATTGGCAACGACGTGATAAAGCAGCTCGTTGGTATATTCTTTCTACTCTTACTGATTCCCTTTTGCTTGATATGTATGAACTTCCTACTTCCCACGACGTATGGAAGTACCTTATTGAAAACTTTAAGAAGAAATCTGTCACATAAATACTTTATTTGAGAGGGTTGCTTAACAAGTTACAATATGAAGTTGGTACTGCCATGACAGGACATATTGAATCTTTCAAATCTATTATTAATCAACTTGCTGCTGCCGGTGATCCTGTTCCACAAAAGCAACTCATTACACTTCTCCTTGATACGGTGAAGGACTCTTCTTATGATAACATTGTTACTATTCTCTCTAATAAAGATGGTCTTGATTTCGACCAAGCCTGCATGTCTTTAATTGAATACTCTCAACGTCAAGAGCGTCGTAATGCTGGTCATGATACAGCTATGATTTCACAAGAGGTGACTGAGTCACAACAGATGGAACGGGCTTTTTATCCTCGAAGGCGTCCATTTCAACGAGGAAACCGCAGAGGTGGCCGTCGCGGTAATATTTTCTCTCGTCTCAAATTTCCTAATAAGCAATGTTCTTACTACAACAGAAATGGCCATACTGAAGATGATTGTTGGGCACGTCAATATGATGAAGAACACAATATTACCACAAAACAACCACGTTTATCTAGAGACTCTTCTTCTTCTTCTTGTGAATATTGTGGATGATCTGATCATCCCACTCATATGTGCTATAAGCGTCGATTCGACACAGATCGGAATAGAGCATATGCTACTGAACATCGAAACAACATTGTACCAGAAACAAGTTGCGTCCTATGTTCAGTTTCTCCAAACAGAATACTTCATGTACGCAATGGATCACTTTTTATTGTCGATTCTGGTGCTACAGGAAATATGACATATCAGTCTAAGTGGCTCCATAACTATCATCGATTGCCAGTTCAACGTGTTGTTTATCTTGCTGATGATACTACTTGTCAAGTAAAGGGTATTGGAGACTTATATCTTGGTACCTTATCTTCTTCCACTCGAATTTTACGAGGAGTATTACATGTACCAGATCTTCAACGTAATCTTCTTTCAGTTGCTAGACTTGTTGATCTTGGTCTGTTTGTTGGATTTGATCATACCAAATGCCGAATTGAGAAATATGGACAGACTATAGCCACTGCTCCTCGAAATGGTAATTTGTTTGAACTCCCTCTCAAAGATGCTGTAGCAAATGTTGTCACTGCTCCAAGTGATCATGATTGCAAAGTATGGCATCACCGTTTTGTTCATGCTGATTTCTCAAAACTCCTTGATCTTCAACGTCGTGATCTTGTTCATGGCATGGATCTTAAAGCCCATCCCCATATGGGAATTTGTGAATTTTGTGCTCTTGGGAAACACAATCGCAAACCCTTTCCTCTTTCAAATACAACTCATTCTCATGACATATTGGATCTTGTTCATACTGATATATGTGCACCTCTACCTTCTTCGAGATCACAATATCGCTACTTCATTACTTTCATTGATGATTTCTCAAGGAATACGACTGTATTTCTACTTAGACAAAAATCTGAAGCGTTATCTATTTTCAAAAAATTCCACAAGGTTGCGGAACTTTAAATTGGTCGTCGCCTTAAGAAGCTTCGTAGTGACAATGGAGGCGAATATGTTTCTCGAGAGTTTTTGAGTTACTGTGCTGACAGTGGAACTCATCATGAACACACTATTCCATATTCGCCTCAACAGAACGGTGTTGCTGAACGAAAGAATCGCACTATTCTCAATGTTGTAAGATGTATACTGATTCATTCTGGCTTATCTCGTGTTTTCTGGGCTGAAGCTACTTTGACAACAGTATTTATTCAGAATCATCTTCCTAATACTGCACCCTCTCGTAAGATACGCCTCACAGCATGGACAGGTGACATTCCTTCTGTATCTCATTTTCGAACCTTTGGATGTATTGCTTATATTCATGTTCCCAAAGAAACACGAACAAAGCTTGATGCTCCTGGTCTTAAAGTTATTTTTATTGGATATTCTAACACTTCCAAAGGCTACAAATTCTATGACCCTTCCTCCAAGAAAGTAATTGTGAATCGTGATGCTACTTTTAACGAACAGCTTATGGGAGGCTCATGGTCCATGGATGATTCTGATGATACTAAATCATTGCTTCAGGCTTTTCCATTTCTTTCAGAAGATGAAACTCTTCCTATAGAGCAACTTTCCTCTTCACAACCATCCATTCCGAATGTTGCCAATGATGATATTGATATTTTTGTTGATCTGCCTATTGATTTTGAACATGGCTCATGTCATGTTTATGATGACGATATTGCTGATAATGCTTTTTCTACTTCCGAAGATCCCATTACTTATGATGAAGCTATCTCTTCACCACAGAAGGATCAATGGCAAGAGGCTATGGAAGCAGAGTACGATTCTCTTATCTCTAAAGGTACATGGATACTAACTGAATTACCTCCAGGTCGTACAGCTATTAAATGTAAGTGGGTGTATAAGACAAAAGTAAAAGCAGTTGGATCTTTTGACAAGTTCAAGGCGCATTTAGTTGCAAAAGGTTACTCCCAAGTAGCTGGTGTTGATTATCAAGAGACTTTTTCACCAGTTGTTCGCATTACAAGTGTTCGAGTTTTATTGGCATTTGCTGTTCAATTTGATTTAGAAGCTCATCAAATGGATGTGCGAACTGGTTTTCTTAATGGTGACTTGGAAGAGGAAATTTATACGGAACAACCAGAAGGCTTTGTTATTCCAGGTAAAGAAGACCTTGTTGCTCAACTCCATAAGGCACTATATGGTCTCAAAAAAGCTTCGCGAGCCTGGTATACAAAATTTGATCTTTTTCTCACCTCTAAAGGATTCATCTCTTGCTCGTCAGACCCCAACTTATACATAAAACGCCAAGGTAGCTGTTTTGTGATTCTTGCTCTTTATGTGGATGATACCATCCTTGTTTCCAATGATTTGGGATTTCTTCAGCAAGTGAAAAAGTTATTGTCTTATGCATTTGATATGGTGGATCTTGGAGAGATTCACTCGTGTCTTGGCATTCAAATCCAACGGAACCGTACAAAAGGTATTTTATTCCTTCGACAGTCAAAGTTTATTGCAGATACTATTCAAAAATTTGGTATGGAATCTGCACATTCAGCCAACACACCTTGTCTTGCGAGCTCTACGAAGAACACTTCTGACAATGGCGGTCAACTTGTCACAAATCAACCTTATGCTAACTTGATTGGATGTCTTCAGTTTGTTGGCATGAACACTCGTCCTGATATTCTGTTTGCTACTAATTATCTTGGACAACATCTTGCATGTCCTTCTCTTAAGCATTGGTCTGCTGCAAAGCGTGTGTTGAAATACTTGAAAGGCACTAGCTACAGATTTTGGTTTAGTCTATCGACGACAACTCACATCGGATTCTATGCAATCTCTTTCTCTTTTGGGTTACACAGATGCAGACTGGGCAAGCTCACATTTATCTATGCGATCTACTAGTGGAAATTGCTTCTTTATAAATGGTTGTCTTGTTTCTTGGACCAGCAAGAAACAACGTTGTGTTGCAGTTTCTACGACTGAGTCAGAATATGTTGTGGCATCACTTGCAGCTCGTGAGTTGATTTGGATTCGACAAATGCTGGTTGATATTGGTCACTCTCCTCTTTCTAGCACACCCTTGCGGTGTGACAACCAAAGTGCTATTAGTCTTGCAAAAGACTATGTTCAACATAATAAGTCAAAGCACATTGCTGTCCATTATCATTATGTCAGGTATGAAGTGCGCAAAGGAACCATTACGGTTGAACACTGTCCAAGTGACCAGATGATTGCAGACATTTTGAACAAAGTCCTCAACGAGTCACGTTTCATCCTCTTGCGCTCGGAGCTTTGAGTTGCTTCGACCTCACTCTTTCTAGATTAGCTTCTTTGCTATTGTAATAGCTTTGTACATATGACATTGTAATATTTTAGGTACCATGCACTATGCACACTCCACATTTGCACATTGTGATCTCTAAGTCACTTGAATATTTGTACATAGATGCACAATTCATTTTCACATCATCATCGCTGGTTCATATTTTCACATTGTATAGGGGCTTGGGTTTTTCCCTTGAACTCCCCAAGGGTTTTTTCATCCAAAGCTAGAGACCTTTGTTTGAGTGGGGGTGTTGGAGCTATATATGGCTCACTCTACTCAACTTGGTCTCACCTATATATTTGTATCTTGTCCTCAATATGAATCAGTCTTTGGGAGCGTATATGGTGTGTCTCTTGTCTCGTCTCTCTCTCTCTCTTTGTCTCTACATCTCAACAGCTTGTTAAGAAGTAGCCATTGTTGGAAGAGATGAGAGAGAATCATGCGGCGTTGAGGAATGTTCAACAGATTTAACATTGGAAAGAAAATGACACAATGAGTAACACAGGAAAACTTCCTCTATTTCACTATAAGAAACGAGCTTCATAAGCTCTATTGTACATATCAGTGGTGAGGAATTCACATCCTTCTCTCCTGACAACAACACATGTGGGCCATGGGATTCAAACATCATACTGATGTGCTTGTAGCTACGCTTTAGTGATGGTCCTAGGCTATGTAACCATTCTTTACCAAGTACCACATCCTGCCCGCTCCATATTCATAACCTAGAAATCCAAGGATGTGGAATAGACTTGTATTTCCAATGGTATAGCTCTAACTTGAGTATCCCATACTTCAGAATCATAATTACATTCATCATTGCTACCTTGTAGTGGTAGGAACTTGGAGTTTGGGTCCATTTGAGTTTTTTATATAATCCATAGTTAATGAAATTATGAATAGCACCGTCATATACCAAGCTACGCACATTGTGACCTTGAAGAGATCCGTGTATACGCACTAACTTATGTGCACTGAAGGTCTATTGCCACGTGGAAGCTGTGATATAGCATTCATCGCACCACCTCAGTGTGTGTTACCTCCATTGTGGAGAAACGTGAGGAAGACTCAAGACGGAGCAGCTACACCGTATGCACTGCTTTCTCCTTGCCGTGAGCAATATATTTTCCCTTGGGACAATCCTTTTTTCCATGGACGCTTCCCAAGAATTGAAAGCATAACTTCTCTTTTTTAGTCTACTTAAATTCCTTAGGAGAGAGAGAACCGCCAGATCCCTTGGGTTTTTTAGCTTCTTCAAAATTGGCTACTAGAAATTTCCTTTTATTGTGCCCATGATGTGGGCGTGTATTACCATGTGTATTAGTAGGCATGTGATTGTTATGTGATTTCTTTTCATCTGGATCATCACGAATGTGTGCTTTCACCATGGACTCCTCAAGTGTTTTAGGGTCTTGAGTCTTGACGTGCTTCGTAAGCTATGGTGTCAAACCACGGATAAACCCACATACTTGTTGAAAGGTGTCTAACCCTTCCAACTTGAGGATAATATCCTAATAGTGAGAGATATATTCAAGCAATGTTGGATGTTGGCACATGGAACATGTGTCTCAAGCCGTCCAATTTCTATCTGCCTCATTTGTGGGCAGAAACTCTTTTTGAAACATTACCTCAAAGGCTGCCCAACTCTGTGGTATGATATTCTTCTCCTTGAGAGACATCCACCATTTATAGGCCTTGCCTTTGAGAGTCACACTTGTTTGCAGTGCTCTGGCTGCATTTGAAGTACGTCGTAAGGCGTGAATTCCATCCCACTTGCTCAGAAAGATATTCATTTCATCCTTATTGCGGTCTCGGTCCTCTCCCTCAAAATTTGGTGGCTTGGTGTTTTTCAAAAACTTGTCCACCTCCTTCGTAGTGAGAGAATGTAGAGAATCCATCGATGAACCTTGTACATGACCAAGAGGGCCTTTCTCATCAACAACGAGCTCATGAATATGTGTGTCAACAGGACCCTCGGCCTACTATTGGATAGATTGTATCACTAAAGTGGATAATTTACTGACATTTTCATTTAGGGAAGCAAAATTATTTTCCATTATTGAGATGTGTGCTTTAAGTGCTCACAATTCTTGGATATCGAGCAATTCATAAGCGTCATCTCCTCGCGTAGCATTGCAAGCACCCTCCGTGAGAGTATCCGGCCACGAGCCATCATTGGGAGGATCATGCGTATTGTGCTCGAAATCAAAGGTCACGTTGATATCAAAATCCATGGCAACTGTGCAATGCAGGGAAAAGAAAGAAGAACACCTTGATTCCAAAAACAACCTCGTAGTGGTAGTATGCACCACTGATGTTGGTAGTTGGCCGCGGGCTAATGATACCCACAATAGTATGGTCGTTGAAAATCACAAATTCGGGAGACCAAGCTTGTCGTGAAATCACCATGGCCAATTTGCAATACAAACGTGCTTTGTTGAGCTTTCCTTGAAACAAGATTGATGTTCAATGTGGAAATATTAGCGTGCAAAATTTTGCAACTTCAGCGACTGGTGGCTTGTCAAAGGATGTGGCAAGATGCAAGACCTTACCAAACCGTGTATGCCTGGGTTGTGTGTTGCTTGTATGGGGTGTATTCCGGGGTAGGAATGCACCCTATCTTAAGTAATTTTCCCAAGGCCAAAGGCCTTAGGGCAGTGCAATATGAAACCGGGTGTGCGATTGGCGATGGAATTCATAGCAAGGCTACCAAGAGAGAGAAAGGTAGAAGGTTTCGATTGTGTGCTTGGACTCGCCTGCTATGGTGATGGGCTCCTTGCAGCCTTGCTCACGCTCCCGTCAAGCGTCACCACAAGTGGTTTGGAGCCGGTCGTCTCGTCACCTCCCCTCGCCTCAAGAGGCTTTGCACACAGACCTCCTTCGTCTTCACCCCCGCTTGGCAAGAGGTGAACTCCACGGTGCCCTTGCATGTACATGCAAAAAATCAAAATACCACATCCTTGCCTTGGCTAATTTTAGCTCTGATACCACTATGAGGCCAAGGAATTGCCTTGGCTGGATTCACCGCCCAACCTCCCTTATATAGCCCCTGGTTGCCGAATCCCTTGTTCCACACTGACAGTCGGCCACCTACTAGCTCGGGTTTGTGACCCCCTTGGGTATGCCCTTGGCGTGACATATCCACACATAATATTTAAGGTAACATTATATAGTTCATCTAATAAATATTCCGTGATTCATTTTCTTGCTTCACCTTTTTTTTTATGATATTTAATCTTCATGCACATTTGGCATGAGCCCATCAAGACATAAGGCAATGCACTAGTTTGTATTTTTCCTACCATGTATCATTTTTAAATTCATAGAAATCCTATTATAAACTTTAGTCAAAGGCTACATGGAATGCTTATGTCCACCACGGTGAGTTTACTTTTGGAAGCAAATGACAACTTCAGGAAAACCTAAGATTTGTAGAGTTAGAAGCATCTAAGAGAAAGAGCAAGGGGCAAGAAGAAGGCTTCTAGCAGGACAAGTGTCATCACCAACAAGGAGATATTTTGAGATAAAGAATTAGAGAAGCAAATAGATGAGCGCTACTCATATTTTTCACATGGTAAACACTTGTGACACAAATAGCTCGACACTTGTTTGAATGCTACCAAATATCTTCTCCTTAAGGAGTAAACTTCACCTATAAGTAGGGTCCCTCTTTCGTGACTTTGGCATAATATCAAGACAAGCTCTAGTCTCCCAAGCACACTCACACTCTATCAAATCAATATCTATCAAGCCAAGCTCTCTCGAGCCAAGCTCATGCATTCCTTTGAGCCAAGCTCTTCCACCTTATCAAGACAAGCTCATACTAATATCATCATGTACTACTCTCGCCCTCATAGTTAGCATTGTAAACTCTCATGTGCTCTATATAACCATCTCTTATCAATGAATCCTTATTGTTGGTGGTTAAATAAGACTCTTAAAGGGAATATCTTCTTACACCTTCATCAAATTGGCATCAATCTTGTGGAACTTGGATATTAAAATATGTGCCACACTCCTCATATGTCGCATAAGTTGTGTATTATGAGTTTATTCTTTTCTTTTCCAATGTTTGTCTTCCTTTGTGCTTAGTACTTACAAGAGTATGTTCATGCTCAATTGCCTTGAAGCAACTAGAAAAACAATCCGAGTGGAATAAATTCTCATTTCTTTCACTTGTACAACCCCTTAGAATCAAAGTATTAGCCATTAAATCCACTTCCGTTGATAATTATAGTATTTCTCTTTGAGCCCCAACGACTACAAGAAATAGCATGACCATGAGCATTAAACTATAGTTTAAAAGGATAATCATAGCATGTTTGGTACACAAAGATTAGCCATCAATAATAAATAATTAACCCCTTTTATTCTATCCATGATCAAATATGAATTGAGCTTTAACATTTTCAACTTTTCCTTGTTTTGCATAAAGGGTTTTGTGTATATGTGCATGCAAGAGAGTGAAGCTACCGTGGCTATACGAAAATTCATTACCACTAACTACTAAGTTTGAACTTGCCAAAGTCTCTTGCAATTCCTCACAAACTCCCGCAGCTAGAGGCTCCGCGCTCTCCTAGCAAGAATGCTAATTTTTCAACATTATTTTGGTGAGACCGACATGAAATAAGAAAGGGTGAGGGTTTGCAAAGGCATTTCAAGTCTTCAACCATGGTAGATCAACAAGGATATCCAGGTATGAAATTTGATACTAGGACAATGCAAGAGTTTCAAGATTTTGCTATGTTCATGCAGCACTAACAAGCTACAGAAAGAAGAGAAGTCTCAACCACAAAATGTCTTCGTCACTATGAGAAACAAGGTGCTAGTAATCGAGATGATGAGGATATTTGTGCTTGTTGCAGTGCCAGAGATTCAAGATTATGGGAAAACTTAAGGGTTTAGCATGGAAAAGATTGGGAAGGTTTTAAGGTAGATCTAAAGGATGAATACTTCATAGACGATAATGAAAGGGCTACAAAAAGGGCATTCCTTGAGTGGGTTGCAAAGCTAGAGGAATGAACTTCCATCATTGAATTATTAAAGAAGTTTGAGCATTGCTATTCCCAATTATCCACAACAAAAAGACATCCCTTGAATAGGGAAAAGATAGAGTTGTTCTAGCAAGTTGTAGGACCAGAGGTTCAATGAGAATCTTGAACTACTATTGGAAGATAAGAGTATAGAGCAAGTATTAAGAATAAAATGTAAAGAAGTGGAAGATGCAATCTCACTACTTGCCATGAGGTGACATTGGGGGGAGACAAAATGGTGGTGTCTAATGGTACTTCTCTCTCTATCACATCAGAAAGGCCATAAAAGCCAATTTACTTCAACTCCAAAAATGGAAGGGTTCATGCTAGGTGAATTGGTAAAGGGCATGCGAGAGATGTTGAAATTGGCAAGGCTGGAAGATTCACAATCAGGGAAACCATTGGGACAAAGAGCTCCAATTAATAAAAGTTTTGTAAAGATTTGTATATGGTGAGATAGCATTGATCATGCCAGGAGAGATTGTGACAGCTTTAAGGATGCTTTGATCAAAGACCTTCTATTTTTCAAGGATGGCAGGGTTCATCTCATAGAAACATGAATGCTTTTTGGAACCAACTTTGGGAAAGGTGAAATGTGAAAGTCAGTGTAAGAAATTTCCACAAACCAAGCTATTGCAGTAGGGTTGAGGTAGCAACATATGGAATGAATATCAAGCATGTGTCAAATAAAGATCTAAGACATAATGTGCATGTATCAGATGAGTTGTGGCCATGTGTTGTAGCATCTGCTATAAAAGTAAAGGTAACTACAAATATATACTACATAAAGCTGGAGATTATATTTATGAAAACACAAGGTGGAATGATCTAGTGTTTGCTTTGTAAGTTCATGTATATATTACAAAATACTAACCGCATAAACCTATCTTAGAAGAAAAGTACAAATGAGAGAATGGATATGAAGGGACCTCAAAAAGGGATACCAAAAGTGGGGAAAGCAGAGATAATATTTCTCCAAGAGAAGATTCACCACAATAGGTTTCACCACCTGAAATACCCAAGGGGGATATATCATTTTAAAGGAAGCAGACAAAGAGCAAAGCAAAGATTCCTTCATATAAGTTGCAAAATTAGATATAGAGGTTGCTACAAATGTGAAGAAGGTATTGAAAGAAATAATTTCAGCTAATAGAAAAGTTGTGTTTACATTGGGTAAAGTTCTTCATAGGAGTGTGTATGGAGACAAAGATGATGGATGATGGATCAGCCTACACACGAGGATAAAGAGTAGGGATGGTAAGAAATCTATCCAATCCTCACTGTGTGTGTGAACCAGGAGAGGAACTGTGATAGCTTATGTGAGAATCCTCTTCAAAAGGCAAATAGAGAATTTAAAGATCAAAGAGAAATGAGGGGTTTTGGTCAAGTACCATTTGTAATTGTATGTGGCATATTTCATCGATATTGTGTGAGTTATTTGCCCCATTGGTGTTGGCTTCGTGTTGGCCCAAGATCAATTGTATCTAAACATAAAAAATCTTCCTCTTTTGAGCTGAATTTTTTGGGGGTGTGTGTTTGTATATGTGTGTCTCCACGTTGAGTGGGCAAATGGACAGTCTCTCACCTGCCACTCCATCGGTGTGTTTCCTATCTTGGCCAGGTGGGTTGTGTAAGCCAAGTGGTGCCCCATAGTGTGACTGTGTGTATCATCCCAAGAGTGTCTGTCGGGTGATTATAGAGGCATTGTGTGTGTTTCCATCCCACTCACACCGTCATTAATTTAAGCTTTGTTAATCATATCAATGAGTTTGGGAGTCGTTAACCGCCCACTTATCTTGCAAAGGAAGCTTAAACTCCTTGTTTTTAGTTAATCCGAGTGACGGTGCTGTTAACATCCCGCCTTGGTTATTGATTAGATTGTACTCAAAGTTTTATTCAATTAATTGATGATTACTATGGTTACCAGATCTTTCAGTATGTGTTATTCTTATTCTCTCTCACACCTCTCACAACCAGAGGCCCGTGGCTCATGTTTTGCACACATGTCCCCCGATATAGTGCATTAGTTTTTACATGATGGAAACTAGTGATGAGCATCTTGATACATGTATTTAGATGCATGGAAACATTCTCCATAATGTACATATATACACATAGAATATAAGGTAAAATTATATAGCTCATCTAATAAATTATTCCAGAGTCATTTTCTTCCTTCACCTTATTTTCTTTATAATATTTAATCCTCATGCATATTTAGTATGAGCCCATCACAACATAATCCAATTCACTAGTTTGTTTTTTTTCCTACCATGCATCATTTTTAAGTTCATATCAATCCTCTTATTAAATTTAGTTAAAGACTACATAACTATTGGAAGCAAACGATAACCTAAGAAAACCGAAAACTTATAAAGCTAGAAGCATCTAAGAGAAAGAAAGAGTTTCAAGAACAAGAATTCTAGCACAAGTGGCAAGAAGAAGACTTTAGAAAGATTGGAAAGAAGAAGACTTCTAGGAAAATTGTCATCACCAACAAGGAGAGATTTTGATATAAGAAATTGGAGAAGCAAATACACAAGTGTCACTCATATTCATCACATGTTTAACACTTGTGACACATATAGATTGTGTTTGAATGCTACCAAATATCTTCTCCTTAAATATGCAACTTAACCTATAAATATGGCCCCTATTCCCTCACTTGGGCATAGTATCAAGACAAGCTCTAGTCTCCCATGCACACTCACACTCCGTCAAATCAAGCTCTATCAATCCAAGCTCTCTCGAGCCAAGCTCCTCCATTATATCAAGCAAATATCTTCCACTCCATCAAGCCAAGCTCATACTACTATCATCATGACAACTCTTGCCCCACATTGTAAACTCTCATATGCTCTATATAACCATCTCTTATCGATAAATCCTTATTGTTGTTCATTAAAGAAATATCTTACTCCTTCATCAAATTGGCATCAAGGTTGTGGAGCATGGACAATAAAAATTGTATCTCACTCAATTTATGCTAGAGTTGCATGGTGTGATTTTCTTCTTTTCTTTTCCAATGTTTATCTTTCTTTCTGTCTAGTACTTAGAAGTCTCTCATTGTGTTGACTTGCGTTGAGGCGAACGTCTAGAAAAACAACCCAAGTGGAATAAATTCTCCTCTCTTTTTCTTGTATCATACTTTAGAATCAAAGTATTAGCCATAAAAACCACTTTCAATAATTATTAGTGTTTCTCTTTGATCTCGAACAATTGCGGGAAATTCCTCTTTCTCTAGGAGTTGAGCCCGTGCTTTTTTTTGCTATGAAGGAGGAATATTTAAATGCACAGCTCATCCTAATTTCTAGGAAGAATATATATATGTTTGTGAGCATTAAATTGAAATTTCAAAGGACAATTTGCATGTTGGGCCACAAAGGTTAGCCTCCATTAATGCATCATTAACCTGTTTTATCTTACCCATGATGGGATATGAATTGAGCTATGGCATTTTAATTTTTGTCTTGTTTTGAGTGAGGGGTTTTATATATATGTGTAAGTGAGAGAGTGAATCTCCCATGTCTACACTCACAGTTAACTACTAAGTTTCAAGGTGTCAAAGTCTCTTGCAATTCCTCGCAACTCCGAAAGCTAGAGGCCATATGCTGAATGCCAACTTTCCAACACTAGGCACAATGACAAGGATAGTGAGTAAGCGACACGATGCATGATGATGAGGACGATGCACAACAATTTTGTGTGCATTAGATGAAAAAGGCCAGCACTTACATGGAATTAACCTAGACTTTTTGTTAAATGAGATTATTATTCTCATTGTAGTATACTCTTGAAAGACAATAACGTAAATAATCTACGATCATTTTTCAAAGGATAAAATGCGCAATGCCTTCAATATAAATGACCTTAGGATCTCACATGTTGGACAGAATACTATTGTAATGAAAAGCAGTAAGAAGGACAATCGGATGGGTTTTTTTAAACATCGAGAAGGATGACCATGGGTTGAAATCTTAAGAGTACTTTCCTAATACGATTTTGTATGTAGATGCGAGTAGATGATACTAGTTCATGTTAGCCCTCTGATCTCTCTCTCAAATTTTTAGTCTCTCTACCTCAATTACGTTGTTTGTGGAC
The DNA here is from genome assembly GCF_014529385.1 of Adiantum capillus-veneris. Lineage (NCBI taxonomy): Eukaryota > Viridiplantae > Streptophyta > Polypodiopsida > Polypodiales > Pteridaceae > Adiantum > Adiantum capillus-veneris. The sequence continues at coordinate 33,530,965 of NC_140957.1, forward strand.
AACAATTGTGTTGAGGAGCGTAGAGTGGTACATACTTTTGATGCACTAACTACATATTTTTGTTATAGTGTATATGGATTCATAAGTAAAGTGGTTGTGATAGTAAACATCAAAGATTTGTATAAAAGGGCCTAACCAATGTAGAGCCTTGCTCTAGCATTGCACTACCATGAACCCCAACTACTATTGATTCTTCGTAAACCCTCAACACAACATATGGAATTTTTCTCCAATAGAGTGACATGGTGGTTGTATGATGCATCAGCTAATATCCTATATCAATATTTTAGGTTGCATTGCCTTTAGCATAAGCACCAATTAATCAATTGTGGATGTGTAGAAGGATTCTTACCATATGTATATTTCTTTCAAAGCAATGGCTTGACAATGGTTTCCATCAAGTTGTCATTGCTTGTTCAAAGACAAAAGGAAAAGGGCCACCTAGAGATGTTCACTTTGTGGTACCATGTTGTGGCTTCATGCATGAGTCAAGGCAAGGATTGGTTAGCACTGCATGATAGAGATTAGAGTGCATGATCATCTTCTTGGTCTTCTTCTATCTCAGTAAGAGAGTCATAACCATAGATGATAGAGACAATTCCTTGAGAAGAAGTTTCCAACAATAATTGCATGATTGATTAGTGCAATGTGGTGTTGCATGGAAAGATTTGTAAAGGAACTTGAGCATAAGATCAAGTTGAAATAAGACGAACATCATAGAATCAATAGTGATGATAGACATGATAATAGTAGTGAGTGTGATTGTGGACACAAGGGTAGAAGTTGTAGAAGACATGTCAATGGAGACCAGTATAGACATGATCAACACGATGATGGAGATTGGGATAGACATGATCAGCACAAGAGAATCCATGAAAGATAAAGAGACCATGAAAATAGAGGATAATTATAAACAAGACGATAGCCACATTGATGCAATGGAAAAACGACTCATAGAGAGCATGATGCTCCAAGGATATGTTGGTAGTAACAATATTGATGGACATTGAGTTTAGAATAGGAGGGAACAACATGATAGAAACCCTCACTCTTGAAAATGGCATCAACCATACAAACTTGAGTTATCCAATGTTTACCGAGATAAGATTTTATGTGACATGATCATGGCTACTTTCTATGGCATGTGAAATTTCGTGATCGAAAGAAAGGGATTACGCATGTGTTGCAAATACCTTCATATGAGTGTAATTTCTTCTTGAAAAGAGATGAGCATGTATGGATAAATATTTTTTTCATGTCTTGAAATATATGAGAGATGTGGACTAAAGAAGGACAATATCTTCACTAATGGTCATATGTAGAATGGTAATAAGAAAAATGTTGTGAAGAGAGATCGAGAGGTATGGATTAAAATTTTTTCCATAGATGGGATTACAAATTTCCTTTCTATAAGGGATATGGAACAATCAAGAATAAGTTTATAATCAAGTCTCAAGATCTTTTTTATTCTGAGCACACCCTCTCTCACTCTCTTGTAGCTTGAGACGTGCTCATAAGAGTTTGATGAGACTCCACTTCTTGATTTTTCCAAGGTATGCACTCTAGATTGGAAGTTGAAGTATCCAACTTGAAAAATTTGTAGCAACAAATTCAGAATGGACTCTACATAGTGAGTGTGTATATATAGTGGGGACCCCAACCTATATATAGCACGAGGGTAAGCTCTATAGATAGATCCAACACCCTTACTCAAATAGAGTTCCCTAATTGTGGTTGAATTGGGGGTACAAGGGAAAAACCCACAACACTATATAGATACATTGTTGTATTAATAAATTTTCAAATTTACAAAATATGTTTTTGCGGAGCTACATCACTCCTTAATATACAACAATGTCCATGAAGGCCCATAAAAAATTCTAATGGACACAAATTTAAAGTCTGAATTGTAGGAGCTACATCATTCATGTGCCCTTGCAAGGATCTTTGGAAATTTGAATAATCATACACAATTGAGATATTGCTAATGCTTTGGCAAATTAGCTTTAGCATCTTTGATCCCTTGTATATGCTCCTTGATGTGATCTTCATCTTGTAATCAACATCAACTCAAGAAACATATCAAAACAATCACATCACATTGTCCTTAGAGACGATTCACGATGTCGCTCTAGATACGACAGAGAAACAAACGTAATGTCCAATCACATGTATATACGTATAACAAAATGCAAAACATGTGCACACATAAACACAAGGCTGGGGCCTGGCACATGAATATAGCCATTGATGTAAATGAGTAAATATGGCTATTGAAGTAGACCAACATAAATATAGCCATTGATGTAGACCAATATGATGAAGAGATGACAAAATTTTAGCCTAGCCATCACATGAGGCTTTGACGAGATGAGAGAATTTACTTTAATAATCATGGTATCACGTACCATGGCATCATGGAATTGTCCATGACATAAAAATTAACTTTGTCGTCACAAAAGATATGACTGTCAAAGAATGGAACATGAGAGTAATGTATACATCATGGCACATGACGCCATGGCACCACAATAATATCCTTCATAGTTTCTAGACAAAAGAATTGGGAGACAAAATAAAAAACTTGTAAATTTCTTAATGATGATGGAATATAAATCTCGCGCTAGTTTCATCTTGTGACAACTCAATTGAAAAGTGAAGTCATCATAAGCTATTAGAAAACAAAATAAAAACCGCTTTTAAATATCTTAACGATGACGGAATATCAATCTCGTGTTGGTCATGCTTTCATCTTGCAACAACTCAATTGAACAGTGAAGTCATCAAACTATCAAAAAACGAAATAAACACCGCTCGTAAATTTCTTAATGATCACAAAATGTCAATCTTGTGTTAGTGATGCTTTCATCCTGCAACAACTCCGTTGAATAGTGAACAAAATATGAAGTTTAAAAGCTTAACGTTATGTATAGTATTCGATATCATGACGTATGTAGAGTGATGACTACCGGAACCCATATTTTTAGTAGTACAAATAATCACCCCTTATAAGTATCCTATCCCAAAAGAGGGTAGCATAGGAACATTTGTATGTATTGAGTGGAAATTGAAGGCTTGTATGCTTCAATACAACTTGTGTTCGTGAGGTTGCTTTTTCTAATGCTATTTGCAAGGTGAGGTCGAGGTAACTATCTAAGTGATGATGAAGGCCAAAAAAAAAGAGATACATGAGATGGCATTAACTATCGTCCATTAGGAAATATACTAGGGATGCTTCCGTAAACCACTTGCTGAACATTCTACAATTAGAATTAGTAAATACAATACTAAGGTGCAGGCCGGCTTAGATTAAGAAACAAGATCAGGCTCCGAAGGCCAAAAACATATGCGCCTTAATTCGGGTTTGCAATCTTGTCCTTGACCATCGCTACTTGAACTCGTCCCTGCCTGCACAACTTCAACTAAGCCTGCCTACCCTATATTGTCTTCACATGCCACAAGATCCACCAATCGTTGCACTAGATCATCTGGCTGCCCTTGCAATAACTACTATTTGAATGTGGGAAGGGGATTCACACCCAGAACACACAGAATATGCCTCTCTACAGCTGAAGGAAAACACAACACCCCTAACCATGAGTTTTCACCTTCACAATCGACACAAAATCACTAGCATATGCCTGCTTTGATATACCGACACACACATAGGCTTCTCAAGAAACTCCACCAGCACACACCACCCACTTGAAACCTTTATTTCTCCACACACAAACACACACAATCCTCTCTCTCTCTCTCTCTGTCTCTCTCTGTCTCTCTCTCTCTCTCTCTCTCTCTCTCTCTCTCTCTCTCTCCCCCCTTCTGTGCACACCAAGACCTCGATTTTGGGTTGCACTCAACCACACCAACACCGGCAAAGGCGTTAATGGTGAGATTCTTCCTTGCCCAAAAGTTTACAAAAACACCATAGTTGGTACAGAGCAAGATCTCTCTGCTCTTCTTCTTCACCTTGTTCCACAAGACCTCGATTTCGGGTTGCACTCAACCACACCAACATTGGTAGAGGGGGTAATGGTGAGTTTCTTACTTGTCCAAAAGTTTACAAAAAGACCATAGCTAGTACCTGAGCAAGCTCTGTCTACTCTTCTTCTTCACCTTGTTCCACAAGACCAAAATGGCAAAAAACCCTGACAAAGGCATGTGAATCCCCCTTTTAGGGGTTTTACAAAGCTTAAGCAAGAGAAAATTGGTGTTATCTCTACTTGTGCGGCTCCATCAGGGCCCATAATAGTAGTTTTCTGCATTGCCTACAATTGGCACACTCCATTTAGCATGTGTTGTATGGGACCGACACCTCGGCGGCTTTCCATTTCCAACTACCTATGAACAACCACTTAGCAATTCTCGGACCACCTCCTTTTCTTCACGTGCATGAGTCCCCTCTTGAGGCCCGTGGTTGTCATGGCGTCGTGACAACCCATGGGACCCCACCTTTGTCCTCAATAAAATAGGGTGGCCTAGAGAACTGCGGGAACAACCCCCAAAAATGCAAGGTCATCATTGTCTTACACTACCTCAAAATGGCTCCGTCACCAACAAGAAACACCACACCATTGACAAATGCGTAGTAGGGACTCCCTTCGTGCCCACATCAACAAAACGATGGCATCACCATAGCCAAAGAGCCCAAGGCTCTCTTTCTTTGCTGGATGCTCACTAAGGGGTGCTTGTTTTGGGTTTTATACCCGGATGTCCTGCATCATGCTCCTCTATGTGGAATATGTATTTTTCATGTGACGTCCACCCTTTCACTCTCCCTAGAATGGCTCCAAAACCCCACAAATCTCAAAAAAAAAAAACTTTTTTCCCCTGACTTGGATCTCTAGTCATTTGATGCTTAAAGCCCCAATCACGGAGAAATCCCTTCCCAGTTAAAGTTCATATTTCCAGCCTTGACCTCCATTGTCTCGGCCCCTTTTTGACTTTGATGTGCCCACCAACCGAGACGACCAAAAAATAGTGAAAACCTCCTGGCTGTGCATTGCCGCCAATTGCTCTTGAATTTATCTCTCAATATCTTGGCCCTCCGATCTTTGATTGAGGAACCGTCACTTGTTGCTAGCTCCATAACCCACCAACTACCTTTGTAAATCCCTTTGAGCTTCAAGAAACATGTGATGGAACGCTTTCCAAAGTAGCCAAATCAACTCAGAACCGAACTCCGATAAAAATTTAAAGTCTTGTAACTTGGTATCTAGGACCCAAATTGATGATAAAAAAAGTCCAAGAGGCTCCACATGACAAGCACTAAACATCCATCACTTCAAAGTGGTTGTGACCACCTATTCTCATATGCCCTGTTCGTCTTGGATCTGCAAACAACTCTTATTTTAATATGCCATAACTTTCAGATTGTGGTTGTGTTTGATGAGCGGTCTAGACCAGCTCCTTCAACACTTCAAGCTCTTCAATTCTATGCCAAAAAACTAGCCATCTGATCCTCCTTCATGTGTCATGATCTTAGGCCCTTTCTAGAGCCCTCTTGGTCTAGAAAACCACATCATATGTTAAGTATGGAGCCTGATTTACCCTTGTAATTTTCTATGGTAAAAGCGCACATTTGCAAGGCCCCCATTATGAGGAGAAGCCATCCTGCGTGAAGGAAAATCACTCACCGGAAACCAAAATTTTCACAGACAAGAATCAGGGGCATATTCTTTTTTGCCGGAATATTATGGCCAGACGGTTGCCGGAAAGTGGTCGGAAAACAACCGGTCGGTTGGCCGGTGGCCGGTAGTCAATGGCCGATGGCCGGTGGTCGGAAGTCAATGGCCGGTGGCCGGTGGTCGGAAGTCAATGGCCGGTGGCCGGTGGCCGAATTCAAAAGTTGACTTGTCTTCTCAAGGGCGGCCACACATGGGCGGATTGGAGGGTCCGATTTGGACTTATTCGCACAAGGGCGGCTACACATGGTTGTCTCTCATAAGAGAGGGAAGCCCTTTTGGCCTATAAAAGGAGGCCATTTCTACACACATTTCATAGTGTGAAGTTGATGCAACAAGGTGAGTGTGAGGTGGTGAGAGTGAAGCAAGACGGGAGCTCCATTAAGGGTAGAATCCCTTTGTAAACTACTTCTTGTTTTGAAGTACTAAAGCCATTGAGTGGCTGCTTTCCCATGGACGTAGCCCACATTGGGTGAACCACGTATATCGTGTGTACTCTCTCTCTCTCTCTCTCTCTCTCTCTACTCTATAATCTCGTGTATATAAATCTGTCTCTCTCCATTAAGTAATCTACTCAATTATCTATTTAGCTACATCTTATTTCCTAACAACTGGTATCAGAGCAAGGTTTGCTCATAGCTAAATTATCTCAAGGAAAGGATTCCTTGAATTGAGTGGGAGTTATAGTGGAGGAAGGGAAGCTCAAGATTGAGAAGTTCAATGACAAAAACTACCAACATTGGAAGATGCAGATTGAAGACTATCTCTGCCAGAAGGACCTCTATTTGCCACTAGGCGGTCTTGCGAAGAAGCCCGCAACAATGGCAGATGAAGCATGGATTGTCCTTGATCGAAAGGCACTAGAAATAATCCGGTTAAGCTTGGCGTCAATGGTGGCCTTCAATGTTTCGGAGATGAAGACCACGGAGGACTTGATGAAGTCACTTGACGACTTCTACGAGAAACCATCGGCATCCAATAAGGTATTTCTTATGAAGCGCTTGTTCAATCTAAAGATGACACAGAATGGTTCATTTGCAGAACACCTAAATGACTTTAACACAAACATAAGTCAACTTAGATCAGTGAAAATCAATTTCGATGACGAAGTGCGAGCTCTCCTTATACTATCATCTCTACCGGATAGTTGGGACAGCCTTGTGATGGCTGTAAGTAATTCTATCTCTGGCACAAATACTCTTAAGTTTGATGATGTTGTGGGTGTTCTCCTAAGCGAGGAAATGCGAAGGAGAAGCGCAGGAGAATCATCAAGTGCTGCACTATCAGTGGAAACAAGAGGAAGGCTTAAGGAGAGGTTCAAAAACCAAAAGGGTCGTGATCGCTCAAGGCGGAGCAAGTCACGCACAAAGTCAGTTCTTGAATGTTGGAACTGCGGCAAGAGGGGCCACGTCAAGAAGGATTGCTGGTCCAAGAAGAAGAAGGAGACAGAGTCTCAAGACAACAAGCCAACATCGGAGGCCAATGTGGCAGGTAAAGTAGAGCAATATGCTCTAATTCTCTCATTAGACAATGTGTCTAATTCCTGGATAGTAGATTCCGGGGCTTCATTCCATGCGACACCACACAAGCAACATTTCCAAGACTACACCAAAGGTAATTTTGGGTATGTATACTTGGGAGATGATGAAGCTTGTGAGATTGTCGGCAAAGGTATAGTTTCTGTCAAAACTGCTAACGGAAATGAATGGAAGCTTAAAGATGTTAGGCATGTTCCTTCTCTTCGCAAAAATTTGATCTCTACAGGACAATTGGACGATGAAGGTCACCACATTGCATTCGGAAACAAATGGTGGAAGATCTCAAAGGGATCTTTGGTGGTTGCCAAGGGTGAAAAAGTCGGTACACTTTACTTGTGTACTGTTAGCACGCAACCTTCAGCTTGTGCAGCAACTACAGAAGTTGACAGTGCGGTGTGGCACTACCGACTTGGGTATATGAGTGCCAAAGGAATGAAAATCCTTCAAACAAAGAAGCTTCTACCAGGTTTGAAAGAAGTGGACTTAGAGTTCTGTGAAGATTGTGTTTATGGTAAACAAAAGAGGGTAAAATTTCAAAAATCAGGAAATGAAAGAAAAAATAAAAAACTTGACTTGGTTCATTCTGATGTTTGGGGTCCTGCAAGTACACCATCACTTGGTGGCTCATTGTACTATGTAACATTCATAGACGATGCGACTAGAAAAACATGGGTTTATGTCATGAAGAATAAATCCGATGTATTTTCCATATTTCAAAGGTGGAAAGCCTTTGTGGAGAATGAAACAGGTACCAAGGTTAAATGCCTCAGATCCGACAATGGATGCGAATATTGCAGCCAATCTTTTGAAAGCTTTTGTGCTAGCAATGGCATTCGGAGGCAAAGGACAACCCCAAGGACACCTCAACAAAATGGGATTTCGGAAAGGATGAACATGACAATCATGGAACGAGCACGAAGCATGCGGCTACATGCAGGCCTACCACTTGAGCTTTGGGCGGAAGCTGTAAGTACGTCTGTGTACTTAATCAATCGGTCACCCTCAACGGCATTGGATGGGGGAGTTCCAGAAGAGGCATGGACAAGTAAACCGGTGAATTATGCATTTCTCAAAGTGTTTGGGTGTGAGGCTTTCATGCACATAGATAGAAGCCTAAGATCAAAGTTAGATGCAAAGTCCAAAAAGTGTTTCTTCATTGGCTATGGAGAAGGAGACTTTGGGTATCGCCTATGGAATCCTGAAGATGGTAAAATCTTAAGGAGTAGGGATGTAATTTTTAACGAACAAAATATGTACAAAGATTGCTTGGAAAGAAAACAAACAAAAGAAACAGGTGATGAGTACATGGAGCTTGAGGACGGTGAAGACTCAAGGACTGCAAACGGTGACAATGTGCAACAACGTCAACCAAATGAGGATCCTCAACCTATTCCCCGAAGATCTACAAGAGCAAGTAGACCTCCAGAAAGGTTTGTTCCTTCCTTCAACCATCTCTTGATCTCAGATTCTGGAGAGCCGGAATCATATGAAGAAGCTATGCAACATGAATCCAAAGAAGAATGGACGAAGAGCATGCAAGTGGAGATGGACTCACTACATCGCAACCAAACATGGGAGTTGGTTGAGTTGCCTAAAGGTAAGCGGGCACTTCAAAACAAATGGGTGTACAAGCTAAAGGAAGAAGAAGGTGGGAAGAAAAGGTACAAGTCTAGGCTTTTGGTAAAAGGTTTTTCTCAAAAGAAAGGTATTGACTTCAATGAAATATTTTCTCCTGTTGTAAAAATGAACTCAATTAGGCTTGTCTTAAGCCTTGTGGCTGCTCATGATCTAAATCTCGAGCAAATGGATGTAAATACGGCATTTCCTCACGGTGACTTAGAGGAGGAAATCTACATGCTTCAACCAAAGGGGTATGAAGTAAAAGGTAAGGAGAAAATGGTTTGCAGATTAAAGAAGAGCTTGTATGGTTTAAAGCAAGCATCAAGACAATGGTACTTGAAGTTTGATTGATGGATGTTGGATCATGGATTCACAAGATGCAACTCGGATCACTGCGTCTACACGGAGAATTTGGGAGATGGGAAATTCATCATCCTAATGTTGTATGTTGATGACATGTTGATTGCAAGTGCTAACATGCAGGACATCAAAGACCTAAAAGAGGAGCTGTCCAAATCTTTTTCAATGAAAGATTTAGGTGCTGCAAAGAGGATACTTGGTATGAAAATATCAAGGGACAGGACGAAGAAGACAATAAAGCTATCTCAAGAAGATTACATCAAGAAGGTACTAGAAAGGTTTGCAATGCAAAATGCAAAACCAGTTTCTACACCTTTGGCTGGTCATTTTAAACTAACGAAGGATATGTGTCTAAAGACACAAGAGGAGATAGACTATATGTCTAAAGTTCCATATGCTGCAGCGGTAGGTTCTTTAATGTATGCTATGGTCTGGACAAGGCCAGACATTGCACATGCAGTGGGAGTTGTGAGTAGGTTCATGGACAACCCAGGTAAAGAGCATTGGCAAGCTGTGAAGTGGATACTTAGGTATCTAAAAGGGACAACAACAAATGCTTTGTATTTTGGAGGAACTGATATTTTTCTAGAAGGGTATGCTGATGCAGATATGGCAGGTGACAAAGATACTCGAAGGAGCACTACTGGCTATGTGTTCACGGTTGGAGGCACAACAGTAAGCTGGGCTTCAAAGCTGCAGAAAGTGGTTTCACTTTCTACCACGGAAGCAGAGTATGTAGCAATGACGGAGGCAAGCAAAGAAATTCTGTGGCTTCACAGATTCTTAGAAGAGCTTGGATTCAAACAAGACGATTGTGTCTTGTACAGTGATAGCCAAAGCGCTATCCATCTTGCGAAGAACTCAGCCTTTCATTCAAGGACAAAGCACATTGAGGTGAGATATCACTTCATACGCACTCTTTTGGAAGAGGGACAACTAAAGCTAGGAAAGGTGCATACAAGTGAAAATCCTGCAGACATGTTTACAAAGGTGGTCAACAAGGAGAAGTTGAGATTTTGCTCATCTTCAATCGGCATTCAAGGATAAGAAGCCAGAATGGAAAGAAGTCACAGGTTTGGTTTGGAGATCAGTCTCCAAGTGGGAGATTGTTAAGTATGGAGCCTGACTTACCCTTGTAATTTTCTGTGGTAAAAGCGCACATTTGTAAGGCCCCCATTATGAGGAGAAGCCATCGTGCGTGAAGGAAAATCACTCACCGGAAACCAAAATTTTCACGGACAAGAATCAGGGGCAACTTAAAAGGCCTCGGGGGCGGAGGCCCCCGAGACTTTTTTTTCGCCAGAATATTATGGCCGGACGGCGGCCGGAAAGTGGTCGGAAAACAACCGGTCGGTTGGCCGGTGGCCGGTAGTCAATGGCCGATGGCCGGTGGTCAGAAGTCAATGGACGGTGGCCGGTGGTCGGAAGTCAATGGCCGGTGGCCGGTGGCCGAATTCAAAAGTGGACTTGTCTTCTCAAGGGCGGCCACACATGGGCGGATTGGAGGGTCCGATTTGGACTTATTCGCACAAGGGCGGCTACACATGGCTGTCTCTCATAAGAGAGGGCATCCATTTTGGCCTATAAAAGGAGGCCATTTCTACACACATTTCATAGTGTGAAGTTGATGCAACAAGGTGAGTGTGAGGTGGTGAGAGTGAAGCAAGGCGGGACCTCCATTAAGGGTATAATCGCTTTGTAAACTACTTCTTGTTTTGAAGTACTAAAGCCATTGAGTGGCTGCTTTCCCGTGGACGTAGCCCACATTGGGTGAACCACGTATATCATGTGTACTCTCTCTCTCTCTCTCTACTCTATAATCTCGTGTATATAAATCTGTCTCTCTCCATTAAGTAATCTACTCATTTATCTATGTAGCTACGTCTTATTTCCTAACATCAGACATACACTTTTACTGCTACCTATCTGCTCAGGACATTCGTACCTGCTTTATCACTTCCCCTTGCACTCATCAGTATCTCTCAGTGCTAACAAACTTTGCTTGTACCGGCATTGCCCACCCCCCTGTTGAACATATATGTTCAACCAAAAACCTCTATATTAAACTTGAAACTTGCAACACTTTACCAACACACAATCAAGCTAGAAAAAGCACGACCATAAATACAATATATATAAAAATGCATGTCCACCATACTCCACCCTAGCTAGGTGGTTTTCCCAACCCCCCTCGCTATAATCTCATTCACATCCAACACCAAAATTTTGTCGAGGTACAGCTTAAGACACACCCCATTCACCCTATTTTGAAGTAACTTACCATTTGTCCGTGTCAATTGATAGGTCCCATTTGGAAAAGCTTTTTACACCTTGTATGGCCCCGCCCACTTCTTCTTGAACTTCTTTTGGAAGGTAAAGTCCAAATAGATCTCGTTCTTCATCACCAGGTCTCCCTCCTCTATCCTCTTTATCTGGCAAACTCCCATTGGACTTGGAAATCCATTTCTCCCGCTGCTTCACATAGTAGTTCACTGCCACTTCTCTGTCCATCCATAAAGATTCAAGATTGACTATCCAATCTTGCTCCTGTTGTCTGGCATTAACTCGCCACATCCCCTTCAAAGAACCTAACTATGTGTGCATTGGCCCTAGTTTCAAGAGCTTATCTGCTAAATGCTCTCTGCAGGATGCTAGCCTGAAGCTAGAACAAATGCTGATCGTCAGGCACAGAGTCTCAATCCTCAAAGACTCTCTAGAAGCAAGAAGGCTTGAAGACCTGCAGCGGCTGCTTGCCGAGAACGGCTCTGTAGAGGCTATCTATAATTGGCTATAGGAGATGAAGGATGAAGTGCTTGAGATAGCCAGTAAATATGAGGAAGCCATTAACTTTGCTAACAGGCTTCAGGAAGAGATAGTCTGGCTGTGAAGGAAAAGGACTACATGGTTATTGCAAACCCTAAACCCCTGAAAACTAGTAGGCCACTCTCTTGTAAAGTCTGAAACTTGGCCTTTGCGCCTTTCCCTAGTGTTTTCTAACTCAAACCCCCTACATGGGTGTTAAGTTGTAATTTTGCTTCTCCCTTATAAATTGAAAACACGTATTTGGTAAAAAAAACCCTAAACCCGCAACAAACAGGGTTTACCTTCCCCTTATTTGCTTAGTATTGACCTCTGTACTAGCAGGCATCACTTATATTTTCCGAGGTCAGTACCAAGCGAATAGGGGTATCGAACAAAGTGGCCTTCCCTTATTCGCTTGGTACTGACCAAGGAAAAGTGTAAAAGAAAACATCCTATGGTAAAGACGATGGTCAATACCAAACGAACAGGTGCAGCAAATAGGGTTTACCTTCCCTTATTCGCCTGGTACTGACTACACAAAATACAAGTGCACAAAAGGGTAGTAAGTAGCATAGCTCTTTACAATGTGTAGAGTTTTGCATCACTAAAGCACTGCAGAACAGGAGTAAGAGAAGGATGCGCGAGAGTTAGAGGTGATGCGCAAAAAGAAATGGGATGGTTTGCTTACCACGTAGCATCGATGGGGGTAGAGTTAATAAAAAATGATGCGCAGTAGAGGACGCGAAAAGAGGCAGAATAGTTGAAATGTTTGGCGGTGGTACTGCCTCTTAACTTAGAATGCTTACCTCGGTGAGGGTGACAACATCACTTATGCACGAGATTGTGGTTGGTAAATCGTACTGCATGGGAATTTGAGACCATTTATTACCGGTTGTCCTTGTGAGCACAGCCCACGTGCCTTTTCGAGTGACTGTTTAGGTTCAGACAGACGCCAAGCGTCCTTGCAATCGCCATCTCCATCTCCAAGTGGAACAAACAGATCGCTGCTGCCTTTGCCTTTCCTGTGCTCTTCCCCTTGGCCAGCTCTCGTGATCATGCATTTAGAGTCAGACGCCGATCGCCCTTGCAGTCTTGCCATCTCCATCTCCAAGTAGAACAAACAGATCGCCACTGCCTTTGCCTTTTCTTCGCTCTTCCCCTTGGCCACCTCTCGTGATCCTGTGCTGAGAGTTATACGTCGATTTCCCTTGCAGTCGCCATCTCCATATCCAAGTAGAGCAAACAGATCGCCGTTGCCTTTGCATTTTCTGTGCTCTTCCCCTTGGCCACCTCTCGTGATCCTCCATTGAGCGACCTCCATTGGGTCGAGTCCTTTGCTGCCGCGTCGCCATCGCCATTGCCACCTTTTGGTTCTTGCTATCGGCGGCCTGCGACATCACCATCCAACTCGGCGCCATTGGATATTGCAGAGACAGGTTCTTTCTCCCTGCCTCTCTCCCCTTCCCGTGTGCTGTTAACTGTGTACGCACCGAAGCCACTGCGTTAGGGTAAAATTAAAATTCTCAAACCACATGGTTGGAATAATTACTCCTTATGTGACCATGCCTTAGTTTGGGCATAGTGAGTGAGAAGGCCTATAAATCTATCACTGATAACATTAAATGCTTTGTTCTATCCACATATTCCGAATGCTTGGGTCACAAGATAGAACCAAGCGAATAGGGCCCTTCGGAGATTCTTGGGTCCCTATTCACTTGGTTCTGACTCAAGTGATGTCACCTTTTATGATATTAGCACACAAGACACACCCAAGCGAATAGGGCCCTACTTAGATTCTTGGGCCCCTATTCTCTTGGTTATGACTCAAATGACGTCACCTTTTATGACATTAGCGCACGGGATAGAACCAAGCAAATAGGGCCCTTCAGAGATTTTTGGGGCCCTATTCGCTTGGTTCTGACTCAAGTGACGTAACTTTTTATGACATTAGTGCATGGGACAGAACCAAGTGAATAGGGCTCTTCGGAGATTCTTGGGGCCCCTACTCGCTTGGTTCTGACTCAAGTGACGTCACCTCTTATGACATTAGCGCACGGGACATAACCAAGAAAATAGAGACTTTGAGGGGTACTCGAGGCTCAATATTGACTTGGTTATGCCACCAAATAGTTTCGGCTTGCTTTTTCTTTCAGTCATGGGGATCATAATCCTGGAGATAGACGTGAGCGAGGATACATGTGAAGCAAAACTATTTACGTTCTTATACAGCGCCCGTGCTCATCACAGTGCACCAAAACTATCAGGAATGTTTAATGCAGAGTTTTCTATACAGAGGATTATATATTGCTCATTTGAGTACCTACAAACCCTTTTGCAATAGTATGAGGCAGTCACTTGTGACAATTCCATGACAGTTGATGGCAAGAGATATGTGCACCCAGTCGACCTTGACCCTGACAAGAGTGCTTCAAGGAGACTGAATCGTTGTCTAGAAAAGTGTCCCTCAAATGCACTACTTGTACAAGACAGGTGTATAAAGCACTTCAAAAAGTGTTGCTTAGTGGAATTCTACCACGGGTTTGTCTGTTACTTATACTTGCAAGCAATAAAGTCCAAGTAAGGAAGTGACTTTGCCTCTGAATTCTACTCCGAGCTTTGCTATGGCGGGCGACACCCACTATGTTCTTCTCACAGATATCATGCATGAGCTCAATATACGGGAGGACTACTACCTAGCTGCAATTGCAAATTCTTGTGAGGCAGACATGGGGTTCGTGGATGATGATGGAGTGGACCAACATCATATTGCTGACACTGCTCTCTGCGACTCACAGTTCATTTCAGGGTGGCAACTAATCAAAGATACATTCAATAAAGCAAAGTCCGGAGAGGCCAATTTGCCAACAGATGAGCAGTTTGAATCAACAACAAAACAACTCGGCTTGGAAAACATAGGTAGGTCCGTGGCACCCAGAGATCAAGTAATGAATAGTGAGTCTATTCACTTTGTGGGGGAGGTCGATGCTGGAAATGGATGAGAATCAGATGGTAACTTTTGTCATGCATTCAGATGGTATTGGAGATGGCCCAGTGATAAAATATCATGATCATTTTTTTTGTTGACAGATGCTAGTGTATGACAATAGTTTCCTTAGAAGAGCCGGAGGCTCACGGCAAGGGCTTTTTGTCACTAGAGTCCAAGGCAAGGATACGGCGTTGTCTCACTACATTGGGCGTTTCAACCACGAAAAGGTTTGTAGAAACAACTCAAGTACTTGGGAATTGTACTCATCTTACTTACGGCCCATAAATTCATTACAACTTTTATGTAGATCATTATATACCACGAGGAATATTCCAATGAGAATGCAAAGTTCCCACTGTTTGCAATGAAAGTTATTACAAGATTGTGTGGTGGACAACCCCTCCCACTAAACGCACAAAGACTAATTCTGATTGAGAAACAGTTTGCTCTACACGTATTTGGCATTGGGTATGGGTGCCAAGCACTGAGAGCCCCCTATTTCATGTCCTACACAGCTCAGGCTCTGGCTACAGGGGTTGAAGACCTGGAAAGCTTAGATCCATACAACAAGCGGCTGTTTCTAAGGGAAAGAAGATGCGTGATACCCGTGGGGATGCCACCATCAACAGAGGACCGAGCTTGTCTACAGAGCTTGCACATCGAAGAGGTACAAAGTAAGGAAGAAGGAGGTGCATCGAAGAGAATAAAAACGACGGGCTCCGGTCCATCTTCTCCCGCTCCTGACTTGTGACCGTCGCCACCTTGCATGGCGCTTCATCGCATTTGAATCTCCCAAGCCATCTGTTTCTTCTCTTTGTGGATGTAATTTAAAGACTGTGTAATTTCTGAACTCGTAAGATGTTCGTTCTGCCTTGCTCTATGAATTAGTCGTTTATAAGTCCATTGGTGTAACTCTAATAGGCTATTGGCCTTATCTTTCCCTCCCCCATGTTTAGTGTGCTTAAAATAACCTGTTCTTGCCATGTAGTGGGTTTTTTCCATGTCTTGTGTGGACCATATTGATAGTGAGCCGTATGTCTTAGCAAAATATGGACCATGGTTGAACACTATGTGCTGCATTGAAATAAAACAAAATGTTCAATAGAGTACAATTTAAAATTTTGTTTTGTATACGTAGAATGCCAACCCACCATGTAATGTGTGATATGTTGCCCACCCCACCCTGTAAGGTAAGCCTTTCCAATCCACCAAGGCTCCTTGAAACGATGTTAGCTTACTTTGGTCCCAAGAATGCTCCTCAACGTAGTGAAAAATGATTTCCACACGTTCGCCTTGTGATTCTGTATTGCCCCACCACCAGCATTGTCTTTAACTACTTTATGTAACTGTTTCCATTTGTGTCGAACAAGTTGCTCCTTTCTTCTCTATCTAAATCTTTGAGGCTAAACCCAAGAAACCTTCTGGCCTTCACTCCGCCTATCAATGCTTTCCTTGGTACCTTGTACCGACCTTGACACATCTTGGGGTCCTCTTTGATTTTGACATTGCCTCCATGCAAAACAATGTCTGAGAGCACTTCCTCTAATGCTTTGATCACTCTTTTTGACTCACTCTCTGGCTTTAATGTACATGAAAAACATATGTACAAATGAACCACCTTTTCAATTATTTGACAGAGTGCATGAAGTGTACAGACGTGAACTCTACTTAGAGGAATGTCAAGCACTGGTTTAAAAGTCTTATCTTGAAGATGTCTATTGGGATCTCTATTCCATTGCACACTCTCAACAGATTGTCCATCAGCCATGCAATATAAGCATGGATTTGCCACAGCTGCTCCGTGTGTTATGTTGTACAGCTGCTCCGTGTGTTATGGATTTGCCACAGCTGCTCCGTGTGTTATGTCTTCAAGTCACCTGCCATGTGCCATTCCACTGTGCAGCACCAAATCCTTCCACTGAAAGAACGGCTCCGTTTCTTTGTTCACTGATGATAGAAGGAATTTGGGTTTGACTAAAAACCCAATCGAGGATTTCAAAATTTTCCTTATCAACCTGCAGGGAAAAACGAAAAACGGCTTGTTTTCAAGGGTTTATGGAACATTTTTAAAGGTTTTAATATACTTGCTCCTCTTTTAAAAAACCCAATAGTTTGGAGATACCATCCTCATATCGATTCCCTTCCCCCCACCCAGCATGCCCTTTGCTCTCTAGTGTCTGCAACCTTGCGTAGACATCATGCCTTTCCTATAGCCGCACACTTAGTTAGGCGTGTGGCTTATGCGCCTTCTCCCAAGAAGCCCCTCCTCAACCCCTCTGCCCCTTCTCCCTTGCGGAAAACTTCAGCTGAGAGAGAGAGAGAGAGAGAGAGAGAGAGAGAGAGAGAGAGAGAGAGAGAGAGAGAGAGAGAGAGAGAGAGAGAGAGAGAGAGAGAGATTTTTCATTCGCCTCTACCTTGTGAACCATCTCTTCCTCTGTATATTACCCACTAGCGAGCAATTACTAGCTGCATGCGCACTTCCAAATGATCCAGACATCGGTTTTGGTCTTCCTCATTGCAAACTATCAGAATATTTGAATATTGGAGAGAGAGAGAGAGAGAGAGAGAGAGAGAGAGAGAGAGAGAGAGAGAGAGAGAGAGAGAGAGAGAGAGAGAGAGAGAGAGAGAGAGAGAGAGAGAGAGAGCAAGAGTTGGCAAGGCCATGTTGGTAGGGATGCCCTGCGAGCAAGAGGTGCACACAACTTTTAGACATTTTCTCAATTTGAGAAAAAGGTCATTTTTCTACCCTTTTTTTCACCATAATGTGTAAAAAACACAAGAATTGTGAATTATTTTTCTCATTGCTTTAATTTTTTTCAATGGTTATTTTTCTTATCCACGCGTCAAATTTTCTCATTCTCAAAGTGAGAATAAATCTCTTGCAAAATAAAGTAGTGATGTGAAAAATAATCAAGCTCATAATTATTATTGTCTTTCTTCAATTCAAAAGAGAAAAAAATATTGACGTGTAATAATTGTTGGTCCTATGGAACAAAAAACCAAATTCACAATATGAAAATAATTTTCACTCAAGACCTTGCAAGTTCATGGTGTGAATTTTTTTTAATCGAAGCTCTTAAAGATTCTATTGTACAGCCACAAAGTAGGTAAAAATTAGCACCATAGGAATATTTTCATTCTACATCTATATTGCTAGTGCAAATATGTTTTACTCAGTTCTTATAATGATAAATATTTCCTCTCCTAAGTGAGAGACATATCAATCTTGAGTGTAAATTAATTCCACTTTTGACAATGAAAATTTTTCATTCTTAAGTTTAACTTTTTAACGAGCTAATCAGTACGTTGGATAGGTAGAAAACCAATGGAAAATTTTTCTAGCTAGAGCCTTGCCCTTATGTTTTATGCAAAACAGAGACATTAATGGTCACCGTCAGTGCAAAAAATTGAACAGGGTAAATTTTTTTCACTTCTTAATTACAAAAGAATCCTTATTCTCATATATAATTTTTTTGTGGTGATATTATTCACACCTAAAAAATTTACATGTTAGAAACATTCACACCTCTAATATGTTTTCATAGCTATAAATTTATCACATATGGAAAGGAATCTCTATCTTGTACGCATAAAACTATCCAAATTATGGGATAACCTCAATTCAAACATCTTTTATGGCTAGTTGTTTAGTATGAAAACTGCTAATAGTGATCAATCAACTATCATACAAGCATTCAAGACTATAACAAGAGCAATAATTAACTTGTCCCACAAAATCTTGTAGCTTTATAAGTCAGATATGTGCCTACGCAATACAGGTCAAACTGCCCAAACATGATGTCAAAATTAGCGACAATGTTTATCACCAAAGTTCCATAGTGAACTTGACTTTAAACAAGTTCAACTTCATCCTGACCCATATCCTTATCATTAGTGTCTTTGAGATTAATCTTGTTTTGCCCATAGCCCAACATACTAAAACATCCAATGCCTGTGAGTCTTGGCATTTTTTCTTGAAATCAAACGATTCCTTTGGAGTAGTCCATTGCAACTCTTTTCAAAAGTCAACTAGTTGCCTATACATGAAATCTATGCTGTGCTCGCCCATCAGTTTAAGAGCTATTGCTTCATGTGTTGTCATCTTAAGTGCCCCAGTCTGCAAAAATTATATTACACTTGTGTAAGGACCTTGATAAAAAATCTATTAAATTTACAACACAACACGCTCATTTGTAAGACTAAAGATGTTAGTAGCAATACATAATGTTATGAGAAGAAATCAAATTCCTCTTTTTTGACTTGCAAACCTACAATAAAACAGAAACAATTCACAACATTAAAACATGCTTGATTGGATTAGTATACTAAGAAAAGGGCTTCTACCATGGTAGAGTTATTCTCTTTGCATCTAGCAGGAACTTGGGTAACTCTTTTAGCTTTTCCACTTTCTCTTCCTTCTCCCTTCAAAATCTATTCCATCTCAAAAACATTACAAAAATGGAGGTTTGAAGTCTGCACAAAGTGCTGACAATGAGCATACCCTTGAAATCATGACATCATTGTGAGATGATTTCTTGTTTGTGAGATCCTTTAAAGGGTGCAAAAAGAAGAATTTCCTGAGCCCTTTCAAGGGGGACACCCTTTAATGACATCAAATCACCAATATCAAACCTTTTTTTTTGAAGGTCTCTTTGTTTCCACACTATAAGTAAACATATAGATACCATTCAAACACCATTAATAGATAGAGTTTTGTTCTTCACACTTTGTGTTTGGGACAATTACCGCAAGCTCATTCAAGCACATGACCTTTGGCTTATTTTTTGATATGGTAATGAGTGGTGTAGTATTACCATCCTAAAACAAAATTGACATTAGCATGAAAGTCCCAAGATTTAGCTCAACAAGATAACAAACCAATGAAGTCTACCCATCCAGATGTCTCCATATCACTTCTGTCGTCAAAGTATACTAATGCATGGTTAAGCACCTACATAAACTATCATCTATAAGCAGAAAAGTAGGTCTCAACCTATGACATAACCAATACTAAAAAGAAATTCTCACAAAATACTTGATGATTGAAATGTAATTGTCTTCACCAGCTTCTGCCAAATAAAACATCTTCCATGTCGACTATTCACCAACACCAATAAACATAGTGCAAGGTGCAGCGGAAGTGAATGTTGAACTTTGCTCAAGATGAGTGCTCCAAACTCTGCTCAAGGTTCCTTCTACTTATGAAAGGGAGACCCTTGCATTCCTTTAGTGAGAGAGTGAAAATGATCACAAATAAAGTGGATGAACTCTATGGATGAAGGTGCATAAGACTATGAGATAGAGAAAGAAGAGATAACGACATCGGAAAGTTGTAAGACCCTCCTCCAAGGGCCCCACTCTCGGTGGCGAGAGTGGTCTACTATTGATTGCATAATCTGGTACAAGATGCCGATGCAAATCTACGTGATGCTATGTCCATGCCAACGGTGATGCCGATGATGACGAGACTAGGGCTGAAAATTGAATGCTTGGGAATGCTTGGCGATTCTACAACTACCGAAGATGATGGGGCTGATTTGCTATTGCAAACACGTTGTCCTTGCCGTCTACAAACACTGGATTTTCTACTCGTTTAATCTCTTGGTTACTGTTGAAGAAAACACCACCTTTACTGCTAAGAAAAACTCTGGCTCATGCTGAAATTGTTGCTGCAAAAACGTTGGTTCATGCTGCTACGAAAACGCTGGTTCATGCTGATCTATGGATTTTTTCAAGCGCTAATCATAGACTAAATTTGTTGTGATATAGCAGGGCTAAAAACACTGGCTTGGCTGAGTCAAAACATTGGTGCAGAGGGTGCAAACGTGTCGTGTGAGTGTCACGTGACACATCCAACCCTACGTGTCCGTGGACAAGCTACAGCGTGACCAGGGTTCAGTTCAGTCAAGTCAGTCTAGAATAGGAAGTGATCTGGCACTTTTGTGAGTCTATTCGCAGACCGTGCATGTCCACACACTTAGATTAGGTGCATATCCTCTGGTTGCACATAGCATGATCATCAAATTTCCATCAAAACCCATCAGGAGCATTTTTACAGTGCATAGACCTATCTTTCCTATTTTTGACATTTTTCACTTATTATTTTTAAGTGACTTTTGTTGGAAACTAGGTAGGGAAAATTTACTAAGTTTGTATATAAGCAAACCTAGTGCTAGCACTTTTTGGTAGAAGAGCCAACAGGAGCACCTTGCTCAACATGAAACTTCTCAGCCAGACCAACCCCTGCGACAACTCTAGCGTTTTCAGCATTGCAGAAGGCCTAGCATTTTTGCATCAGATCAGCCTTGGCATTTTTGCATTGCAGAGAAGCTTCCACATTAGCACACATAGTAGAACCACTTCAAGACAACAGATTAGTCCTTGCGTTAGCAGATTTCTTCCAGAAGCAGAACTCAGCCCTAGCGTTTTTGGAGCAGCATGACATCTGATGTTTTGTAGCTCCATCGCGACATATCAGTCCATAGACCAGCATTTTTTGTTTTTAGCAGTCAATACCCGTAGAAGAAGTGCCGAACCTCGCAGATCTAACCTTCCCAGAGTAGATCCTCGCCGCACGGTCAAATCCTATGTAGTTTGCAGATTCAGCCCGAAAAATGTAGATTTCAGCATCTGCGTTTTCAACGCGTCATCGGTACATCGTTTCCATCGACATCGTCGTCGACATAGAGTTAGAATTGAGTAGATAAAGATTTGCAGATTTTAGTCCTTAGCAATTTCAGATTTCAGTCCATCTCGTTGTCGTCCTCACTGTTGTTGACATCGTCGGCAAGTCCAAGCGTTCAATAGTAGACCGCTCTCGCCATAGAGAGCGGAACCTTCGCAGGAGGGTTTGACAACATTCTGGTGTCGTATTCTTCTTTCTCTATCTCTCAGTCTCATGCACCTTCATTCACAGTGTTTACCACTTTGGTTGTCTCCATTGCACTCTCTCACTAAAGGAACGGAAGGCCCTCCATTCCGTAAGTAAAAGAAATCCTTGAGCACAATTCGGAGCACTCATCTTGAGCAAAGTTCAACATTCACTTCTGTAGCACCTTACATTGGTATCAGAGATTTGGTAGTGTTCTGTATAACTCAAGGAAAGAACCACAAGAACCACTTTTTTTTTCTTTTTTTGCTTGTTGCGGTCACACGAATCCAAGTTCGCTTGGGCATGTCGATTCTTAATCATGTTTTTGAAGAGTGACAGAAATCCCAAGAAAGAAGAGCTTGTCCGGCCTCCCCTTGTGCCTCTTTTCACTCATTAAGAGCGGACCGTGCACTAAGCGGCCGGCCAGTCGACGTGAGGCGGGAAAAAGCAACCTTGGTGTGAGCGAAAGGCCGCCAAGGGGTGCGCCCGTAGAAAAGAGCGCAGAACTCGGACGACGAAAGAGAAAAAAAATTTGATCGCGAGAACAAAGCAAGAAAAGAAATGAACGACCAACACATGAAAGAGATGTTGCAACTCTTTTCTCAAGTGCAAGCACAGATGCAAGAGATTCGGGAAGAAAGGACTCTCTCTGTCTCTTCTTCGCCAAAGCATGACACACAGGATTTGCATGATGATAAGCATGATGAATTGCATGGTAATGATGAGCATGATTATTCGGATTATAAGGAAAATCATGATAATTGGCATGATCAAGATGTGATTTCTCACAAGCATGATGATTTTCATGAAGATGAAGTGATTGTTTAGTATAAGGATAATGTGTTAGTTGATACTTTCTCTAAGGAAGCTAACCTCATTGCAGAGACGATCAATCATGAAGCACCGATCTTGGCTCGCAAGCCTAGTTCCAAAGAACACACTCAGAAAGACCCCCCTCAGGAGGAACCCATCTTTGGAAAATTTCTCTAGTCACTTTACGTAGAATGGTTATGTTCATTTTTTTGTGTTGGAAGTGGTTTTAAGAATTTTCAGCTTTGGAGATTCTTGAAGATGGTAGACGCATGACTGAGCCATAGAAAACTTTGTGTCGCTTTTAGTGCGGCCCAAAGAAGAAAGCATTGCAGACCTTTATGAAGTTCAAGTATCGCACGACCCATGCATCAGAGTGGACCGACGAAGAGTCCTTTCGAGGATTTCCGATGTTGTTGGCGATCTCCCTCGATGCCATACAGTTCGGTATGAGTACCTCACTTTGAAAAGGAGGGGATGTCATGTGACACATCCAACCCTATGTATCCGTGGACAAGCTACAGCATGACCAGGGTTCAGCTCAGTCAAGTCAGTCTAGAATAGGAAGTGATCTGGCACTTTTATGAGTCTGTTTGCACACCGTGCATGTCCAGACACTTAGATTAGGTGCATATCCTCTGGTTGTACACATCATGATCATCAGATTTCCATCAAAACCCATCAAGAGCATTTTTACTGTGCATAGATCTATTTTTTCTATTTTTGACATTTTCACTTATTATTTTTTAGTGACTTTTGTTGGAAACGATGCTGACAAAGCAAGGGAGTTTTTCTCTAGGTTGGGCATTAAACTTGCTCTCACTACTGCATATAATCCTGAGGGAAATGGTAAATTAGAGCGTGTGCATCCTCCTATCATTAAAGCTTTGGCTAAGGCCTGCAAAGGTGAAATGGGAGAGTGGCCGAGGTTATTTCCTTATGCTTTTTGGGATGATCGAACAACTCATAGCTTAGTTACTGGTTATATGCCTTTTGAGTTGATGAATGGTCAGAAGCCTATAATGCCAATTGAGGATGTAATTCCCACATGGAATGTGTTACCTTGGGAAGATGGAATGAGTAGGGAAGACCGTCATACTTTGCACATACAATAGTTAGAAAGAAGGCCTCAAGATATTGAGAATGTAGTAGCACGATTGAAAGATGCAAGGTTAAAGAATAAGGACATATTTGATAAGAGGCATAGGCTTAGACCTAAAGCTATTGAAGAAGGTGATTGGGTGTTGGTGTATGATAGTAGTCTTGAAAACCAACATTCAACAATAAGAAAGCTTTGGGAATACAACTTATACCTTGTATGAACTAGATGGGACAAAAATGGAGATTCCCATCATAGAGAAAAGAATCAAGTTAATAAAAAGAGAGGTGATATAGACCCCTTTGATTCACGGGAAAGTCAGAATGAATGCTCTGATAAAAATACTATGGATGTGGATGAAGAATGAGAGGATGATGCGTTTGATTTTGTTGCAAGTGATGATGAAATTGATATGTATGTTGACTTAAATGAAGAGTGAACTTGCAAAAGATATGTGTGGCACATGTCGGAGGATGTGCAGGTTTAGAGGGGGTGGATGTGGTGTCATGGTAGGTTCATAATGTGAAATTAAAATATCTACCTCACACTCAATGCTTTTTTTATGTAGCACCAAATGCTATGATGATGTACATAGTGTGATATATGGGAAAACGGTTGCCATAGTTGCAGGCGTATACATACTTTTTCGGGAAGGCGAGGTCGGGGACATGGGACCGTTGCATGTTTTAACACATCAAAGCATGCCTAATTTTCTTTCAGAATGTACAAATGTCAAGTGTTTCGAAGTGGCATGCTCGTTTTGCCTAGAAAGCTCAATGTGAGCGATGTTGTTGGCAAAAAATAGCAGGTTTCATGCGCGGGCATAAAAGACGTGTCCAAAGTTCTTACCAAGTGGAAAAATGAGGTTCAACATGAATTTGAGCCCAATAGTATTTTTCCACAAATTTAAGGATTTTTCCCAGCATGTTTGGGTTTATTACGGACAAAAAGGAGCATTTTTGGACTAAAAATGACCATAAAATGGTCCAAAATAGCCTAAAAATTTCTCAAAATAGCACATCAAAGCTGGTTCCATTGTTTCCTAAGTTGTGTGGGAAGTTATATAGCCTAGAATGGGCTCATCTGGGCATATGAGCAAGGAGATACAGCCATTCCTTTACAGGGTGCTTGTGTAGTCCCGTGCTGCTTCCACTACATGGTTGAGGCTGTGAGGCCTCCAATGAGGGTCTCCCCTCCTCAAATAACTGCTTGGGCTTCTCCAATGAAGTAGTGAAGCTTCCATGAAATAGTCACAGCGAAGAATCGAAGAGTATATTTAGGGTTTTTAACAGGTCGAATGAGCATTGCATCTGTGCAATTGGGAGCGAGGCTACACCTAATCTTTACACACACAAGAGTTTTGAGTTAATCTTGGTTATTTTTCAAAGTGGAGCTTTCATGGCTAGAGTTTTGTTCTTTTTTAGTGTATTTTTAGCTTCAAATCATCTACGTCTTGCTTGATTTGGCTACGAATGCTCACCCTAGCCTACTTCACGTCAGGTTCACCAAAAATGTGTCAAGAAGTGCGCAGTGCACAATCAAAGACCTGACGATTTCCTAGTCGCACTATGCACTTCTTTGACGCCGGGGCTAGAGATCACTATACATCCTTTTAAGGTATGATTCTATGATGGAAAATCTAAAAATTTAGATTTGAGTAATGTATATATTAGGCGACACTTCATTCAAACAACAACATATCACCTAACATGATGTTTGAAAGAGGGACCTTAATTGAAAACATCATAAAAAACATATATTAGGTGATTAATGAAGCAAAATTTAGATTCCTTGTTTACCAAAGTTGAGTTCAAAACTTAGAGTGATAAAAAGGCCTTCATTTTAAACATTTTGTTGCTAAGAACCAAGCGTACATAACATCTCCACTAACATCTCCACTGTCCATAGATCTTTTAGTTTCATTTTGCTTCTACATTCTCAAGAGTGTGCCCTATGTATTTTCTTGAGCTCTTTAATTGTTGGCCACAATCATCCATACATATCATCAACGTTATGAAGGGTATGCAGTACAACTAGGAAGGTGTCGAGGCTTTGATTGAGAGGGTTTGGAGCAAAATCAAGTGAATGGTAAAACCTTTAATAAGACACACTTGAAAAGGAAAAACTCCAGCCTTGAAATCTTGATCACTTGAAAAAACAACTAAGATCAACTCAAAACTCTTGTGTGTATAATGATGTGGCGTAGCCTCGCTCCCAAATGCACAAATACGATGCTCTTTCTCTCTATTAGAAATCCAGAATATACACTTTAATTTTTCAACTGGGTAAAATATAAGTGGTTTAATTTATGAACTATGACCGACGTTATTCCTTTCAAGACGTACACTACAAGAGGCTATTCATATTAGCGACGCTCACATAGCGACGCTCAAAAAAATAAATCCCGGCGTCGCTATGAGCGTCGCAAATTTACAAAGAAATTTGCGACGCTCATAGCGACGTCGACTGGGCTAAAAAAATAATAGAGCGCGCCCAAAAACTCAGATCTCAAATCTGAGTTTTTCGACGCCCTCAAGCAAGGAGCAGGTAACGCTCTCCCCCCCCCTCTCTCTCTCTCTCTCTCTCTCTCTTTCTTTTTCTTCTCCACACACACACACACACACACAAACACACACACACACACGAGGAGAGGAAGGAGATCCAGGTATGCTCCTTCCCTCTCCTCAGTCTCATGTTCCCTTCCCCTCTTTCTCTCTCCCTCTCTCTCTCTCTCTCTCTCTCTCTCTCTCTCTTTTTCTTCTCCACACACACACACACACACACACACAAACACACACACACACGAGGAGAGGAAGGAGAGCCAGGTATGCTCCTTCCCTCTCCTCAGTCTCATGTTCCCTTCCCCTCTTTCTCTCTCCCTCTCTCTCTCTCTCACACACACACACACACATACACACACACACATAGTGTTGTTGAGAGAGAGAGAGAGAGAGAGAGAGAGAGAGAGAGAGAGAGAGAGAGAGTACAAACATAAACAAAAACGCACACACACATACATAAACAAAGAATGCACACACACATTGAGAGAGGAAAAGAGAGAGAGAGCATGCATAAACAAAAAACGCACGCATTGAGAGAGGAAAAGAGAGAGAGAACATGCATAAACAAAAAACGCACACATTGAGAGAGGAAAAGAGAGAGAAAACATGCATACGATCCAAAAAAACGCACACACATTGAGAGAGAAAGAGAGAGAAACTAATTTAACGTCGTAGGAAACTAATTAAAATTAAAAGACCTAAAGATCTAGCCGACGAGGAGTTGAACTCAAGACCTATTATTCAAGAGGGAAATGGCATAACCAATCTATCATACTTGGCATGGGTGATAGAAAGGTTATACCATTTATCTCTTTTTATTGGCACACACATCCACACATGCACACACACACAAGAAGAAGAGAGTTATAACGTCGTAGGAAACTATCCTAAAAGACGTTAAAGATTAGGTTAGATGTAGGCTTACGTTAAATTAGATTTAGGTTTATTTAAGTTAAATTAGATTAGATTTAGGTTTATTTTTAATTAGATTTATGTTTATTTACGCTAGATTTAGATTTATGTTATATTAGATTAGATTTAGGTCTCCATAGACTGCGATGCCTGCATGAAGCGGGTGAAGAAAGCCCTCAATGGAATATAGGGTATTGCTGCCTTCACTCATGGTGGGCTCCGTCGATCCAAAAGTACTGCTGAAATTTCTTCAGAAGATAGGGAAGAAGGTGGATCTTCAGGGCGGCAAGAGTCACTACATCCCCGACACAATGACCATCTAGACAACCTCTAGTCATTCAACAGCAACTTCAAAGTTAGTAACAAGAGCAAGAACGGTCTAAAGGGCCAATTGCTGTCGTCAGATGTGGATGGAGATGAGGCAGCTTCACCGCCGGAAGTTAACTCTCACATCTTTAGTGATGAGAATGCCAACTCTTGCCGAGTTATGTGAAAAATTATGTGTTAAATCAGTTTTAAGGTTCTTATAATCCCTGTTAGTTTAGTTCTTTGTTTTTAATATAACATAATTTACGTTAGATTTAGATTTATGTTATATTAGATTAGACTTAGGTTTATTTAGGTTTACCCACACACACACACACACACACACACACACACACACACAAAAAGAAGAGAGTTTTAACGTCGTAGGAAACTATCCCAAAAGACGTTAAAGATTAGGTTAGATGTAGACTTACGTTAAATTAGATTTAGGTTTATTTTTAGTTAGATTTACGTTTATTTAGATTTACGCTTATTTACGTTAGATCGAGTCCACGCAAGAATTACTTACGGTTTAGGGTTTAGAGTTAGACGAACAGTGAAAAGATCTACTGTGAAAAGATGTTAAGATGCTGTGAATTGCTACAGCTAGAGAAGAGGCAAAGGGGGTTTGTCCACTACATGCAGTATCATGTAGATGTGGGTCTGTAGATTTCTTGTACCCACAAATATAGGTATTGACCAATAAAGACGAGATTATAACCCGGTGGTTTTGATCTCCGTGCACCTCTAGACCGAGGTGTGCGGGGATTGGACATGACTAGAGAATGTGAGGTAAAGAGAGAGAGAGAGAGAGAGAGAGAGAGAGAGAGAGAGAGAGAGAGAGAGAGAGAGAGAGAGAGAGAGAGATAAGACAAAGAATGCCAATAGAATATTAAATTTGTTGTCCAGGTTATAAGATTTTTATCCTCATTATGAGTAGTGACGAGGATGTGGGACCGTCCAACCGAAACACCTATCTCTCAACGAGGGTCTTATGTCCTTGTAATCAATGCAAGCATGCTGTACGACGGACAAGACGTGTTTCTTTGCAGCACGTTCGCGAATTTGGCGAGTTCGATCCATCTATTATAGATCGAGTTGTTGCCAATTATAACTCGTCGGACTCTGACGCTGGCCAACAAGCAGCAATCTTGCAACCCAATAGACGTTGTGAGCGGGATGAGAACACACAGAGCGCCTCTATAACGACCCGACACACACTCTTGGGAAGATACACACACACACTATGGGTCACCACTCGGCTTACACAACACACCTGGCCGAGACAGGGAACACACCTCTGGAGTGAGAGGAGAGAGACTATCCACTTGTCCACTCCACACAGACACACACACACACACACACACACCCAAAAAACTCAGCTCAAAAGAGGAGAATTTCTGATGTTTAGATACAAATGATCTTGGGCCAACGCCAATGGGGCAAACAGCTCACACAATATGGGTAAAAGATACTAGATACAATCACAAATTGGAGAAGAAGCTTCACTCACCGGAGAAGATTACACAGAAAAACAGCAGAAAAGGAGTGAGGAATTTGGCAAAATGGACAGCACCATCGCATCCGGAACGGCCCAAAACCCCAGTCTACAATGTCAAAGTGCTCAAATCCGACCTCGGATGAGCAGTTTATGGCCAAAACAGGCTCCAAAATGAGCAAAAACACACCTGCGGCTGTTCCACCTCTCTTCTCCACGTTTTTTCTGGTCTTTTCTCTCTTTTTTCAGTTCCCACACTTAGATTTATTAGTTGGGCATCCTTGGCCTTTTAGATGACCTCAAACGGACCTCGAACAGGCCAAAAACTGACCTCACAGTGCATAGTTGTCACCTTTTTGCATCATTCGCACACCTGGCAGTCAGCTTTTTTCCAATAATGCATCTCGCCACCACGTGAAGTGGCCCCAAAAAGTGGTCCTAATGATGAACTTTCTGCATAATTATCACAAGGAAACACCCACGTTGTGTCCGTCCTCATCCGCGTGCAAATATTGACCTCGTTCGCCCTCCTGACGCCACTAGATGCCATCTGACGCACCTGCTGACCTCACGTCGTCGGCCCGCGGATAGCTTATTCGAGAAGTTTTACGCGCTACCAACTCCTCCTTATTGTAGAAAAACACAATGGTACTAGTAACGATGAAAATCGATGCACTATGTACATGGTGTCCTACCTGTACACATGTGGGCCCCACGTAACCACCTGGCTATGGAAAATGGGCAATCCTTTATTCGATGCACCATGCATGTGTATGTACATATGCTCAATCCCTTGCTCCAAAAAACTCCTGACAACGTGTTCGCAGGCGCTTTGGTCAAGCAGCATATGTGAGGCCACAAGATGTAGCCTCTAACAGCTCGGGGGATGATCATGCAGAGCACATTCCCAACGAGGCAATGTTTGAACCTGAGATTGATGAAATGATCGAGACGATCATGGATTCAGAAAGGCTTATCTATGATGATATGAAAAGTGAAGCGGATACGCCATTGTATAATGGAGCACGTATGTCTAGATTGAAAGCACTCCTGGTTCTTCTCAACATGCAGCAAAGTTTGGATGGAGTGACACTAGCGTCACAGCGCTTTTCAGGTGATCTATTACAATTAGTTTACTTTAATAAAACTCTAAATGTATAATGATCTGATAGTTTTTACACGACTGTATTGTATTTTTATGTTGTGTAGATTGCTTAAAGAGCACATACTACCAGCTGACAATGTGATGCCAGATTTTCGAGATGAAGCAAGAAAGGTTTTGCGAGTCTTGGGGATGGATTACAATTCTATCCAGGCTTGTCCTAATGACTGCATTCTTTTCAGAGGGGAATACATAGACATGGAGAAGTGTCCGAAATGTGATTCCGAAAGATATCGAGTAGATCTCCACGGGACAAAAATTCCACAAAAGGTTTTGCGACATTTTCCTCTGCTTCCTCGCATCAAGCATTTCTTCGAATGTAAGTCCATGGCCGCCCTAGCATCATGGCATGAGGAGAATAAATCTTGGGATGGTGTGCTACGAATTCCTGCAGATTGCGCAGCCTGGAAACATATAGATGGAACATGGTCGGATTTTGCGAGGGAAGCTCGAAATTTGCGCTTAGGCGTGGCTATGGATGGCGTAAATCCATTTGGTCAAAGATCAACATCTTACAGTGTATGGCCCGTTGTCATCGTCAACTACAACATTCCCCCGTGGTTGACTACGAAGAAGGGGCACCTATGGCTAAGCTTGATTGTGCCAGGGCGATATAAAGTGGAGAATATGGATGTGTATCTTCGTCCGCTATTGGAAGAGCTACAACAATTGTGGATTGGCATAGAGGTGGTGGATATGAGCCGACACACAGGACTACGGAATGCTTTGATCAGAGGCATTCTAATGTGGACCATGCATGACTATCCCGGGCTAACAGAATGCTCAGGTGATCTATTGACACTCCTCACTCAGACACTGTAAATCTTGTATTTTCCCATAGTTGATCTATTATCATGTGTATACATGCAGGGCTTCAAAAAAGCGGATACAGAGCATGTGTCACATGTGGACCTAGACTGAATGCACGTAGGGCGCCCTCACTGAAGAAGCAAATCTACGAAGTTCATCAAGCGTATCTTCCAGAGAATCATATGTTACGCGATGGATTTTTGGGAAGAGAGCCACCAAGGATGTCTGCACAAGCATGGTTAGAGCAGAAGGAGATGTGCGATGAGGGATTGCCTTCAGGGATGAAGAGACTTTCTCTATGGTACGAGTTACCATACTGGCCGCGACTCATGATCAATCACTTGCTTGATCCAATGCACATATTCAAGAATGTGGGTAATCTACTATGGGACCATCTGACCGGCAAGAAAGATACTTTGGGAGCCAGAGTTGACCTTAGAAATGTGGATCATATGGAGCAATATTGGCCGCAAACAGCGTCTGATGGATCGATAAAACTCCCTAAAGCACCATTGATTTTCACAGGAGCCCAAGAACACAAAGTAAAAGAGACCATTCGATCTTTGCGGACCCCCACTGGCGTAATGCACTCGCTCCGAACGTGTTTGAAGTCACACAATTGGCATAAAATGTGTCAGGTACTTTCATAGTGGACTTTAATATCATTGCATAAAATGTGGACTTTAATATCATTGCTGCACATACTTTACAGTTTATTTTACCGGTTGCCATTGAGGGATGGTTGTCTCTCGACATCCATAACACAATCTACAAACTTGCAAAGCTGGTGCAATGGATCTCACAAAAGGAGATCAACGTAGACTCCATACCATTCGCCAAACTAAATGCTGCGGAGCTTGTGTGCATGTTTGAGAAACATTTTCCTACTACCATGCTAACCATTCAGGTGCATCTTCTTGTTCACATAGTTGATGAGGTGGAAATAGCTGGCACAGTTCATTCCAGATGGATGTTCTTCTTAGAACGTTTCATGAAAACGCTTAAGGGATATGTGCGTCAAAAGGCATGTCCGGAGGGTAGCATGGCAAAAGGTTGGTTGGTATCAGAGTCCCTAGTGTACATTGGAGAGTGGCTAGACGGATTTGATAAAGCCCGGGACACGCTATGGCGAACCATAGATGATGAGCGCATATCTGGGATTGTCATGTGCAATCTCTGTGTTGAGAAGAAGATGATGGAAGATCTAGAGGCTAAAATCAACCGATTTTGCATGCTTCACAATCCAGTGATGCAAAAGTGGATTTCACAATATGAGGATGCAAAGCAAGAGAGACAAAGGGCACGAATCGAATGGAGACGGGGAAGACGACCACCGATGCACTATCCGACGGGTCTGGAGAGCCTACCAACCTTCATGAGCTTAAGATGGTTGCACAACCAATTGAAAAGCGCACAACAATGCGGTGACGAAGTGACTGAGGAAGAGTGGGAGTACTCTCGGGGTTGCGCGACCAAGGTAAGTTTGCAATGTACGACATGCTAGCGACTTTATTTCTAAACGTTTGAACGGCCACTCATAATCTTTGTTCGTTGTAGTATAAGTCATACACTGCAGCATGGTGTAAAGGTCGACATTTTAGGGTGGAACGGATCGACAAAAAGCGTTTTACTCAAGATTGTGGAATCATGGCAAAATTTGAACAGTCTAGTCGACGACGTTCCTCTGATGCAGATCCTGTGGTGGCGGAACTCACTTACTTCGGCACGCTGCAAGAGATTTTGAGGATCAATTACAGAGGATTTTTTGTCGACTTGTTCGACGTGCAATGGTTCAAGATAATCATGGAGGGTGGCAACGCTACTGTGCGTAGAGGAGAGTCTGGTTTTCTTGAGGTGGATTCTACTAAGAAATGGACTGACCTAAGAGACACTTTCGTACTACCAGAGCATTGTGAACAAGTAAGTATGTAAATAGTTAGCATCCCCCTTTTACAAGTTATGTGCTTGAAAGCTCTCATGTAAGTTATGTGGCTCTGGCAGGTAATATTTTATCCTACAAAGTCTACATCAAAATGGTGGTACGTCATAGAGGTAGCCCCTCGTAATGCAAGGACGTATGAAGGCTACCATGTGCCAATCACAACGGCATCAATGGAGGAGATCAGAGAAGATGCTCAATCAGAAGCCGCTGCGGTGGTGCCAGACGAGCATGAAGATGCTACTACTCTATATGGGGTGCATGCAGAGGAGCTACAAAATGAAACAGAGGATATGTGTTTAAACGGAGAGCTCTATATAGATATAGGAAGTTATGCTGAGTTATGAGAGGATGAGAGAGAGATCTCTTAAAGCCACAAATATTGTATTTGAACAATTTTGCTCCGTGTTGTAAAAGCTCTGGCTCTCTTAGTACCTTGCATGGTGTATAACGCTCTTTTCTACTCGCGCTCACATCTTTTGATTGAAAATTCTAAGTTTTCAATTTGCCTCTTCTATCACTCAATTCATTGCGTCATTGTATTTATATGCGTCATTACGTCATTGTATTTAATGGTCTTTGTGTCATTGTCTACTCTATTCATTCAATATTAAGTTTAAATATTCGTGTGTTTAATGCAGGTATGGATGATGAGGATTTTCTTTCTTCTTTGTCACCGCAGCAGAGACAGTGGTACGTTGAGCGTCATCGCTCTGGCGCATCATCGCGCGTTCCTACTCCATCCGCATCTCCCTCTCTTTTGGAGCATTCGGCGCGCTCCGAAGCTTCGGCGTCGACGAGACGATCTTCACACTCGTCTAGACACCGGCGCTCTAGTGGTGGCGGTGGTGGTTATTGTGGAGATTCCGCCGCCGATGCCTCCACACCGCCTCGTGTTCGACGAGGCTCTTTACCCTCCCCTTCTTTGCCCGCCCCCACACCAGCCACAGCATTGCCATCTACGCCAGGTTTTGCGCGGTTGACTGGTCCTAGCAGCTACACACCTCTACCTACTCCGCTAGGAGCCACCCCACTCGACACTCCTCGCTTCGGGGCCCAGACGCCGGTGGAGACACCTGACGTCCGTACCCCCATCGACACGCCGCTAGAGACCCCTGCCGGGACACCCAGGTTCACGCGTCACCGGCCAGAGGGCTTGCCTTACTCCGTCGACTTCAGCGGCGGCATCATCATGGATGATGAAGGCAAGAAGGTGATCTCGCGCATGCGTGGTCTTTGCTCTCAGCTGGTTAGACACTACATACTAAACAAATGAAGTGAAGTACCAAGTGATTTAAAAAACAGAGTCATCAGCATACTTCATGATGAGTTTCCCGTTCCAACACGGGATCATCGCTTCAATGAAGACCTGATGAAGATTCGAATGCGCGAATATTGCAAACACAAGCGTTTCGAAGTGCAAAAAGCAATCAAGAATGGGTGGAACAGTCCAGATTGGCTGGCCAAAGAAGATTGGAAGAATGCGAAGAAAGCAGCGCGTGAGAATCCCGACAAGTGGAAGCAACAAAAGGATGCGTGCAGCCAGAGCGCGAGTAGAGGCAAGGAGCTCGCACCACTTGGGGAGTGGTGGATGGGCATCATTTGAGGCCAATTTTGTAAGTGTTTTCGCATTGCTCTTTATGTTCGATAGTTTAGGGTTTATGAGTTTTTTAATTCTAACATAATGAAATCTTTGTATGTTTTGACAGTGGTCGATGACAGGACGTGATCCCACACCGTACGAGCGCGAGTACGCAGGCAGGAAGGGCTTAAACGCCCTGATGGACATTCTCAGTTCTCGCGGCAGCATGGTTAGTATTAGGGTTTACTATTTTCTATTTTTTGTATTGTTTTATAAATGTCGTTATATGTTTATACTTACTGAAAGCTGTCTTATTGTCTTTTTTTGCAGAATCCGACAGATACGCTGCTTGGACGCGATGAGACGTCTGACTAGACGACGTCAGTTTAGCCGTAGCTAGATAGCATTAGTTTAGGGTTTCTCATAGCTTATGTATCATGAGACGGATTTTATACGTCTTTTTGAACCATGTATATTATTAAATTTGTCACCGCAGTTCCTTTTGCCAATCAATTGTTTATGCCTATGATGTTGTACAATTGTCATTATTACATTTGCCAATCAATTCATTTTGCCTATGATGTGTACAATTGTCAATTTTACGCTTGTCAATTTTGCAAACAATGCGTCTTGTGGGTGACTATTTTGGGTCTATTATCTACCCTTGCACTTTTTTTAAAAAGTGAATCAAGTACAATATGGTTGATGGGTGGCAGGGCATTCAATGCCCTGTCACCAAAAAAAAATTCTCTCGGACGTCGCTATAACCATCGCTATTTATGGCTCTGTAGCGTCTCTATAGTCTTCTGTGTAAACGTCGCTATAACCGTCGCTATGAGCGTCGCTATGAGTGTCTCTATATAGCGACGCTCTCGTAGCGACGCTCGTAGCGACGGTTTTAGCGACGCCGGGGGTTATAAAAACCCAGTGTATTTCCGTCGCTAACAGCGTCACAAGAGCACACAACCTCTTGTAGTGGTAATATATTGGAGAGAGAGAAAGACGTTAATAAAAACATAATACCAAGGACCCAAAAAAAGAAGAGACCTAGATGACTTGACCTAAAAAACTGTAATCATCACAACTATCTGTAGTAAATAAATAACTTCGAAAAGAAGCCACAAAAAACCTTCATTTAGGCGTTTCATTGCCAACAAACCTACAATATAACATCTTAGAAGATCTTCTTGCTTCATTTTTCTTGTGCAGTGTCCAAATTAAGCCTTATGTTATATTGACTTTAGGTCTATAAATGTTGGCCATACATATCATCAACACCATCCACATTCATTGCACTCATTGCTATTTCCTTCATTTGTTCAATGCTTTATAACAAGTCAATCATCACCTTAATTGTCCAAGAAATAAATGTATTTAAAAGTTACCAAATACTCAATATGCCAACAAACAAAGCTTTGAGGTCTATTATGATTGTTGAATATAACACCTCTTCTTCACAACCATCATTGTACCTTGTAAGTTTTTAAAGAACCTTGCAAGATCTAGTTGCTTTCATAGTGTACAACAAAGGCAAACCACACATTAGCGTTGCTATTTACAATCCGTTATCTAGCCTAGACCTTTTGTGCTAATACTTTTATTAACAAGAGGATTTTCATTCACTACAACATGGCATGCAAAAACCGACACAAATATCGATGAAATAAAGTTACTTTTAAAAGTAAAAAGCATTGAAATAGGCATCGGAGGAGACGCAGGTATCGTGATGTCGGTATAAGTATCGTTATATTATGCGTCAGAATAAATTATGAAATGATCATCGGAATACGCAATGAAATAAACATCGTTAATACTATAGCATATTCCGATGCATCTACCGAGGCTTATACTATACTCTGTACCGACGATCAAACCTGCAATTTTTTTTGGGCAAAGAGGACTGGGAACTGATGTTGCATGTACTGTAGCAAAAGAAAACAAACCTCTCTGCCCAAAGGAAGAGTGCACAAGCAACCACACTCCACCTACAAGCTAACGCTAAAGAACAAGTGTATGGCAATTAGCAAAACTGTAAGAAAAAACATAACCACAAAATCAAAAGCTTGATTGGGGCATAATGGCATAAAGATTTTATAACCATAATTAAAACACGAGTCGAAAACTCCAAAACCATAAACATAACATGTTTGCTATACCATAACCATTACCATAACTTGCTTGTCATACCATAACCATAACAGTTATACCATCATTGCACAACCATAACCATAACCATAACCATCACATGATTGCCATACCATCATAGCAAAACCATAACCTTAACTTGATTGCCAAATCTTAACCATAACATATGTGCCATACCATAAACATAAGCACTATAAAAGTGTACATATGCAAACAATCACTGAGTGAGAAGACCCTCGTGGTAATGCCTCCCAGTCGATGTTCTCTCCCTCCTCCTGTAGAGCTGGGTCAAAAGGTCCATAAGTCCATGCTTGTACCCATACTTCTCCTCTTGGCGTGTCGGAGGATGCTTCACGATAACTTCCTACAAAATTATGGTTTAATCATTAGATAAATCTTCAAATAACATACATATTTTCAATATTTTATAGCATATGTATAATACTTACAAACTCATGTCGAAGCGTATTTTAGCCTCCAGTCCCAAGATATGACGCTCCAGCAGACTCCAAACATGTTCTGGATGCATCTCTCTGCTTCTGAAGTCTCTACGGATTGTCTTGTGTCTCTCGTGCAATCCCCGCCCACTTCTCTGCATCCAACCATGCCGCCTTGGGACTGTCGTCATTGTGCATGTCTCTCGACTCTAACCGATGGTGTGACATTGTGGACTTTGCCATGCTCAAAATCCGTGGGTTCGAGACTGGATCGTACACATGTGCCGGCATGTACTCTCTGTGAATGGCCTCGATGATGTAATTCTTTCTTTCAACATTGAGGTTATCCCAAACCTCCATCACAGAGTGACCAAATTGAACCGTACAGAGCTGTCAAATCCGCTGTTATATGGCCTTTCCGACCCTATCCACCACAATAGCCTCATCCCTGCTCTTGTACACCTTGCTAGGATCATGCTCGTGTGATCCCAAGGTATACGTGGTGTGCCAATTGGTGAACTATCTATTGAAGAGAGTGGTGGAAGCTCTCTTGGTGGTGTGGACGCATCGACAGAACCGCTACCACAACAACCACCACCTCCAGAACGATGCCTACCTTGTCTGGAGGATGAACCACCCGTCGGTGTAGGAGACAGAGGAGTCCTAGGCGTAGGGGGCACACTAGATTGAGGTGTGGGGCCTCTTGGTGTAGGGACCACACTAGTTTGGGCGTAGGGTCGGCCGTAGTAGATCTAGAGGGACCTACTCCGCAAAGGTGATGTGCCATCTTGATCTGCTCTAGTGTGAACTAAGACAAAAACGAGCCCATTTGCTTGGGTGACATGCCGGCCAGAGTAACAGGAAAACTAAAACTAGGAGAGTATGGCTCATCGTCATCGGCCATAGCTAAATCATACACAAACAACACCCATAAAAGATGTTAGTTTATAGAAGAAATGCTGAATCAATACAAATAACAAATCAACGAAGCGGCTATACAAATGAATGAATCTAAAGTGTATTGTAGACTAATAAAAAGAGTTTTACAAATGAGTTCCTAGCAAAAATCATTAGTTAATCTCTCATCCTCTATGAGATTTGATGCACCAAAGATGTCTATCTCAATCTGTACTTTTGCATCTTCGTCATCAAACTCTACTTCTCCGTCACTCTCCGCATCAGCTTCAGTATTTGACACCTCATCTCTAAGTTCATACAATTGCTCACTGTTGATATCCACCTCAAAATCTAAACTTAAAGTTTCCGTCAGTCCTGTGCTTTGTCATGAATCAGCTCTTTGACCTCAATGTCCAATCCTTCACACACTTGCTTGCTACATGGAGTAACTTGAATGACATAGAGCCCGTAGGCTTTACACAGATCATTCTCATCATTTTCTGTCCATAGTGTATCGTGTATGAACAAAACTTCTCCAGAATGCTGCGGAAGTACGAATGTATCCCGCGCATCTGTCCACACCCCACCCCCACCTAGAGTTCACCTGAATCAATCCACTCTTGTCTTTACACATAGTTGCATTCGAGCCACTGGTAATAACTTTGAACCACTTGACATCAAAGATAAACATATCGAACTTTCTAAAGATAATCTTCAAGATGTCTTGGATGTAGCCAAAGTATTCAAGCTGGCTAGTCTCTGTATTCTCATCCCTGGCACTACTCCTACTTCCTTGGACGAAGCTTTCCCTAACGCCACTATCAAAAGTGACCCTTTGTTCGTCGACTCATTGCACTCTGAAGTGTTTCCCATGTATCCACAAAGCTCCATATTTGTGATACTGCAACCATAAAATTGAAACAGACTAAAGTTATTAAAGCAATGTGATCATGTGGAGCTCGAAAAGGAAGTTGTGAAATATACATGCTAATCGCAACCCCTTGACATCTCCTCTTTCTCTTCAAAATCAACACTCCAATCCTCTTTGCCTCTGAGATTGTCGCATCTAACCACCGCCTAGTTGGAAAGTCATGAAATTTTTGAAGATGATCTGGAAAAGGAAGGTTTCTAGTGGCACAGTTGCGCTTGAATTGAAGGCCATCTATCAAGCGTTGTTGCTTTTTCCCTTCATACCTCTCTAGCCACTTTTGCATGATGTCTGAGTTGAGAAGGAAAAATCTTATAACCTTCTCTCGCATTGTGATGTCCATCTTCCTAATGATGCGTTGTCCTTGCGGCTCGTCCCCTATTACCTCAACGTTGACCTTAGTAGTCCACATTCGGGGCATCTCTGGATCAATTGAGGCCAAAAATTCACTGATGAGGACAAGAGACTCTTGTACAAGCCATCCTTCGGCCATGCTACCCTTGGGGCGAGCCCTTTGACGAGCAAACCCCTTTAAAGTCTTCATAAATCTCTTCAAGAAGAGCATCTACCTGCTATGGACCACTCCAGCAACTGCAACTTCATCGACCACATGCATAAGTATATGCATTTGGATGGTAAGAATGTTTGTTGGAAAGTACTTCTCCACCATGTACACTGCTTCAATAGCATTTAAGCGTGCTGCATCGATATTGTATTCTCTTATCTCTTTTGAACTGATCCAGCGTACCAACTCACTAATTTTTTAGATTGTTCTTCTAATTTCATATGTCAACCAACTCTTTATGGCAATTGGTAAGATGAACTGTAAAAATTTGTGCCAATCGTGAGACTTAAGACCACTGAGATTGTCATCTCTTGTAAAAGTAGTTTTCAAACATCGCATGCACCTTGTGGGAGTCTTGAATAAAGATATAGTCTTCTTCACTTGTTTCTCTTCTGCACGACTCAGAACCCATGGACCTTTTGGTATACCAAACTTTTCATTGAATTTAAGTCGAGGCCACATCTCTGTTCGACCCATAACCTGCAGGTCATCTCTTTGGGCCTTTCTCTCTCTTTTTCTAGTGATGGTTTTCCATATGATCTCCCCCCATTCTTGAAGATGTGCATTGGGTCGAGGAAATGATTAATCAGCTGGTCACTCCAATACGGGAGTTCATGGAAAATAGAAAGTATTTTCATTCCAGGTGGCATCCAATCTCCCCTCTCCAGCCACATGTTTTTCCAATCGCATGCTTTCACTTGATGCATGTCATGTTTGCATATGTTTGGTCCATGTAGCTCATGTCTTTCAGGAAAAAATCTACCATGCTCCTCTTAAACTGTCTTGCTCAAATGCTCAGATTGGTGGAAGCCAAGTCGAGGACCACATTTCAGACATGTATGATTGCCCAAGTAACTCAAGCCTGAAAGATCACAAAATTAAAATATAGAAGCATTGGCAAAGCCAGGAATCACATGTGTGTGAGGGTTTTAGAGGCACTTACCTGAGCACTCACCGAAGCCTGGCTAATTGTGCATAGTCTACATGAGAATTCCTTGCACATGTACATTCCGTCGTCCAATTGGTTGGGACATATCAACCACATTGATTCCTGTCAACAAGATTTGGAGCTCTTCTATAAGTGGTGCCAGATAGACGTCCATGTTCTTTGCTTTGTACTTTCCTGGGACGATCAATGACAACAACAGATGGCCCTTCTTGATAGCGAGCCATGGTGGAAGATTATAATTAACCAGACAAATAGGCCACATGCTCCATGACGAACTCCATAATCCGAATGGGTTTACTCTGTCCATTGCCAGACCAAAGTGGATACATTGAGGCTCGTTCTTAAATGTAGGCCAAATTTCCTCTATGTGCTTCCATGCACGAGAGTCAGCAGGTACCCGCATCACATCATCTGTCGATCTAGCATTTGAGTGCCATGTCATTGTGTGTCGTCCCTGTACCTGTTAGATCCACAATTTTGGGACATTTTTCCAAATTTTCATACTCATTGCGAAAAAGTATACAATCATTAGGACATGCATGTATTTTGTGATAATCCAAGCACAAATTAGTAGGAAGATTTTTAGCAGCTGGACGAGTAGGGGGCATATGATTCCCTTCTTGCAAGATTTTCTCATTGAGCAACCTGTCATTACATGAACAAGCCAGCCCCTTGATCACATTATTGAACTGTAATTTGCACTTTATCATGCTTATGATACAATGTACTTACCTGCAAAGCTCTGTCACCACTATAAGATTGAGGAGTTGTCTATAACCACTAGCATTGCCATAGAAAAACAAAGAAAAGAGGAGAGAGAAAAATTTACGGGGGCGACAATAACCGCGGCTATGGATGCGGTAGTGTTTTCTCAGCAATAAGCACGGTAATAGACGCGGTAATATACCCGTTGCTATTACCGCGCTAGTTGTCGCGTTTATTACCGTGCTTATTGCCGCTACACGCTAATTCAAAAATAAAGGTGCTCATTTGGGCCACCCGATTTTGGGTGGCCCAAATGAGCACCTTTATTTTTTATCTACATAAAACAATGAAACATCAATTGTTTTTTGGAAGAGTATAAAAAAGATCAAAGAATTGAATTTGAATTTACTTTAGCTTGACAATTTAAAATGCAGAAGATCAACTATTTAAAAAAGTTACAATAAAATGTAAATAGTTGTATATACATTGTGCCATATTGGGACTTTACAAATGTTTGGACAAATTTTTTTTCTATCTAATCCTCCTCTATCTCGTCGTCGTCTAGAGGTACGTATGTTGGATCAATTTGACTCTACATAAACCCAAACCAAATAAAAAAGTTATCAACAGCTCAAAACAATTGATACAAAATTACTTGTTTAAACTTACCGCTTGTAGTGGTCCAACCGCCGTGTCACATTGCTCGCGAGGGATGTGGTTGTTTTTGAACAACCATCGCCAAGTATCAAATTTTGTATGTCACTCTCAATACTTGACCATTTCTCTGGTTGGTCGAGAAAGAGTGCTATTTTCCTAAGTTAGTAATAATAATACCAAATCATCAACTACGATATTTATAATCACCGATCGATGTTATAATTCAATTAATCTTACATATTTATCCTTCCAAGCTTCCTTGCCTCTTGAGCCATAGTGCATGGGAGTTTGTCTTGCGCGAGCCTCGCGTTGTTGCCTGTATGATTAGCCCTTCGCAGCTTGATCGCTCTTCTCTTGAATTTCCCACTCCCACTCCGCGTCTATCATGTTGCCACCACGGTAACTCCTATCTGGATCTCTAACTTGGTTGGTTGTTGCACGTTGCACACTGGACTGCTTGGTTTTAGAAATGTCTTTATGTAGCCCTCCAACCATTGTTGTGAAAAACGTGGATCGGGGGCGTTTGGAAATCTAGCTAACAGAGCATCCTCAATGTACTGTGTATGATCGAGCAGTTGGTCTCTAAACTTTATAAAACAGTTCTTATCCCTGCCCTGTGTTGTGCCAAAGTCCACCTCCCCGCCATATTTAACCTTGTAGTAGCACCCATGTGTGTTAGGCACGAGTGCGTCAGTATCCTTGTCCTCTTTGCAAGTGCGGCATGCTTTGAAACTGGGGACTCCGTTCCCCCGTCACTACCAAAATATGCGAAACCACAAGATCCGTCGCCGCTTCGTCTCTCACAGTGCTCACTGCCCTGAGACGAGCGTCGATGCGTGCTGCTAGAGAAAGTCCGTCGACGATGTTCTGACGAAGCAAGAGTGGAATGGAGTGGCGTAGGACTCTGTGATGCCATGGGATTGATTGTAACATTACAATTCTAATGTAATGCAATAAGTAACTCCATTTCTCTCACTGAGTCTCTCTCTCTCTCTCTCTCTCTCTCTCTCTCTCTCTCTATCTATCTATCTAATCTCTCTCTTACCCTGTCTATCTCCCTCTCTATCTCTATCTCTCTCTATTCCTATCTCTCTTTCTCTCTTTCTCTCTATCTGTCCCTCTCTCTCTCTCTCTCTATCTCTCCCTCTTTCTCTCTCTCTTTCCCTCTTTCTCTCTATCCCTCTTTCTCTCCCTCTTTATCTCTCTCTTCAATCTACCCTCTCTCTCTCTCTCTCTCTCTCTCTCTCTCTCTCTCTCTCTCTCTCTCTCTCAGTGCAGCCATTTTTTGACCTAGTAGACAGCAGTCCACTCTTTTGATCATAACTTCTTCATCCGAACTCCGATTTGGGTGATCTATAGCTTCAATCGAAGAGCACAAAGTCCTCTACGCATTGATGTAAAGACAGAAATTTTCAGAGTTATGGAAGGCGTTTCTGTAGCAGCATTTCCGAAGTGGACAGGTTCAACAAAATTGATTCTCATCTCCTATTTTACATACAATGTCTTCCGGCACTCGCAAGGGTTCTTCTTCTTCAACAAGGTCCACAACCATTGTGGAAAATGATCCAAAATCTCCTAAGTGTGGAGATAGCAACACAACCACCCAACCAACGACATCGGAAACCATGATCATGGCGTACTTGGTATCATTGCAAGAGACCGTAAACAAACAAGGCGAAGACTTACGAGCACTTGCAATGGAGAATGGCACACTAAGGGTACTTGTGGTTGAGAATGAGAATCTCAAGAGGACACTTGAGATGCAAACAACATGTTTGATGCAACTTGAAGAGGAAGTCAACGAATGTAAACGCTCTCTTGTGGACTTGAATGCTTTGAAGGAGCGGATGAGCAAAGTAGAGCATGACCATGTATTGAAAGAGGAGAAATTTGACACTATGAGCCGGGATGTATGCGACATGAAAAATGTATGCACAAACAAGTCTTGGGCTGATGTATGTGGTGGCAATGTGGTTTCTAATTCCTCACTCATGCAAGCTATGGTTCAAACAAAGAATGTTGAGAATGTGGATGTGGAGGAGTTGAAGGAACGGGAGCGACGTTCCAAGAACATTGTTATTCGTGGAATTCCCGAAGAGAAGTTAGAGACACCTCCTTCTCTTGCCATTGTTATTGAAGATTTCTTCAAAACCCACTTTGGCATGTCCGGAGTTATGGTCTATGGAGCACACAGAGTGGGGAAGCAAGGAGCTTCTCGCTCGGGAGAACGGCCAATTGTATGCACCATGCCAGATGAGACCAAGCGAAAGATTATCCTTGATAATAGTTGGATCTATTTGAGGGATACAAAATGTTTTGTATGTGAAGATCGCACTATTAAGCAACAAAATATGCGTCGCAAGGCATATGAGGAAAAGAATAATAAAAACAAGGAGATCTCTCATGAAGAAAATGTGCCGAAGGAGGAGGCAAGTCTCTCAAGCAAATAGGGATGCGTGACCTATGAGACCGAGTTACAATTGAAAATATGCTTTTGGAATTGTAATGGATACCCATGGAATGCGGGGGTTGGCATTGATGAACTAACAAGAAAAGCCGATGTTGTAATTCTTGTTGAAACTTGGGAGCATGATACACAAAGGATTAACGGCTTGGAGGATTACAATGTACATTCATTGATGTGGTCAAAGAATCTCAAGCAACGAAGAGGACAAGGAGGGTTAGCATATATGGTTAAGAAAGGATTGGAAGAGTTTGTATCAATTGTGAAAGATGACAAGTACAAACGTTATGTATGGCTGAAAATTATGACACCAAAAAGAGCACCCATTTTTGTAGCCGGTTGCTACATTCCTCATCATGATTCTCCCTTTTATGCTTGCATGGATAGAGATCAACCA
Organism: Adiantum capillus-veneris; assembly: GCF_014529385.1. Classification (NCBI taxonomy): domain Eukaryota; kingdom Viridiplantae; phylum Streptophyta; class Polypodiopsida; order Polypodiales; family Pteridaceae; genus Adiantum; species Adiantum capillus-veneris. Next base: position 33,575,649 of record NC_140957.1, read on the forward strand.
TTTGCTGATTTGGAAGAGGACATTGCTTATTTCAAAGGTGAAGGTGATGTTATTGTATTTGGGGATATGAATGCTCGCACAAAAACATTGCAACATGATACTCAACAATTTGATATGCCATACATTTCAAGGGAGTTGGAGGAAGTTCACTTGTATGATCGTACTTCAATGGATGAGAAAGAGCCGGATCACTATGGAAAGTTACTTTTACACATGTGTAATAGCACGGCTATGCTCATTGCCAATGGTGTATCTTTGTGGAGTGGAACCAATGGATTTACATGTAGAAGACATAATGGGGATAGTGTGATTGACTATATGCTACTCTCTGAAGCCATCATGTATCGCATAAAGAGTTTTATGTTTGGTCAATGGACCCCGGAATCCGACCATCGCACCTTATGTATTGACCTTTCATGTGGAGAAGCAACTAAGCATGATAATCTCAGGCAAAGGAAAGAGAAGCTATCACTATGTATGGATTTCAAACGGGCACCAATGTACATTGAAATGGTTGAGAAAAAATTATGGATGACAAAGCTTCAATGTGATGCACCATTGGAAACTAAATGGGAAGCTTTCAAGAAAGCTATTTGTTCTTGTGCGGAAGAATGCTTTGCCATAAAGCATCTCCATGGTATCAACAAAGATAGATCACGCAAAAGGTGGTTTGATAAAGAATGTCAAGATGCTCGAAAGTCCTTGATAAAGCTTGATGCAACTATGGACAAAGACAACTATCAAAGTCATTTGCATACATACAAGGCATTGATTCAAAAGAAGAGAAGAAGATGGGAAGTAAAGCAACAAGAATTTCAAGTCCAAGAAAAGGCACATGCATGTGGAAGATTTTGGAGAAACTTGAGAGGCAAGCGGGTTGAGAATTTTGGTAACTTGAGTCTAGTGGATATGTACACACATTGTAGGCAATTATATGAGCAAGAAAATACTGAAAAAATGCCATTTTATGGTTCACTCCCATGTATTCCGTCTTTTTTTACTATTGAGGATGTATGCGGTGGGCTTGAAAAGTTGGCCACTCGCAAAGCTGGAGATCTTCAAGGTATCAAGCTGGAGATGATCAAATGGACGGGAGATTTTACCCATGAGTGGATGTGTGATATGTTCAACCATGCACTTCAACATGGTATGCCTTATGATTGGAGTACTAATTGGGTTAAGCCTTTGCATAAAGGAGGGGATGTAAAGAATGTAAGTAACTACCGGACTATAATGATTGGGTCTCTTATGGCAAAGTTGTTTGGGTGCATAATGGAGATGAAATTGAGTGATTGGGCTGAAGAGAATGACAAGCGTGCAAAGGGACAAGCGGGTTTTCGTCGATGCCATAGCACCATTGATCATCTTGTCACTCTTCATGTTCTCATGGAGGAAAGTCGGTTGAAAGGCAAGCAATTGTATTGTTGTTTTGTGGACTTTAAGAAAGCCTTTGATATGATTCCACGTAACAATTTGTGGAGAAGGAAGGAAGAACTCCAAGTGCCAAGTGAGTTTATGCTTGCGGTTTCTCGAATCTATGAGAAGGTGATTTGTCAATTGCTCATGGGAAGAGAAATTTCAGAAATTTTTGTAAGCACTATTGGGGTTAAACAAGGATGTCCATTGTCACCAACTCTCTTTGGTCTATGCATCGATCAATTGGAACAAATGGTACTTGACTTTATGCAAGAAGAAGGCATTGAAGAGGTCACTATTTGCAATGCGGTAATCATGCTTTTGTTGTATGCGGATGATGTAGTGCTTCTAGCACACACTTTAGAAGATGCACAAAAGCTTATGGTTGTCCTTGAGAACTTTTGCTTGCATAGTGGGCTGATTGTAAATGAATCCAAAACAAAGGTTATGCTTGTGAAAATCAACCATAAGGAGAAGCCATGCATTGTGTACAACAACGAGACACTTGAAGTTGTTGAGAGCTTTAAGTATCTTGGCCTTGAGGTTCCATCCAATCACAAGTGGCATGAATGTGCTATGCATCGTTTGGAAGCGGGAAAGAGAGCATATTATGCATTTGAGAACATGTGTAATGCGGGAAACATCAAGTGTTGGGTTCTCAAGAAGTATCTTTTTGATGCATTGGTGACACCGGTTCTTCTTTATGGAGTTGAAGTGTGGGGCGGGAGCATCTCAAAGTCTACTTGGAAAGAGTTTGAGAATGTCCAAAAGCGTTTTCTTACAAACTTTCTCCAAGTTAAGACACAAACACCATATATGCTCCTACTTCTTGAGTCGGGATCTCTTCCAATTGAGGTTATGGGCATGGAAAGGGTTGTGGAGTACATGATAAAGATGCGTCAAAACCCCTCACATCGACTTCCTACAATTGCATGGGAAGCAAGCAAAAAAGTTCAAAAGACGCATAAAAGCAAGATCTTGAGCACGGGATGGATGCAAGACATAAAGAAGTGGTTTGGGAGATGGGATGCATTACACTTGCTACATGATGCTTCAATTGACTCTCAAGTGAATGAAGCTTTTCTACAACGCCAATGTATTACGGCTTGGGAGAAATCCGGTGGGTCACGCTTCATACATTACACCACCTATATTGCCCCCAACTACAAAACCATGTTCTTCGCTGAGAGAGGAAACCATACTCACACTTACATGCTTGAGCCTATTCCCTTGTCCGCGATACGCACTATCGCAGCAATTCGGCTTAGCTCCCATTTCCTTCGATGCGAGATAGGGCGTTGGGGCAATGGAGAAGAGTCAAATCGATTGTGCACATTATGCTCACTGCAAGTTCGAGAGTCTGAGTACCACACACTACTAGAGTGCTCAGCTTTTGATCACATCCGAACTTGCTTCTCTCACATTTTCAGCCATAACTTAGACCTACACACTTTCCTCTCCAAGCCAAAGTGTGGGCTCTCCATTGCGACTCTCATCACTACAATTTTGGAGCATTGAGAGTCACTCATCAGCCATACACATACTACATCACATGTAACTTTGGTCCCATAGGTCATATTTGACCTCCGAGGACGATAATAAAATCTCTCTCTCTCTCTCTCTCTCTCTCTCTCTCTCTCCCTCCTTCTCTCTTTCTTTCTCTATATCTCTTCCTCTCTATATCTCCCTCTTTCTCTCTCTCTCTCTCTCTCTCTCTCTCTCTCTCTCTCTCTATCTATCCCCCCCCCCCCCCTCTCTCTCTCTATCCCCCCCCCCTCTCTCTCTCTCTCTTTCCATTTCTCTTTCTCTCTCTCTCTCTCTCTCTCTCTCTCTCTCTCTCTCTCTCTATCTATCCCTCATCGTCTCTATTTCTATCTATCCCTATCTCTCTCTCATACACACTCTTTCTCCCTCCCCCCCCCTCTCTCTCTCTCTCTCTCTCTCTCTCTCTCTCTCTCTCTCTCTCTCTCTCTCTCTCTCTCTCTCTCTCTCTCTCGCTCTTTCCCTCTTTCTCTCTATCTCTCCCTCTATCCATCTTTCTCTTTCTATCCCTCTTTCTCTCTATCTCTCCCTCTATCCATCTTTCTCTTTCTATCCCTCTATCCCTCTTTCTCTCCCTCTATCCATCTCTCTCTCTCTCTCTCTCTCTCTCTCTCTCTCTCTCTCTCTCTCTCTCTCTCTCTCTCTCTCTATTTGGTATCAACAGGATTTGATCTACCACATCCTACCTCTCGCTTGGTCTAACACTAGCTTAACCTCTGAACTGATTCATTATATGTTACATCTGGAGAATGGTGGCCGTATCTCTTCATCTCTCTCTATATATCTCTCTTTCCTTCTCTTTTTTAAAATTTTATAAACCGTGCTTTTAAAACTACCAGGTAATGACCCTTTTTTTATATTTTATAAAACTGTGCTTTCCTCTCCCTCTTTCGAAGTTTGGGAATAACTATACTATCCTCACGAGGATTTAGGTCATGTAAGTATTTGTATTCTACCATGTGGTAACTCTTTACCATGGGAAGATGGTTTGGCCATAAGGTGTAGGAAGCCCATAATTTTTGGGCGCCAGCTATATTTGGGTCGTACACTATTGGGGAAAGGTCACTAAGCATCACTTGAAGGCACAACGCAGCGTGACAGGAAATCAGAGCTTCTTTGCGGGATGTTGCAGACACCGCTGGCTATCTTTGGGGTGCATGCAACTAGCACCTCCCCTGCGCGGGTGGGTGGACATTCGACTGCAATGCCAGACTCCATGTGCTCGTGAGCGAGCTCCACGACCGGAGGCGGGAGACTACAAGGCTTGACACTACCTTATAAAGGTGAGCAATAACGCTCACTTAGCTGCCATTGAGCAAAGGATATTCTGTTCTTTCATGTTTTTGCATACATTGAGTCGGTCAGGGTGTGATAGGTTTCACCTTGCCTTTTTCAATATTGTTGCACACACTATACCGTGGGTGAGAGGATTCATCTCTGCAAGTCTTTTGGTGATGGCTCCCAACAAAAAATCACTGGTTGAATCTACAGAGGTACCTTGTGTGATTTTAATACTAAATGTCACTTTGGGTATGGTTTGCTTTGATATAACGGACTGAAATAATGGTTTTTCTACTGGGTATTTGTAATATGACTAAATTTTGAAGTTCTTAAAGTCGAAAATAATGTAGTAGGCCATATCTTTCGTTTAGCACGATTTGAAAAGTTGTTGAATAGTCTATTAGATAGAGCTTATATGAATGAGTTTAAGATATTAAGAGAGAAAATATACTCTCTTCTTTTTAAATAATACACCAAAGACATACTTTGATAAAGATTAATGAACAACAGGTAGTTTGTTTATGAACAGTATAATAAAAACGTAGTTAATATTGAGATTTTTATTAATATCAATGTTTTATATTTATGTGTTTTAGCTTAAAATGCATGGGTAGGTTTAAAATAAGTTGAAAAAGTAGTGGAGATCTAAAAATAGAGTCTTTGAAAGTCACGACCTAAAAGTTACGTTTTTAGTCAAAGAAGAACGTTTTTGGCAATTCTGTCCGCGATGCTTTGTAGACCAGACCTATTCCCGTCGTTCCCGACCTATTCCCGCGATTGCTCTGTTATGAGTTTGTTTGTAAAAGTTATGACAGAAATAGGTTGTCAACAGCAACAAGACAACCTACAAGCAACAACAGTTTAGCGTACAAACAAACATACACAGGTAATAACTCTTTTGTTTGATCCAATCAAGAAGTGATTATACTCTTTTATGATAATGTTTTCTAATTTGATTATCATGTTGAATTGGTTGCATGCACGAGTATGTTCTTTTGGCTATTTTGTAGAAGTTGCAGAAATCAATGTGTGAAACAGGATCTATTCGAGGTGTCATAATATTGGGATTGTGATCGTATTACAACTCGGATTATGATCGTTGTTGCTATCCAGAGATTTTGAGAGTGAGATTGTGATTGAGAGTGTGATTGAGATTGAGAGTGAGAGTGTGATTGAGATTGAGATTGTGCACAACATTGAGATTGAGAGTGAGAGTGAGAGTGTGATTGAGATAGCTTGGGGGTGATTGGGAGGTTATGAAATGAGCTATGCTCTTCTTGTAATGATTACTTTGTATCCATACAGATTCTTTATTTCTATCTGTTTACTCTGCATACTCTGTATATTCTTTGTTCATTATCAATGTATTTCGCTCTCCCGTGTTGCGTCACAAGTGGTATCAGAGTTGTTTCAATCATGCGGTAGCGATGGAATCATATCAGCAGTGAGGAGATTATTCGATTGCTCAATGAAGATCTTAACAGATATGAGAAAGCGGATAAAGGAAAGAGAATAGGTGGTGCATGAAGACAAATTGGAGGAGAAGATGGAAGTTAAACATGGAAACGGTTCATCGCCGTCTCCAAGAGATGAAGGATCAAAGAAGAAGAAACAAAAGAGGAGCGATGATCAAGACGATGACGATGCGAGGGAAGTTGTGAGATCAATCAAGTTTCAAGAAGAGTAAGGCCATCAGACTTTCAAATGCCCGAACAAAGCCATTGACAAGGAAATATGTACGAAGATGGTTGAATTGGAGACTATTGACGATACGGATGGTAAAGGTAAGTCATCTAACCCTTCTTTATGATGCTTTATGTCTTTGATGCATTATTTGAAAGTTTCTATGATCAAAGTCATGCATAAAATTTAAGATTTAAAATTGAATTTCTTAATTGATTCGAGTAGTACACATTGATTCTTGTCCTCTAATCTGGCTGAGAATTTAAACCTGAAATTAAACTGAGAAATCAAGAGAGATAGTTGAGAAGAATTTTTTCTTACTTAAGGATTATTTGTATTATCATGATTGTTTATGTGTGTTTCTTTTGAAACATCAAATTTTATGAGAATGCCAACGAAATATATTTATTTAGATATTCTTATTCTAAAGAAAAGATGTGAAGGCAGCACTAGAAACCAATTTGATTGTAGAGTTAGACAACTTAGAAGTAGAATTCTTCTTATCATGGAAAAGATTCCTCTTAGATTGAATTTGATGTTTTGTATGTTAAAAACCCCTCTTTTCAACTCTGAGGACAGAGTTAATTTTGATAAGGGGAGAATGTAATAAGACTAAATTTTGAAGTTCTTAAAGTCGAAAAGAATGTAGTAGGCCATATCTTTCGTTTAGCACGATTTGAAAAATTGTTGAATAGTCTATTAGATAGAGCTTATATGAATGAGTTTAAGATATTAAGAGAAAAAATATACTCTCTTCTTTTTAAATAATACACCAAAGACATACTTTGATATAGATTAATGAACAACAGGTAGTCTGTTTATGAACAGTATAATAAAAACGTAGTTAATATTGAGATTTTTATTAATTTCAATGTTTTATATTTACGTGTTTTAGCTTAACATGCATGGGTAGTTTTAAAATAAGTTGAAAAAGTAGTGGAGATCCAAAAATAGAGTTTTTGAAAGCCGTGACCTAAAAGTTTCGTTTTCGAACAAACCTATTCCCGTCGTTTTGAGTACCTAGATTGCTCTGTTCTGAGTTCGTTTGTAAAAGTTATGACATAAATAGGTTGTCAGCAGCAGCAAGAAAACCTACAAGCAACAATAGGTTAGCTTACAAACAAACATAAACATGTAATAACTCTTTTGTTTGATCCAATCAAGAAGTGATTATACTCTTTTATGATGAATCAAAATTATGTTTTCTAATTTGATTATCATGTTGAATTGGTTGCACGAGTATATTCTTTTGACTATTTTGTAGAAGTTGCAGAAAACGATGTGTGAAACAGGATCTATTCGAGGTGTCATGATATTGGGATTGTGATCGTGTTACAACTCGGATTATGATCGTTGTTGCTATCTAGAGATTTTGAGAGTGCGATTGTGATTAAGAGTGTGATTGAGATTGAGAGTGAGAGTGTGATTGAGATTGAGATTGTGCACAACATTGAGATTGAGAGTGAGAGTGAGAGTTTGATTGAGATAGCTCGGGGGTGGTCGGGAGGTTATGAAACGAGCTATGCTCTTCTTGTAATGATTACTTTCTATCCATACAGACTCTTTATTTCCATCTTTTTACTCTGCATACTCTGTATATTCTTTGTTCATTATCAATGTATTTCGCTCTGTCGTGTCGCGTCATAGTATTTCACTGCTGTTGATTACACCATTTTTGGTTTGAACTATGCAAAATAATTTATATGCTCTTGCAATTTCTAATGGGGAACTTAGAAGCTTTTGGCAATATCTGGTAATGATAAGTCTACTCAGTGGTTTTGGACTAATGCACAGATCATTGTATCCACTATAGAGTAATGTTTGAGACAAAGAGTAGTCACGGGCTGTTGGAATGCTCTTCTATCTGAGATTGAGGAGTCGGGCTTGACTTACCTTGACTCTTGCCAATATCTGGTAGTGGGGTGTCTAAGCAATGGTTGGACTAAGGTTGATTGTTCGACTGTGTGATGATCCTTGCCGATGTTTTGATATATGAGAGGGGGAGATATCCTATGCTGGTCTAGACTGGGTTTTTTTTGACCGACTGGTTTGCTATACATTCACTACTGACCAACTTTTTGGGATTGATATACCTTGACTCTTGGCACTATATGGTGGTCTTAGGCTGTTAGACTGCTCTTCTCTCTCAGTTTGAGGAATTGGGCTTTGTATACCTTAACTCTTAGCAATATCCGGTAATGTTGTGTGTAATCAGGGTTTGGACTGAGATTAACTGTTTGACTTTGTGAGGATCTTGCCAATGATTGATACATATAAAGGTAAGCTATATTATGCTGGTCTTGACTGGTTTTTTGTAAGATCTAGGGAAACTAGAGTAGAGATCCTCCTCCCAACCTCCCATTATAGAAGTGGGCTCCTAGCCCCTTGCCCTAGACGGATCCCCTATCCACACTGTCTAGTCTAGCCCGTGGACGTAGTCCATGGCCATCCTAGTCCTTAGGTTACAAGACCCTTGTCCTGACATTACTCCCCCGTTAAGAAGAGTTTTTGTCCTCGAAAACAAAAGTGGAAAACCTTTTCTTAAGAACACTAATGTTTTCCCAAGTGGCACATTCTTCAGGTCGGTCTTTCCACTTGATTAAGGCTTGTTGTCATACGTGATGTCGTGTACGCAACTCATGATAATCCAGAACATGTTCAGGTTCATAGGGTAAGGTAGGAGGTTCAATGTAATCAACCAAAACCTGTTGGTCAATGACGGTGTCGTCCCCATGTAACGGCTTTCGTAGACGGCTTACATGAAACACCGGATGAATGCGAGAATGTGATGGTAGTAATAGTTTGTAGGCACGATCACCGACTCGCTTGAGTATTTTGAAAGGCCCACAATGGCGGAGATATAATTTTGATGTCGGTCCAGTTTTCAAAATTTTAGAATGTTCTGGCACACGTAAAAATACTTCCTCCCTTTGTTCGAAGGTAACTTGCCGACGTTTCTCATCAGCATATTTCTTATACTGATCCTGGGCTTGCCGAACATTCTGACGAGCAAGTTTCAGTATATCCATGTGGTCTTGGAGAAAATCCTTAACCTATTGGAGTTTTTTGGTTGCCAACCCCACTGTAATTGGTGGACTAGGTTGAAACCCGTACATGAACATGAAAGGACTAAAACCTATTGTGATATGCTTAGCACTGTTGTAGGCAAACTCGAGAATAGGTAAGTATTCTTGCTAGTCTGACTGTTTTTTGCTAATGTAGGCTGTTAGCATATCCTCTAGCACCTGGTTAACCTGTTCCGTTTGACCATCCGTTTCTGGATGATCAGCTGTACTGAGGTTTAGTTGTGTACCCAATCGTTTAAATAGAGCTCTCCAAAAGTGGCTGTTAAACTTGGGATCACGGTCACTAACAATGTTACTTGGCAAACCATACAATTTGTATAGATTGTCTACAAATAACTTGGCTAGTTCCGGTGTCTTAACACTAGGTTGGTAATGGGACACTTTTATGTCCTGTTAAGTGACCATTTTCCTTGAATTATGTCAAGAGTTTCAAAATGAATTTTGAGGTGCTATCTATCTAGAAAGTTGTCTCATGAGCTGAAAAAAACTCGACATTTTTTTCGAATATCAATTCCATCTTTAACCTTGTCCTTGCACAACATTTCACAACCTAAACTGTGTGAAAAAACGGGTCTTGTTTTTGGCTTTTTTCAACTTTTTGGAACTATACCACTCTAGAATTCATGTTTGTGAGGTCTATAATGCTAGAGAACTATCTTTAGTAGTCCTCAACATGTCCTGATGCTTCTAGGGAGAAATAAATGTTAAAGTTGTAAGTTATGACCAAATTACAAAAATTGTCAAATCGTGTTTTTTAGCCAATTTTAGCTCTTCTATGATTTTTTTGGTGGCTTTCATGATATCCAAATGCATTTTTTATTTTCTATGTCGCATATTGTAACATAAAGCTAATATTCCTTGAGTTTTGGGGCACCTAATACCCTATTTTTCATAGTAGACAACGATGGTTGATTTTTTCAATTATAGAAGAAAACGAAACATTCTAGTATATCAAGTATAGATTTTTCAATATTGTTAGTTTCTTGTGACAACTACATGCATTTTGTAGTTAGTAACCATATCTAGTCATAAGGATCAAATTTGGCTAGATATTGAATAGTTTCTATGGGATTCTACAACTCATAATGTTGAACTCAGTTTTTTCATGTTTGCTGTATTTAGCACTTCATCTTTGTCCCCAAGATTCCCCTTTGTAAGAGATGTCTATCAGTGGAAAGCAATCTGTCTCTACCATGACTGAAGCTCCAATAAAGTATTCTTTATCAGACCTTATAGCAGTAGCAATGCCCCAAAGTTCTCTCTTAACCTGTGGGTAGCCTCTTTGGTGAGCATTGAGTACTTTTGCTCCAAATCGAACCACATACCTTTTACCTTCTTCATCATCTTGACCTATAGCCCAGCCAATACCTGTTGGGCTAGTGTCAACTGTTAAGATTACTGGCCTTCCGCATTTGTAGTCAACGTTCCTCAAGGTCGGAGCCTCAAGGAGAATCTTCTTTAATTTCCTCATAGCTTGTGTGTGAACTTCTTCCCAAACAAATCTTTTACCTTTTCTCAACAGTTGATAAAGCACTTCTGCAACATGAGCAAAATGTGGCAGCCAAATAAGTGCACCCAGAAATTGATGAACTTCAATAACAGAAGAGCACGTTTCCTTCATCTTTTGAATAGCTTCAACTTTAGCCGGACTTGGCCTTCTACCTTCTGGACTGCACATGTGCCCTACAATTAGAACCTCTTTGGCACCAAAAGTTGATTTTTGCCCTAAAGTGTTAAGTTAACTTCTTCAAGCCTAGATAAAATAGCATCACAGTCAGCAATATGTTGAGCAATAAAATGTCGGCACCCCCTCTGATCTTTTACTTCATCTTTTGAGCCTTCCTCACAGCCCTTAATCGGTAGATCATCAATGAAAGGCATATTAACATGTGGGATAAAGTCCCTTAATACCTTATTCATGCCGTTCATCATATGAGCTACAGAATTAGTAGCATCCTACGGTAGAGTGCACATCCTTACCAATCCGAGAGGTGTACACATCGTAGTAAGATCCCTGTTCTCTAAAGCTAACTGAAATTGATCATATCCAAAATAAAGATCACCCATAGAGTAAATTGACCTACCTGCAAAAGCCTCAGCAAATTCACCCACAATTGGGCCGGTACCCACATTGCGGATTGTTACCTTGTTAACAGACTGCATATCCTGTATAAACCTTAAAGCACCATTTTTCTTTGGAATAGTGAACCATCAGTTAGAGTATGGCGCACATGATGGTTCCAGGATTCCCATTTGTATCTTCTCATTAAGCAAATTGATAAGCTTTGGCAAGTGAGCTTTAGGAACAGGAATAGGACGTAAGCTCCATGGCATGTGAGGAATAGTGAATATAACCATAGGTGCAACAACACTTGGATCCACACAGCCAATCTCGCTTGGCTCAAAGGCAAAAGCTTTACCATGTTTTTCAAGCATACCTTGAAAACACTTGATTTCCTCTTCGTTGAGAAAACCATCTTCTCCCACCTTCAGTTGCTGCAATGTCTCTTTAGTGAATTTGTGCCCAATGTTCTTAGGATTTCTGAGCATAGGCTATCGAGAAGCTTCTTTAATTACTTCATCACTTCCCTCTGGTAGAGGTGTAGCCACAGGTCTCACTTTCTTTGCAACTGTCTTGTACTTCGTCTCTACCTGTGCTTCAACTTCTTTATCCAAGTCATCCTCAATATGCATAAGTGCCTCGTATATGTCCATTGAGTGCACTTTAACAACTTCAGTTCCACTTTCTAACCTGTTCTTCTTGATATCCTCAAGCTCTAACATAGTATCAACATAAGAGATCTCTTCGAAGATTCCTGAAATCGCATCATCCGGTTCTAGCACATCACATCCCTGCAAGTCACTTTGAATGCTTGAAACATATTGTTTCTCTCACTAAGTTAAATCATTAAATTTCCTGTAAGATACTGAACCCTCAGATGTCAACCCTAGAAATCGTGAAGAGAAGGTTTCTCTTTGCGAGAACTTCTCCTCACTTGCACCACCATAGTCCCGCTTTATAGTGGCACCCCAAGAAAATCCTGAGCAAATCTTTGTTCTTTAAACTCCTTACGTATCTTTGGCATTGGACCCCGGGGAGGTCACCTAATAAAAATGTAGCCTATCACGTGAGTTCAACATAAGGGTATTTAAAGTTCTTGAAACTTACCAAAAAATATATATAGAAGGGCTTTTTTTTTCTAATTTGAAAAAAACTTACAAATTTTAAAAGAAAAGGGTACATTATATTCTTAACAAAATTGACAGATAAGGGGTTTTATAAACATGTCTTGAACGCACGTGATATGGTAGTTTTACACATAGTGAACCCCCAGGGCATTGGACGATCACGTAAACTGTCTTTGTTTCTAACATGATCAACACATACAATTAGAAATTGAACCGTTCTTACCATCTCGTCTTTGAACCCTGGAAAAGGCCGAGCCATCATCCAACACCTTATTTTCCATCCGCACAGCCGTAATGTAGGGTTGTCCTAGAATCAACGGGTAGGAGGAATGCTCCTGTATATAAAAGTTTTGCTCATCACATACATCCCCAATAGTTACCTTAACATTTGTGTATGCACCGTAAAGATCTCCAGGAAGCATGTTGGAAGCTCGAATTCGCCACCCGTGATCCACATCAATAGGCCACTTCCCCTTTTGGTGCAAATTCTTTGCCATGAGATTGATTTCTGAACCATGGTCTATGAGGCTAAGACCGGCTCCTCAATGTCGCCAAGATTTACCACTGTTTCTGTCATGGCTCTTGCCCAATGAGTCCTCAAAAAGTGACTCTTGGGTATAACTTCTTCATCTTCACCGTCATTAAAATGCATGTTTCTTACCTCAGGTATAATCGGGCGTGGAACCACCACAGGCTTTGTCTCTTCTTCTTCAAGATCTGCTAAGTACTCTTCATAGTCTTCCAAAATTGCTTCAATGTGATGAACCACTTGGCTTTTAATTGGATCTGACTCTTGATCACTCGGTACCTGCCGCTTTCTTTTTATAATGTTGATGATCTCATCATGGAACTCGCGCTTAGCAATTCCAAGAATATCCCCCAAGTGAGCTTCACTTTACTATTCAGGATACGTTCGTCAAAAACTTTCTTCAAATTTGTAGCCAGTTCAATATCAGACTTGAGTTTATACGAGGGCCCTTTAGGCTTACCTTGCTTCTTATCCTTCGGAGCCTCTTCCATAACCACCTCCGGGGCAGGTTTAGGAGCTGGCACTTCTTCTTTCTTATTTCTGGATCTCGTTGACCTTTTTGATGCCCCAATCACCTCTTCATCTCTTTTCCGCTTCTCTTCCACCATAGCTTCATTGGCTTGAGCTTTAGCAATATAAGCATATATCGAAAGAGAATCAACTGGATCAGTCCACCTAGTGGTTTCTCGAATTGAATTCCCCACCTATCGTAGCTTTCCGTATGTTACCTTACCTGCTTCTACTGTCTTTAGAGCATATGGACAAAACTGTCCCTTTGCACCTGTACCATCATCATCTTCCTTACCACAAACTTGCAGCCCATATGCAGCTACTTCCACAAGGGCAACATTATGCTGTATTTCCTCCACTATCTTCTTCATTCCGCCTCTGCCAAAGTTCAAGCGGAGCAGTTCCCCTGTCGCCCTGAGATGAATCTTCTTGTCTTTCCAGAAAACCACATCCTTCTTATAAGCTTCATCAAACTCATGACACTCTCTCACAAACCTGTGGTCTTCACTATCGCACCACAAGCATCGATCCCAATTTTTATGTGGTGGCTGCTGCTGCTTAGGTTCAAAAGTAGACGCCTTTGCAGCTAACCCTTCAAATTTAACAGTTTTAAAATTTAAACTTAGTTCTTGAATACCTTTAACGAGATCGTCAAGAACAGGCCCCTCCACTTTGGGTAATGTAGAGGGAGGCTTCTCTTTAAGCTCTCATTTATCATCATCCAGTACCTCAATCACGATTTTCTTATCAGCCCGCTTCTGTCGTTTTACGATCATGTTCACCGCTTCAGATACTATTTTCCAATCTGATGTCAATCCCAGTTCTCCCGTCGGATCCTCCAATAATTGCACCAAATTCTTTTTTAGTCGCGGATCAACAGCTTGAATAAACAATTCCACATTTTGATCCTTCAAGGAACGTTGTTCTGCTGATGATAACTAATCAAACTTCTTTTCAAACTCTCGCAATAGTTCTCGTATAGATAAATTTTTACCCTTCTTCTGCACCCACTTCATAAAACTCTGTCTGGTCACCCGTTAATAATCCTCCAGAATGATATTCCTCTTACAGCGCCTTCTTAAAATCCCGTCAGTTTGGCCCTTGAGCCGCTTGAATTTCTTTAATCCGGGCCCTAAGTTCTGGCACTGCAATCAGATGAAATCCTTCCACTGAATCCTGGTCTTCAATACCATTATCTTCCATAACTTGCTCATACAAATTCAAAATTTTGAAATATCTTGGCCCTCAAACCGTTGCAGCTTTTCCGTAACTTTTTGAAGAGCTTTACAAATCCGGTTTTGCAAATTATGTTGCTCCTGGGTAGCCTGTTGCTATTGCATGTATGCTCCAAATTGCTGCATGGCTGCTTCTTGTGGTATAGACGTATGCTTCAACAATTTTCCCACCCCGGCTCGGTTTCGCGTCGGGCTCACCAGGTGTCGGGGGATATGTGTTCGAAACTTGAGCCAGGTCAGCACCGGGCTGCTGGCTGTGGAAAAATTGAGTGAAAAGTTATCGTACCGCACAATACAACAACAATTAATTACTCAGTAATACTATTGACGCACAAAACTTGCTTGAAAATTGGTAACACCGACGAAACTGATACACAATCGAGAAGAAGTGTCGTTAACGACACCATTAAATAATGCTAATGACAATTAAGGAGCTTAAACTCCCATTATAGATCACTCCGGGCCGTTAACAGCTCCGCAATCCATCAAAAAGAGATAATTAGACTAATTTGCCTGCTGACAAGGAAAATCCTATTGTGTCGATTCTATCTGGTTAATTTGTCTTCAATCAATGTCTATGCCGAAAGTATTTCTTCTCCTATGACTGCTTACAAGCCTTGATGATATCTCCTTGCATAAGCCGATGAGGAATAGTCTCCTTGGTGCCTTGGTTGCAAAGACTTTGATTGAGCCTTGCCGAGGTCGATAGAGAGAGAGATCGCCTTTGCTTGGGTTGGAGGTTGAGAGAGAGAGCTCGCCCAATCCTTGGCTTGGTTTTGATTGTTGAGAGAGAGACAGCTCGCCCTTTGGCTTTGGATTTGATTCAAGGTCAAGGGAGAGAGCTCTTGACTTCGAGATCAAGGGAGAGAGCTCTTGCCTAGCTTCCCTCTTGCTTAGTTTCGATGGCGATCAAGAGAGAAAAAACCTTGCTTAGCTTACCCTCTTGCTTAGCTTCGATGGCGATCAAGGGAGCTTGCTTCTTCCCTTTCCTTCAGATCTTTTCTCGTACATGTAAAAGTGTGTCCACTCATGCAAAAACTCCCGCTATTAATAGCTCTTTGCTCCCCTTGCAGTAGCGCCGGCGTCATTGACGTGGCACGTGAAACACTGTGATGACATGGCAGGCCCGAACAGTGACCAGTGCCAAATCAGTCGCCACTGGGACCGAAATGAAGCGCAAGGGGATTTTAATCATTTTTCCCTTCTTCGCCTACATCTTCTAAGGCCGGAGCCGGCTCGCGCGAGTAACTCTCTCCCTGCTACGCCCTCTGCATACTTTTTTCTTAATGAAATAGGGTTACCCCTTTTTGATTTACCAAGTGGGCGGCCTACATTGGACGGGCGGCCATTAATGGGCGATATTGGGGGGGCGGCCATTATATGAGCCTTAGGGTGGCCAATTTAACTTAGTGATGGGCTTAAGGTTGGTAGCCAGTCTTAGGCTTTGTAAGGGCACCACATTTGGCCTACACTTTGGCTTGGGAACCATTTGACGAGAAAAATTTTGCATATAGTACCAGCCGAGGCTTGCCAAGCTTCTCCATTGAGCGGCCGTAATCATTGTAAGGGCATAACATTTGGCACAAATGCCGACCAATGCAATGCATAGCATAACATCATTATTTTCAAAATCCCCTAGCTAGTAATATTACCATGAATTTTTGTGCCTGTAAATGTCCTCGAACAGTGCCACTAGCCTGCTAGATACAAGTATAAGTGATTGCATTTGAGCAATGACCCCCGATTTGTATCTGCTTACGCCATAGCCGTGTTGGGCATTTCCTGCTATCAACAACCTCCAATAAATAATATTCTTGTCAGGCACAACATATCAACCAAAGTGTTGCTGCATGACATTCCAAACCTCGGTCAAAGTAAAAAAAAAAAATTCCCAGATGGCACACCGACTGAGCGGATCAAACTGGTACAGAGGCGACCCCCGACGAATCTTTAAAGGCTAATATCTTGGCAACCGAAACTTTGATCACTAATTTCAAAAGACCGACGTGCTCCACAATGTGAGCACTTCAGGTCTGCGCATTCATTTCATTTCTGTCACCTCAGCTGCAGTTTCCCAATCCGGTACGGATCTGCAATCAAATTAAGCTTCAAAGTGCCATAATTTCTTCACCATAACTCCAATCAACGACCCGTAAAGACAGACCGATAGAGCACTTCAAGCACTACAGTTCTAGATCATACTCTCTCATATGTGTTCAATGCAAGCATACTCCTTTTTGGCATCATTGAGACATCTGTTGGCCCTTCTAAACCGCATCTAGCATACATTAATCATTAAGCTTTGCCTGCTATCAAGCTCTGATCACTGCTCACTTAATGTGTAGGCTTCAAAGAAGCTTAGCTTGCATTTCTTTACTTTTTTTCTCTGCATGGCAGACGACAACGGTAGGTGTATATAGAGATCTGGGTTTTTCCCTTGATCCCCCAAGGGTTTTTTCATCCACAGTTAGGGACCCTTATTTCATCCACAATTAGGGTTTTTTCATCCACAATTCGGGACCCTTATTTGAGCGGGGGTGTTGAGCTTATATGTGAAGCTACTCAATATATGGCTTCTCTATATACGGCACCCAGGTCCCCTCTATATATACATCATCTCATGTGTGTATTCTACACACTTTGGGATTCTATTTGATATAGAGAAGCCATATATTGAGTAGCTTCACATATAAGCTCAACAAGGAGAGAATGTGAAAAGGCTTGCCCGCATATTGCTTTACAGTGATGCCAAAAAAAAAAATCTTCGTGCAACTTTTGGTAATTCTTAATCTACATTGTATTTATGGATTGTTTGAAACGAGTGTTATAGAGCTTTTCACATAAATATATATTTGTCATACTAATTTACCTGAAAAGACAAATTAGTTCTTGTTAAAATAGTTTAAATGGGTTTGATAGATTACTCAACGAGCAAATTTTTCCATGATATATTTATCTGTGGTTAAGTGAACTAATGTATTGTATATATGTTTTCCAATTGGTTTTTGTAACAATGGCAGATGATAAGAAGACGTATTCTCTGAGTTTTACTTTTCAAATTGCTCCAACCGGCATGTCACCGGAGCAAATGCGTTTTTTCTTCTCACATTTCTCCCCAAAATAGTGTGCATACGCACACCAATTTTGGACAGCAGGTCCTTCTAGACCATCTATAGTTTCTCTAATCCCTCAAAACAACATCCCAATTACACCAACTGGTCGATCTACACAAGAGCTTGTGCTTTCTCATTCCTCTTTGAGACAACATAGATATTGTCATCCACATGGTGAGGGTGTGGGTGGGGGTGGTTGTTATGATAGTGGTGCTACCAATGCGTCCACACCTTCACGAGAACGTCCACCTCTCTCTTCAGTAGATAGTATGAAAATGGCTACACCATGTACACCCTGGGGATTACATGAGTTTGATCCTAGCAACGTGTACAAGACTAGTGATGGGGCACCAATTATGGAAAGGTCCAGAAAGGCCATGCTTTTTATAGTGCAGTTTGGGCACTCTGTGATGGAGTGTTGAGATGCTTAAGACGTGGAGAGAAATAATTACATCATTGATGCCATTCACAAAGAGTATATCCAACAGAGGGATGCGATCCAATCTCCAATGACTGGACTATAGTAGACAGATTCATTAAGCAAGCACATTTCCTTCCAATTAAGAAGACGACCACGAGACAAATACAAAGCTAGTGAGCCAAAGTTGGCATGTTTAGGTGTAAAAGAGTAGGTAGGGATTTCTCGAGAGCAACAGAAGCATCTAGGTAGATTTTAGGAGCAGCGAGCTGCAGCCAACGCACGCTTGGATTTTGTAGGATCTTCTCATCTTGGAAGTGGAGGCTATGAGACTCTTTGACATGAGTTTGTATGCGTCATATACTATTTAAATATCATATCTACATATTTGTTTCTAGTGTTTATCTTATGGTTAATTGTTTATATTAGAGGGGCTTGCCATGAAGCGTTCTCCGATGGGTAGAGAGGAGAAATATGAGTTCGAGCATGGACTATCAGTTCTTCTTTGGCAACTTCAGGATGAGGGAGAGGCCATCGATTGGGAGGCCTTATCTTTATCAGTATGACTGAGTATATATTTTCATTTGTACATGTTGATGTATAGCGATTTATGTTTTGGTTCATATATACTTTTAAACAGTAGTTGTTATGTTTATGGTTATGTCCATTTTGGTTATAGTTTATGGTTTCAAAATTTGGTTATGGTTATGTTTTGCAATTCACACGATGATTATGGTTATGGTTTTAGAATTCCGGTTATGGTTATGGTTTCAAAATTCAATTATGGTTATGTTTTGCAATTTACACGATGGTTGTGGTTTTAGAATTTGGTTATGGTTATACACTATGAAAATCTTTAATTATTTACTGTGGTCTTTTACTTCGTTTTGTAGAGAGAATGTCCAAAATCAACAAGAGAGAGAAGGGAGAGGAGGGCGGAGGTGTTTTTTTTTGCATTTTACATATTATCGTGAGTATTTTTATGAGTATTACCATGATATTTATTTCTAATATTGCTGCTACTATTACCGCGTTTATTCCTAGAGCACGATTTAGTGCCTAAACATTCAAATTTTGGCTTAAACGTCCCCCCCTCCCCCCCAAATTTTGGTGTTTTACCTCCTCTTAATAAAAATTAAAGAACATTATATAAAATTTTTAAATTTTAAAAAAAGAAATATGAAAAAATGGAATTACAATAGTTAACTATGTAGTATTACACTTGGTTACAACTAAAGTAGTCAATATCACTTGATTAACATAATTTAGCATGTTTCACAAAATTAGAGAGAGGATGTCACGCGACACGGGAGACCGAAATACATTGATAATGAACAAAAAATATACAGAGTACGTAGAGTAAATAGATGAAATAAAGAGTCTGTATGGATACAAGGTAATCATTACAAGAAGAGCATAGCTCGTTTCATAACCTCCCGACCACCCCCGAGCTATCTCAATCACACTCTCACTCTCAATCTCAATCACAATCACACTCACACTCTCAATGTCAATCTCTTGATGGCAACAACGATCATAATCAAAATCGCAACACGATCACAATCTCAATATCATGACACCATGCATCGTCTACAAAATAGCCAAAAGAACATACTCGTGCAACCAAATCAACACGGTAATCAAATTCAAAACATCACTTTGTACCATCATAAAAGAGTATAATCACTTCTTGATTAGATCAAACAAAAGAGATCTTACCTGTGTATATATGTTTGTAAGCTAACCTGTTGCTCCTTGTAGGTTACCCTGTTGCTGTTGGCAATTTGTTTCTGTCATAACTTAATCAAACGAACTCAAAACATAGACTTCCAGGTACTCAAAACGACGGGAATAGGTCTGGTCTACAAGGCTACGTAGAAAGAATTACGAATAAACAGCTTTCTTTGGCTAAAAACTCTACTTTTAGATCGCGACTCCTAAAAACACTATTTTTGGGTCTCCACTACTTTTTCAACTCATTTTAAGCCTACCCATGCATTATAAAACACATAAATATAACACATTGATACTAATAAAAATCTCAGTTTTAATTACGTTTTTATTATACTGTTCATAGACAGACTATCTGTTGTTCATTAATCTTTATGAAATATGTCTTTGGTGTAGTATTTGAAAAGAAGAGAGTATATTTTCTCTCTTGATATCTTAAACTCATTCATATAAGCTCTGTCTAATAGACTATTCAACAATCTTTCAAATCGTGCTAAACGAAAGATATGGCTTACTACATTCTTTTCGACTTTAAGAACTTCAAATTTATTCCTATTACATTCTCCCCTTATCAAAATTAACTCTGTCCTCAGAGTTGGAAAGAGGTTTTTTTTTTTTTAAAAACATACAAAACATCAAGTTCAATCTAAGAGGAATCTTTTACATGATAAGAAGAATCCTACTTCTAAGTTGTCTAACTCTATAATCAAATTGGTTTCTAGTACTGCGTTCACATCTTTTCTTTAGGTTAAGATTTCAAACAGGAATTTACAAACACACATAAGTAATCATGATAATACAAATAATCCTTATGTAAACAAAATTTCTTCTCAACCATCTCTCTTAATTTTTCGATTTAATTTATCAGCCAGATTAGAGGACAAGAATCAATGTGTACTACTCGAATCAATTAAGAAATTCAATTTCAAATCTTAAATTTTATGCATGACTTTGATCATAGAAGCTTTCAAATGATGCATCAAAGACATAAAGCATCATAAAGAAGAGTTAGATGACTTACCTTTATCATCCGCATCGTCAATAGTCTCCAATTCAACCATCTTCGTACATGTTTCCTTATCAATGGCTTTGTTCGGGCATTTGAAAGTCTGATGGCCTTACTCTTCTTGAAACTTGATTGATCTCGCAGCTTCTCCCGCATCGTCATCGTCTTGATCATCGCTCCTCTTTCGTTTCTTCTTCTTTGATCCTTCATCTCTTGGGGACTGCGATGGACCGTTTCCATGTTTAACTTTCATCTTCTCCTCCACTTTGTCTTCTTGCACCAGCTATTCTCTTTCCTTTATCTGCTTCCCCATATCTGTTAAGATCTTCATTGAGCTATCGAATAATCTCCTCTTGTTCCTTCAATCACTGTTGATATGCTTCTATTAGGAAAAAAATGGACTCTGCATGGGGGACAAAGTCTTTGAATGGGGCTATTTTGGTAGGGTCTCCTCCAACTTTGACCCCTAAAAAGGTAGGGGGAAGGGGGGGGTAACCATTTAAAAAGTAGGTAAGGGGGGGGGTAAACCATTTGAAAAGTAGGGGGGTAGGGGGTCTTCTCTCTCTAGCTTTTTGGCCAACTTGTAAGTGTCCTCTTAACTCTCCCATGCCACCTAAGCAAATCCGTGGGTCAAAGAGGTCAAAAAAATGACTTTTTTCAAAAACTTTCAAAAAAACTCTATTCCCCCCTAAAAAGTACCCCCAACATATACACATAATAAAAAAAAATATTTTTAAGTTAAATTACTCATAATTCAACATTTTTTGACTCCCTCCTAAACTTTTAGGAAATTCCCCCCAAAATTGAAAACTTTCCCTCCTAATATAAGCTCCTCTCCTACACCCATTCCCCTTGCACCTGCACCTGCTGCTACACCTACACACCCATCTCTCCATCCTTCAAGCTCTATCTCTCCATCCTACAATACCTCTTGACGACGTGACCAATGTCCCAGCAAGCTCTTCACGCGGTAGGTCTCCAGGGATTTTCCTACGCCTATCTCAAGAGTATGTTCCGACAAAGAAAACATGCTTGGGTACATTACCTTCAGCCAACGAACGCCGCGCTCAAGGGGAGAAGAATGTGGATCTCTGGACATACGGATGCTTGTATCCAAAGGATCCTTCTCTCAATGTTCATCCGTCTTTTACAAACATTCCATCACTGTTGCAATACGTTGGAAATGGAGAGCAAGGTTTGTTGGGCTACTGCAAGAGACTCAACAAACACGAGATTGCGCGGTCCGAGATCTACTTGCGTCATTAGAAGTTTCTCAATGGGAGTTTCCACAATCTTCAAGATCAGATGCAAACAGATACTAGTGCGCTTGAGGAGGCAAAGAGCACCATCACAACCAAGGAAAATGTAATTAAAAAGCTTGAGGATACTCTTTCACACATGAAGAGTACTGCCATGGGAGGTAGGGTGAGGAAACGAGAGTTGTCCGAAATTCAGACTCTTGAACCACGTGGAGGTGCAAGAAAACGAAGGGTGACAGCTATGAGGTAACATGTTCTGTCCCTCATGTTGTTTAAGTCTAATACCGCTCATCATTGTTGTTTTGGGCAATAGGAACTTCGTCCAAGAAACGTGAGGCGGCGAGAATGCGTCAGCTAGGGCTACTTTACTTCGTTCTTGTTTCAACAAAGAGGAGTTTATTGGGATGCTTGATGCTCCAGAGGTAAAACACTTGAAAGACGCAATCACTAAGAGAGTTCTTAGTGATTTTTCTAATATTGTCACTGATCTAGATGTTCACGATATTTGTGATGCTGTTGGGATTAGTACCAAGGGCTATCAACAATACATCAAGTGTTAAAAGATGCATTAAGAAGTCGAGGAGTCACGGAAAACCTATTTCCACTTCTTCACAGAGTGGCGATTGCCAAGAAGGTGTCAAATGAAGATGTTGTTCACTAATTAGGGGACTACTTGTATATTGAAGACACGATGCCTCTTCAGCTGCTCCGTAGCAAATCAGAAGGAAGGAAGGGCCACGGGAAGGGAAGCGGTTCTGTTTCTAACAGTGTGTTGCGGACCCAAGGGTTTGTTTCCACCAAATTCAACAATATGTTTGTGGACTTGATAGGATTGCAGCAGTCCATGGCTGTTTTCTACAATTTGAGTGATGCAGGTTAGTTTAGAGTTTCCTACATGCTCTATGATGTGTCATAACATGCGTTCTGAGGCTTTATATTGTTGGCAGTTCTTGAAGGCAAGCTTGTGTTCGTGCTGAAGTTGGATGAGTGTGTAATTGTTAAAGGGAGAAAGTTGGAGAGAATGAGCATCACGCTTATGATTGAAGCCCTAGCTTATGCCAAGAAATCTTGCAGTTCGAGTGAAGCAACAAAGCCCTCTTTTACTGTGCAATCAGAGAAGGATATATGGTGCTTGGTGCAATTGAAGTTCCGAAAGAGACACATGAAGTCCTTGCATGGATTTTCAGTAGAATCCCATGGGTCACAGAGGTCATTAAAGCTCAAATAAACGGTGAGAAGCTCATGGTTCCAAGACGTTGGGATTTTGATGTTGAATGGCATTTAGGTGGTGATCTAAAGACCATAAAGTGCATGCTTGGATGCAAACAAGGTGCAGATTCTTTACTTCCCTGTCCATTCTGTACGAAAGGGCACAAGACAAGTCTAGCAAGTCAAGTGGAAGGTCAGGACGAAGATAATGATCACCATATAAATAATGAGTGGCAAACTTCGGTTCTTTCATGTGATATGCTGCATGTGCCCAATAGGGATAGCAAAGATCCTGGGTGGAACCTCATAATTCCCTTCTCCCTCAACAATGTTCACTTTTGTACATTGCATGCGTTTATGCGAATATTTGATAGGATCCTAAAGCATCACATTGATTAATCTTTCACAATGAAGCCCCTTCAACGGTCAAAAGACTCCTTGCAGGGGGTGGAGACGCTCCTTAATGAGATTGGATGTCACCGATCAAGTGTGAACATTGAGACTTGTAGGGAGAAGACATATGAGGTGGCACAGAAGGTTTCCATGAATGGAGCCAAGGCACGTCGATTTTTCAAGAAGATTTCAAAGTCTCCAATGCAGGTATCCAAGGCAAGTACGTGTCGATCTAGCAAGTGAGAAGCGGTGGGAGTTGTGGAAAGATTGTGTTCATGCACAACGGACAAAGATCCCAATGTGGAGGTTGCTAACCAACGCAAGCTAGTATGGTCATCCTTTCAAAAGGTTTTGCAATTGATGAATCTTTCAAGCACCACCGTTGAGCACCGAGAGGAATTCAAAAAGGTGCTTTATGAATTCACAAAGGCCGTTAAGGACGGATGGTCTGAAAGTAAGATTACACACTACATGGTTTGTTTTAACGGACTTAATACATATGCAATTTTTGAAAATGCAACTTTTCTATTAGCTTGTCTCCTTTTTGGTTGTTTTAGCACATTCTCTATGCGCATGGTGCATACTTCATGGACTGCTATGGTTCGCTTGATATGGAGTACACAAGGCATGGAGAAGTCCCACTATCGAGCAAAAGGAGTCTACTTCAAGAATACTCGGCATGCTGGTGGTAGTTCACACTCCAACTACCTCCAAGAGATGTTTAACTGGTTTTTTAGGCACACCTTTGGGAGAACTCGTACTATTGAGAAAGCAAGAGAGTCGATGTTAGCAAAGCAGTTACGCAACGCCTCCCGTACTGCAGCATCCAAGAAGTGGAAACGCTCGTGAGCGTCCTTGGGCCATGAAGCTTGGCGTGCAATTAAGTATCAAAAAGGCAGCGTTTGGGCTTCGCGCCATCCGTCTGCATTATCTAGGTTTAGTTGTTAAATTCAATTGGTTTATTTGAGTTTCACTCAATTGGCCGCATAGTGTGAAAGGGCCCAAATCTCAAAAAAACCTATTTAAAGGTTGAAGGCGCTCATTTTGTAATTTTCCCTACTAGGTGCTACCATGGCAAGAACAAAACAAACGGCTAGGATTGCATATCCAGAGGGGTCGGATGGCCAACGACTCAAAGGTTCAGCAACAGAAGCTGGAACTTCACAAGCTCAAGGTGAAGTCCACACAAAAGAAGCTGGAGCTTCAAATCAGCATGGCCAGTCCTCTACAGCAGCAAAAGAGAGACAGAAGCATCGCCTTGTTGTCTATTCATCAGACTCCAACGATTTTGATGGCAACAGGGAGGATGAGAGCGACCAAGGCAAAGAAACAAACAGCCAAAAGCAACCGTCAGAAGGCTCCGAAGAGACGCAAACGGATGAAGATGCCCCATGGGTTGGCGTCCAAATACAAACTTATCAGGCTCACATGTCTATTAGGGGTAAGACACTTCCTAAAGAGAGTGGACCTACACCATCACATCCGATCAATAGTGAAGAGCAGGAATCAGATGGAGAGTGGGTGGAATCAGATTATGAGGTGTTGGAAGTGCCTCTGCAGAAAAAAAAGAGAAAGAGCATTGTCTACAAGAAGAGGAAGCAAGCTGCCCCAACTCGTGCCAAAAATGCACCTCCACGTCAACCTCAGAAGGTAAGAAAGCGCAGCCATGCTTTTGCAGAGATTCGACACTATCAAAAGAGCACCGAGCTCTTGATTCGGAGGGCCCCTTTTGCAAGGCTATGCAGGGAGGTTTTGCAATTGTACAACACTCAGTTTCGGATGGGCGCCGTGGCCATAGAGGCAGTCCAAGAGGCAGCAGAGCAATATTTAACTAGCATATTTGAGGATTCTAACCTCTATGCCATCCATGCAAAGCGTGTAACCATTATACCCAAGGATATGTAGCTTGCTCGCCGTTTGCGCCATGAGGAGTAGGTTGTAATTAGGCATCAAACCTTTTTGTATTTACGGAACTCCAAGATTTGGAAGAATTTGAATACGAGCGTCTTTTGATTGTATACTCCACTCTGTGCATTGTATTGGGAAGAATTTGAATATAAGCGTCTTTTATTGTATACCCCACTGCGCATTGTATTGTTTTAATTCTGTACCATGCAATGTAGCACTGGTCCAAGTTTTGTCTACCTTCTATTGTATGTATGTAGCCATTAGCTTGTTATAGTGAAAAATTGCCTATGTTTAGCACCTTGGCTAAGTGGGGCATGCACTTCCTGATGTATCCATGCTATGTGACTCACTATTGCATGGCAAAAGCATCTACAAAGTGTTGAAAATGTCTTGGAATGCCCCCAAACTGGTTGCCACAAGGGCGCGCATTTGGGGCTTCATGAGGCCTATGGATGGACACAATGCGCGCCCTTGTGGCAGCCTTTCCTAGTGCTTTCCAGACACTTTCCAGTGGTTTCCAGACAATTTTGACAAGAAATAAGTATGTTTTGTTTGCTTCAATGCTTCAATTAGCATAGATACTTCTGGCAATCATCCCCCCTTAGTCCATGTCAGTCCTATACTCCAAAAAGGGCTATATATTGCCACATAGTTTACTCTTGTGGTTTGTTAATACAAATTTAGGTATCTGGGGCAAGATGGGCTTAAGGGTACCTGGGTATCCATGTCTTTCTATTTTGCAAGTGTGTATTAATGTATTCTCACTCTGTTTTGTACCTGGGTATGCTCCTAGATGTGTCCAAATTCATCTGCCACAAGGGCACGCATTTGCACACTTCATCTGTTGATGGAAGGCCCCAATGCGCGCCCTTGTGGCAACATATTTTAGGGACTTCCAAGCCCTTTACTAGGCACATCCATAACTTTGGAAGCCTCGATATAACAATGTATGCATTTTATAAATTTTAATACCTGCCAAACCCTTTAGTAGTCATAGCAGAAATTATGGTGCTTCTCATACACAATGGAAGCCCAAAATATAAGAAATTCAAAACCTTGCAAGAAAGAGAGTCATAGACAGCAAAAAGTAGTTTCATTAAAGAAATCAATGCTTTACATGATATCCGGCTTTTGCTTTAGGATCTTTCTAATTACAATTTTCTGGCGCTTGGCCTTTTGGGGTGGCTCCCTGTTAAGTAGAGTGGTTGTGATTTCTTGGGTGTCATTAACCCCTACAGCTTGGTTCATGCCGACATGGGCAATAAGGCGCCAGCGAAAGTTTACACCGAAAAGTGGATATTTCAAAAGCTTTCTTTACAAGCACTACAAGGTTGGCCATTTGGGCAAGTGTTGTTAAACACAACGCCTTGGAGAGTGAACGAAGAGCAAAAATGTTGTAGCAATCATTCAGAGAGTAGTCGGAATTGACAAACACCACGACACCAGTGGGAAGTGTGACGAGGTAGTGAGCAAGTGCCGCTTGAGGTCCGAACGGCGGCCTCCTCCCCCTTGACCGTTGCGCCCAGGCGTCAACCTCCAGAACATCCTGCAAAACATAGGTTTTCTGAGATAGGGCACAAAATTATGATATAACATTAACAAAATCATTTGTAACAATCAAATGTAAGTGAGCATCTATACCTCTTGTCTACGATCCTCCTCATCGGCATCCGGGTGCAAGTAAAGATCCACGCTTGACTTCCCCTTTGGATCAAGAAAAACAGGTGTTGTAGCAGGTGGTGGTGAATCCACTCTTGCGTGTTTAGCCAAACACATGGCTTGCACGGCCACAAACTCCTCCTCACAGACCTTGGCCTGCTCGGCCGCTGCCACCTCGGCTTGTGCGATCTCCATTGTGTCCGCCAAAGTATTCCCCATGGGCAGTAGGAGATCATCATCATGGGAGGTGGTGGTATCAACCTCAAACTTGCCATGGGCATCGAGGATGGCAAAACACTCATCCATGCGAAGCTCAAAGGATTTCTCCAGATCGTGCATAAACACAAACTCCTCCCCACCCACCACGATGGAGGAGAAGCGGGTAATCTCTACCTCAGGGACGGCATCCCAAGTGGTGGTTCCTTCTGGAGGTCCCAAGGATGAACCGACTGATGGAGAGGCCTCCAAGAGGCCTTGAATCCCTATAGGGTAGGTCAAGGCAAGCGTCCTCTCCTCTGCGGATGAGTCAATGGCCGCGGTCTTGGGGTCCTTCACATCAGCCAATACCCCGCCGATTTGCAAGTGTGGTAGCACTACGTCAGGGCCTGCTAGGCACTCGTGAAGGAGGAAGATCATTATGGCCTGAACAAAGAAAAAAGTGTTTCCGATCCTTCCCTTACGCATTGCTCGCACATCATCAGCTTCAAGCCACACATATTGTCCGGTGGGTTGTGCTATGGTGGCAAAGTGTGCAAGCCGCTGATGAAATGGCCTGTCCCCTTGGTAGATGTGGTGGAGAAGGCCTTCAGGGACCCATTTCCCTGGCCGGTTTGGTAACTCAACAATGAGTCTCCCCATGCACGTGGAAATGTATGAAGTAATGTGCTAAAGAGATTGACAGTGGCGGGTCAAAGTGGTTTCCAAATCGGGTTGGGTTGTGAAAAATGCTTGAAGCTCAGGGCGATTTTCATGCCCAACCTCAGTAAGGAATGCATCTAAAGCACTATTAGCAGCCATGTCTTCTCTTTGCGTGATTGGGCTAGGTCTCTCTGCAATGCTGGGATGAAAATGGTGAAATGAGGAGGTGGTCCTCCTTATATAGACATATTCCATCTCGAAAAAAATAAAAAATATGCATTTAAAAAATAAATTTACACCACCTTAAAACTTAAGTACAAAATCAAGTACAACACCTTAAAACTTTTCAAAATCTTTAATAAAATATCCAATATATAAACGATTAAAGTTACAAGCCAATTTACTTAGACAAGATGATTTCGTCTGTAGCCCAATCTTTGTAAACAAGCATACTGGCCTCCATCCGCCTTCCAATCTATACAACCAAAAAATGGGCAATCAAAATACAAAAACCCACAAAAAATAAGAAAAGGTAGCTAAGAAAGCACAAAGCAGACCTTGCGTTGTTCCAGTTTGGAACTTGCATTACCGACATCCTCGAATCCCATTATGACAAAGTGTTCCTGAAGATTGGCAAGAGTCCAATGCGGATTCACTGCAACCACCTCCACCTCGTTATTGGGCATGCGGACACGAATTTCAAAGGATTGAACCTCTTCGGCTGTCAACTGTAAGGGTATCCATTTGCCACGTTTGTGCATCCACCTCTCTGTTGAGATGTCGAGCTCTACACCTTGAGCTGGCATCCACTACGGGTCTTGGCCGCTTACGGCATTTACTCACTGGCGCGTTAGGTGACCGACACGGAGGATCTCTGCCAGTGATTCTACAGCTGGACTACACTTATAGTGCCAGCCTAGTACGCTTCTAGCGAGTTCACACTTAGTGACCGCATGTACATATGTGCTACTTTTCAGCTTTAGCACTAAGTCATTTTGTACTCTCTTTTCTGTGAAGAAGAAGAAGAAGCTTTCCATCTCTGTGTGCTTTGTGCTTGTCTTGTGTAGCTCTCTTGCATCCTCATTCTTTACATGGTATCAGAGCCTGGTGCAGGCAAGAGAGCAAGAGCATCACAATCCCTTCGTTCGCAATCCACGACCAGATGCCGAAGGCGCCTCGCGCAGCGAAATTTTTTTTAGGGGTTTTTCGCACAAGTTTCTGAACAGGTCTCCAAAGTGCAGTATACACAGATTTACTGTACACGTACAGTGGTTGTGAAACGCTTGATTGTGGACACTCGTTGAGTGTAGAAAGCGTTACAGGAACCACGATAGCAGGTTCAGCAGATTTGCAGGTTTTTGCAGATTGCAGCTATTTTGTCTTAGTGCTTCAAGATGTCTGACGGTTTCAGTCAGATTGTTACTGAGAAGCTTGAGAAAAATAACTACCCTGCATGGAAGTTCAGAATAACAAATTTCCTAAAAGGAAAAGGTTATTGGGACTATGTAGAAGGAGACAATGAAAAGGAACCAGAGATTCCCGAGGCAAATGCTACAGCAAAACAAAGGAAAGCTTTGAGGGACTGGCAACAAGGCGAGAGCAAAGTGATGTATTGGTTGTCTATGAGCATCAGAGATGGCATGATGGGCTATCTACAGGATGCTGAAACCCCCGCCATTGCATGGAGAAACTTAGGCAGAGTGTTCGAGGTGAACACCAAGGCCAGGAAGCTTCAACTAAAGTCGGAGCTAAATCAGGTTAAGAGGAACAACCTCTCAATCAATGATTATGCCTTGAAGATCAAGAGTATCATTGAGGCTCTTGGATCTATTAAAGTCTCAGTGGAAGACGATGACATTGTCCGTGCATGCTTGGATGGTCTAGGAGATGAGTATGTACATTTTAGGTCTTCCATGAATACAAGAGACGACATCCCCGTGTTCCAAGATTTGATTTCTATGCTTATTCTTGAGGAGAAGAACCTTGACACATCTTCTTCTCATGGCAGAAATAATTCTGAACAGGCCTTCTATTCTAACTCCAACAGAGGTAGAGGTAGAGGTCGTGGTCGAGGCCCAAGGGGTTGCAGGGGCCAATTTCTGGAAGGTCAATCAAATCAAAACAATACAGGTGGCAGGGGAAACCAGTCTCAAGGCAGGGGGAGTCAAAGAGGTCGTGGTGCAGGATCAAGCAGGCAGCAACATACTCCAGATAGTAGAGAATGTTGGACTTGTGGTGAAAGAGGTCACATGTCACGTGACTGTCCAAAGGGAAAAGCAAGTAGAAAGAGAGAACATGGCAACTATGCATCTACTAGCAGAGATGCAGATGACAGCAAAAACGAGCGCATGTTTGTTATGCAGCATGTAATGAATACAATGACTGCAGAGAATTCCACCCAAGATGATTTTTGGTATGTGGATTCAAGTGCCTCTAATCACATGAAGTCTCGTGGAGAGTGGTTTAGAGATATGCTCAAACCAGATGTGTCAGGTTATGTGCAGACAGGAGATGACACAGCTCACCCCATTGCTCATGTAGGGGACATATCTCTAAATACGAAGAGTGGGAAATCAAAGTACTTAGCAGATGTACTTCATGTCCCAAACATTACAAAGAATCTTGTTTCTGTTGGACAAATGGTTGAGCAGGGTTTGCAGGTTCGCTTCAATCCAAATGGCTGTTATGTAGAAGATTTCCAGAATGGCTGTAAGCTGATCACAGAGGGCAAATGTGTGGGCAGAATGTTTACGCTGAATGTAGACATGCCTGAGGTAAAATTTGCATTATTTTCACAGGGCACAGGTGTTGTGGCTGATGTTGACATTTGGCACAAACGCATTGGCCATGTCAATGAGCAGAGATTACGCAGCATGCAATCAAAACAGATTGTAAAAGGTTTGCCCAAATTCAAGGTGGATGGTATGCATAAAGTGTGTGCAGCATGCCAATTTGGAAAACAGTCAAAGGGCTCATTTCCACATGAGCGCAATGTATGTAAAAAGCCACTTGAGGTGGTGCACACAGATGTTTGGGGTCCAACCGATACTGCAAGTATAAATGGTTGCAGGTATTATGTCTCTTTCATTGATGACCATACAAGGAAAGTATGGGTCTACTTCATGCGTAACAAAAGTGAAGTGTTTGGTCACTTTCAAGACTTCAAAGTCATGATTGAGAAGGAGACAGATATGCAAATCAAGACATTGAGGTCAGATGGAGGGGGAGAGTACTTCTCCAATGATTTTTCAGATTTTCTGCGAATGCATGGTATACACAGGCAGTTTACATGCAGATATACTCCACAGCAGAATGGGGTAGCAGAAAGGAAAAACAGGCACATTGCAGAGGTTGCACGTGCATTGATGAATGAGAAGAACATGCCTCATAATTTTTGGGCTGAAGCTGTAAATACAGCTGTGTACATTATGAACAGGACATCTACAGCTGCGGTGCATGATGTAACACCTGAGGAAAAGTTTACAGGTACAAAGCTCGATTTGGCACACTTGAAAGTGTTTGGCTGCATAGCTTACGTGCATGTACCAGATGAGTTGCGTAGGAAATTGGATCCTAAAGCAGAGAAATGTATTCTTGTGGGATATTCCCTTGAACAAAAGGGGTACAGGTGCTACAATCCTACTACACGAGAATTACGAGTGAGCAGAGATGTAGTCTTTGATGAGATGAGCAGCTGGTACAGTAATGCACATGGCACTATTGGGGCTGATGTAAAAGATGATGTGGTTGTACAAAATGTGAGGCCACAATCACAGGTTTTGAGTGGACCACAAGAGTCCTCTTCTCGTGGCTCTGTTGAGAAACCATGGAATGGTAGACTACGTACGCAGGTTACTCCACCAACAGGTACAAGGAATGTATCACGAAAAGGAAAGGAAAAGGTTGATGAACCTCCCTTTATGGTTGATGCATCATCAGGTTTTTCACATGTAGACATGGATTCAGATGGTTCTGAACAAAGTCTTGATGAGGAATTTGGAATTCCGGCTGTCAGGACACCTGGTGTAAGGAAAGTACAAGAAGATGCTAGAGGGAAAAGGAGTGACCAAGGACCGCGCAGATCTAATAGAGTCAGAAATCCAGTTCAGAAATTGACTTATGATGGGTATCTAGCGCATCACCAAGCCTACATGGCTAAGGTGATACAGGATGTGGAGCCCACATGTTTTGAGGATGCAGTTGGAAATGTGCATTGGGATGATGCAATGAATGAAGAGATGGCTGCATTGGAAGCAAATGACACATGGGAGTTGGTGCCATTGCCAAGTGGCAAGAAAGATATTGGCTGTAAATGGGTGTATAAAACCAATCATAAGGCTGATGGTAACATTGAGCGTCACAAGGCAAGGCTGGTCGCAAAGGGTTATGCACAGACGTATGGCATAGACTATGAGGAGACCTTTGCTCCAGTGGCAAAGATGACGACAGTGAGAGCTGTCATAGCAGTGGCTGCATCTAGAGGATGGATTATGCATCAAATGGATGTAAAGAATGCCTTCTTGAATGGTGAGTTGCAAGAGGAAGTGTATATGGATCAACCACCTGTTTATGTCGATCCAGGTTACCCAGATTATGTATGCAGACTTCTCAAAGCTTTGTATGGTTTGAAGCAGGGCTCTAGAGCATGGTATGACAGGATTGCCAAGTATCTTGTCAGTATTGGTTTTAGGAGAGCTCATGCTGATCATTCACTCTATGTACGTAAGAGTGATGTGGGGATTGTGGTCATTACCATATATGTAGATGACCTTATTATTGTTGGTGACAATGCTATGGAGATTGACCATGTGAAGGGTCTTCTCAAACAGGAGTTTGAAATGAAAGATTTAGGCGAGTTGCGCTACTTTCTTGGCATTGAGGTGATCAGGACTCCAGAGGGTGTATGGCTATCACAGAGACAATATGCTTTGGACATGTTGTCAAAGTATGGTATGGCTGATTGTAAGCCAATTTCTATTCCCTTGGATGTGAATGCAAAGCTGAGTGCAGAGAAGGGTGATGTTGTTGAGGATGTCAACATGTATAGGAAGATTGTGGGCAGTCTAATCTACTTGACTATCACGAGGCCAGACTTGAGCTACACAGTAGGCTTGGAGAGTCAGTTCATGAAACTTCCGAGGAAGCCACATTTGGATGGAGTACGACGCACACTTAGGTATGTGCAAGGTACTCTTGACTACGCATTGTTCTATGCAGCAGATGCACCATTAGCATTGTATGGGTATACAGATGCAGATTGGGCAGGTAGCATTGTTGATAGGAGATCTACGAGTGGCTTCATGTTCTCTTTTGGGAGTGCTGTTGTTACTTGGAGTAGCAAAAAGCAGCCTACGGTTGCTTTATCGAGCACAGAGGCCGAGTACAGAGGTGCAGCAGTTGCGGCGTGCGAGGTAGCTTGGCTACGCACATTACTTGAGGACTTGGGAGTGCAGGTGGACCCGCAGATTTTCATCCATTGTGACAACCTCAACAGCATGCAGTTGGCTAGGAACCCAGTGTTCCATGCCAGGACCAAACACATAGAGGTCCATTACCACTACGTTCAAGAGTGAGTGTTGGCGGGCGACATCGACTTGGTCTACGTCAGCACAGAGGAGCAGATAGCGGATATCTTTACCAAGGCCCTCGGAGCTGAGAAGCTTCGACGTTTTCGGACTATGCTTGGACTCTGCGACATGCAGAGCTCGAGGGGGAGTGTTGAGATGTCGAGCTCTACACCTTGAGCTGGCATCCACTACGGGTCTTGGCCGCTTACGGCATTTACTCACTGGCGCGTTAGGTGACCGACACGGAGGATCTCTGCCAGTGATTCTACAGCTGGACTACACTTATAGTGCCAGCCTAGTACACTTCTAGCGAGTTCACACTTAGTGACCGCATGTACATATGTGCTACTTTTCAGCTTTAGCACTAAGTCATTTTGTACTCTCTTTTCTGTGAAGAAGAAGAAGAAGCTTTCCATCTCTGTGTGCTTTGTGCTTGTCTTGTGTAGCTCTCTTGCATCCTCATTCTTTACACTCTCGTAGCTAAACCGTGCATACAAGGTGCACGTTGCTTTCAAATACCGAAGGCAAAGCTGTGTGGGGGACACATTGCACTTATAACGGTCACCATCATGCAAACCGTCCACATAGCCCCAATTGACACCTAGAATGGTGTCCATTGCATCTATGTCAACTTCTTTGCAAACAAACGTTGTTGGTGTTTCTACAATTGGCAGAGAGCGGAATGCATGCACAAACAAATGAATGGGACAATGCCAACTGAGACCCACCGATCTGGTTGCCTTACCAAACTTTAGGGACCCTTGTAAATCTTGCAGCACCTTGCGCTTGAAAGAAAGCAAAGCCCAATGGTTTGGAGTTGGCCATTCTGCACTCTGGAATGAGGGTGTTTCCACGGCTTCTAACCTACCATAGCTTTGGCTTGACTTTGGCACCACGTACTTGTGGGAGTACATGAATATTCGCTGCTCTGTAAGTTTTTTCGATGAAACATTAGGAAACATAAGCTCCCCAATGTGAGCATGCAAAACCATGAACGTGCCTGAGAGGCACTCAAGCGACTGCTCCTCAACTAAGCTGGATGGAAAAACATCTTTACAAATGCCCTTAGTTAAACATAATGATCACATAAACGTAAACATGACATATGCATGGGATAGCTAAACCATGAAAAATTACAATGAGGTGCAAATTGAGTTGAAGCTCTCTTGAGGTGGATCTCAGCTGCACTGTAGACGTGTTGCACGATGGCCACCATTCCGGACTTTGTTTCTTTGAATGCCAATAGCCGGCACTTCCAATGACGTTCCAATACGCCTCGACACCATACGCGATGAGGTCCAGCACGTGACGGTTGCATATAGATCCATGCACCCTTCTTGAATACTTGTGGGATCCATACCCCCTCTGAGTCTTTTGTGTTGTGCAACGCAATCCCCTCTATCTCTGGTTTGGGCCGTCTATGCGTGGACATGCTTGGGAAGTTGGGCTTAGCAAGGGATTTGAAAGAGTTGAGTACTGTGGAGAGAGAATGAGGAGCTGAGGGGAGGGTGAGGTGAGTTGCCTATGGTGGCTTTGACAGTGGAGATAGAGAAAGAGGGGAGGAGTGAGAGGTAAAGAGGTAGAGAGGATAGTGGAGCTGTGGGCTATGGAGTGTGGGACTGTAGAGGGTTGATGGAGGTGTGAGAGAAGGGGGAGCTATGGAGAGAGAGGAAGAGAGTGGTGGAAAGCTGTTGGCTATGGATGCCTTGACTGTAGAGAGAGAATGGGAGGAGGGAGAGTGTGGGAGAGAAAAGTAATGAGGGAGAGAGAGAAAAGCTGATTTTGGGGGGAAAAATTGACTTTTTAAAGTTAGTTTATGTTTTGGGACAGTTTTGGAGGCAAATGGGTCAACTTTGGAACTTTTTTTAAAAAATCAATTTTTAGGGTTTTTAAGCATACGCGTTTTTTTTTGGGGGTCCCTCTCTCTTTTATGACAGCTCTCTCCTCCTATTTACCCCCCCCCCCCCCCCCCCCCCCCCCCCCCCCCCCCCCCCCTAGCCTACCTCCCACCTCTCTCTAAGAACCAAGCATTGAAGAGGGAGACAATTAGGCTGCATCCCTACCATTCCTCCCCCTCTAGGTGATATTCCAAGAGCCTTCTCATTGGTTCTCCCTTAAGACTTCACTAATCAAAAAGGCCCAAGGAGAGTCCATATTTTTTCTAATGCCATCGCTACTGCAGGATTGAAACCGCTCTAATACCACTTGTCACGCGACAGGAGAGAGCGAAATACATTGATAATAAACAAAGAATATACAGAGTACGCTGAGTAAATAGAAGAAATAAAGAGTCTGTATGGATACAAGGTAATCATTACAAGAAGAGCATAGCTCGTTTCATAACCTCCCGACCACCCCCGAGCCATCTCAATCACACTCTCACTCTCAATCACAATCACAATCACACTCTCAATCTCAATCTCTTGATGGCAACAACAATCATAATCGAAATCGCAACACGATCACAATCCCAATATCATGACACCCTGCATCGTCTATAAAATAGCCAAAAGAACATACTCGTGCAACCAAACCAACATGGTAATCAAATTCAAAACATCATTTTGTACCATCATAAAAGAGTATAATCACTTCTTGATTAGATCAAACAAAAGAGATATTACCTGTGTATGTCTGTTTGTAAGCGAACCTGTTGTTGCTTGTAGGTTACCCTGTTGCTGTTGGCAAATTTTTTCTGTCATAACTTAATCAAACGAACTCTGAACATAGACTTTCAGGTACTCAAAACGACGGGAACAGGTCCGGTCTACCAAGCTGCGTTGACAGAATTACGAAAAAACGTCTTTCTTTGGCTAAAAACTCTACTTTTAGATCGTGACTCCTAAAAACACTATTTTTTGGTCTCCACTACTTTTTCAACTTATTTTAAACCTACCCATGCATTCTAAAACACATAAATATAACACATTGATACTAATAAAAATCTCAGTTTTAGTTACATTTTTATTATATTCTTCATAGACGTCTGGACTATCTGTTGTTCATTAATCTTTATGAAATATGTCTTTGGTGTAGTATTTGAAAAGAAGAGAGTATATTTTCTCTCTTGATATCTTAAACTCATTCATATAAGCTCTATCTAATAGACTATTCAACAATCTTTCAAATCGTGCTAAACGAAAGATATGGCTTACTACATTCTTTTCGACTTTAAGAACTTCAAAATTTAGTCCTATTTCATTCTCCCCTTATCAAAATTAAC
This sequence comes from Adiantum capillus-veneris, assembly GCF_014529385.1. Classification (NCBI taxonomy): domain Eukaryota; kingdom Viridiplantae; phylum Streptophyta; class Polypodiopsida; order Polypodiales; family Pteridaceae; genus Adiantum; species Adiantum capillus-veneris. The sequence continues at coordinate 33,612,464 of NC_140957.1, forward strand.
TCGGTCCTCAGAGTTGGAAAGAGGGGTTTTTTTTTTTTAAAAACATATAAAACATCAAATTCAATCTAAGAGGAATCTTTTACATGATAAGAAGAATCCTACTTCTAAGTTGTCTAACTTTATAATCAAATTGGTTTCTAGTACTGCGTTCACATCTTTTCTTTAGGTTAAGATTTCAAAGAGGAATTTACAAACACACATAAGTAATCATGATAATACAAATAATCCTTATGTAAACAAAATTTCTTCTCAACCATCTCTCTTAATTTTTCGATTTAATTTCTCAGCCACATTAGAGGACAAGAATCAATGTGTACTACTCGAATCAATTAAGAAATTCAATTTCAAATCTTAAATTTTATGCATGACTTTGATCATAGAAGCTTTCAAATGATGCATCAAAGACATAAAGCATCATAAAGAAGAGTTAGATGACTTACCTTTATCATCCGCATCGTCAATAGTCTCCAATTCAACCATCTTCGTACATGTTTCCTTATCAATGGCTTTGTTCGGGCATTTGAAAGTCTGATGGCCTTACTGTTCTTGAAACTTGATTGATCTCGCAGCTTCTCCCGCACCATAATCGTCTTGATCATCGCTCCTCTTTCGTTTCTTCTTCTTTGATCCTTCATCTCTTGGAGACGACGATGGACCGTTTCCATGTTTAACTTTCATCTTCTCCTCCACTTTGTCTTCTTGCACCAGCTATTCTCTTTCCTTTATCTGCTTTCCCATATCTGTTAAGATCTTCATTGAGCTATCGAATAATCTCCTCTTGTTCCTTCAATCACTGTTGATATGCTTCCATCGCTACCGCAGGATTGAAACCGCTCTGATACCACTTATCACACGACACGGGAGAGCGAAATACATTGATAATAAACAAAGAATATACAGAGTACGTAGAGTAAATAGATGAAATAAAGAGTCTGTATGGATACAAGGTAATCATTACAAGAAGAGCATAGCTCGTTTCATAACCTCCTGACCACCCCCGAGCTATCTCAATCACACTCTCAATCTCAATCTCAATCACACTCTCACTCTCAATCTCAATCAGAATCACACTCTCAATCTCAATCTCTTGATGGCAACAACGATCATAATCGAAATCGCAACACGATCACAATCCCAATATCATGACACCGTGCATCGTCTACAAAATAGCAAAAGAACATACTCGTGCAACCAAATCAACATGATAATCAAATTCAAAACATCATTTTGTACCATCATAAAAGAGTATAATCACTTCTTGATTAGATCAAACAAAAGAGACATTACCTGTGTATATCTGTTTGTAAGCTAAGCTGTTGCTACTTGTAGGTTACCGTGTTGCTGTTGGCAATTTGTTTCTGTCATAACTTGATCAAACAAATTCAGAACATAGACTTTCAGGTACTCAAAACGACGGGAACAGGTTTGGTCTACCAAGCATCGTAGACAGAATTACAAAAAAACGTCTTTATTTGGCTAAAAACTCTACTTTTAGATCGCGACTCCTAAAAACACTATTTTTGGGTCTCCACTACTTTTTCAACTTATTTTAAACCTACCCATGCGTTCTAAAACACATAAATATAACACATTGATACTAATAAAAATATCAGTTTTAATTACGTTTTTATTATACTGTTCATAGACGTCTGGACTATCTGTTGTTCATTAATCTTTATGAAATATGTCTTTGGTGTAGTATTTGAAAAGAAGAGAGTATATTTTCTCTCTTGATATCTTAAACTCATTCATATAAGCTCCATCTAATAGACTATTCAACAATCTTTCAAATCGTGCTAAACGAAAGATATGGCTTACTACATTCTTTTCGACTTTAAGAACTTCAAAATTTAGTCCTATTACAGAGAAAGAGAAGGGAGACAGAGATGAATGGATGACACGACCAAAAAATTTCATAAATTAAAGTATGCAAAATATTTATGAATCATCTTTCAAAAGATCCCTAAAAGAAGCATCATCCAATTCTAAGCCCATGGCTCTTAAATCAATATAAGAGAGAAACAGAATTTCCATTTGTGGATGCATTGGCTTCATCATCTTTGAATTTGTCATCCTCCATCTCATCATCTTTATTATAATGACAATCATCCTCGCTAAGACTTGCAGCTGCCGGACTTGATTCATCGACCTCCCTCTCCTCTGTCTCCCCCTCATCCAAAATAGGAGGTGGAAGAGGGTTGAAGATGGTCTCCAATTCATTAGTGAAAAAAATGGTTCGCCCACGAGGTGTGACGGGAGTTACAAACCACAGATTTGGTTTATGGATTACTGGGATATAGATGACATATAGAAGAGAAGCTCAAAGTGAGTAACATTGGTATAATTAATGTTACAAGCAAATAAGAATAAAAAAGATAATCACTGACCTACTCAAAATTGCGTGTCAAAACGGCATGCCTCCCTATGTGATGCACACTACCGTCCACCATGTAGAGGCCATTCTCATGTCGTCTAGACACATTTACAAAACACTTGCACTCGAAGATGAAGGTATGAAAGGTTCTAAAATTAACCTTTAATATCTTTTCAATAGTTCCATAGTACATGGCTTTATCACCATCTGTGTCAAAGTTGCCCATGATGCCTTAGTCCATTGTGGTTTTACGCTCGGCAATGTGGCGCGTACAAAAGTGACGACCCTTTGACCACATAGTTAAAGGGAAGACACCAAAAAATAGAGAAATACCTTTTGTCAATTAAAAAGATTAAATCAAGAAAAAACTATACAATATGGTTTAGGTATATGAGTACTCTACCTTTGGTACACAGTCTCGTGCATACTCCCATTCTTTGTCGGTGATATCTTCTCCGACGCTTTTGCTTCGTCATTCTCTCATGAATCCACTCCGTACTAATGAGATCTGGAAAACATGCAAGGTGTCTACGCACTGGGGGTGCCCTCCTTCATCCATGTACTTGCTTCCATGATTCTCTCTCTTGAAAACACCTTGCCTTTGCCATTATCCACAAGTCCGGGGGATATTTCTAGGCGAGCAATTTTTGGTGCGTGCTTTTTAGGAATCATGCAAAAAAATTCCTAAAACTATTCTCTCTTCCTCCTTCTCTATCTCTCTCATGCAATTTTTTCTAGTGTCCACTCCTTTTTCTTCTCTCTATCTTTCAAAGAGAGAGAGAGAGAGAGAGAGAGAGAGAGAGAGAGAGAGGCAATGAGGTAATAGGGAGGTTGAGACACAGAAAAAGATATGCCACGTTTCAAATTGTTTCAAAAACAACAGAGACAAGGGTACTTGAAAGAAGAACATCCATTAATCATAGAAAGACTACATTCTATTGCACTTGCATTACCTAGGCAAGAAGTGCTCATCGTTTGGAACACCAAGGAGTCGGAGTAGTGCTGCCCTCAAGTGGCAAAAGAAGATTCACCACATTCTCTAGCTGCTACATCATTCACTCCTCATCCTCTATGATGAGCCCAATCTTCTTCTAGCAAGAGAAAGTGAATTGTCCCTTCTCGTTCAAGCTCAACAAGAACCGCATATTGAGATATGTGCGGCAATGATAGAGGCGATATACATTGATTGTTGCCTTTAGAGACTCCTTAAACTATTTGGCTCCATACAATGCCTCTCCATTGGGAATGGCTTCCATGGCAGCCCACGCAGACTTGAATCTACTCTCAAGATCATGCGTCATTGGGGAAAACAAAGAGAAGTGCACTACGGTAGGTAGTGAACGGTTTCACAAAATTAATACAAGAAATACCAGTTTATATCAATTTTGGGAATATTAAATTATTGATTTATTCACAATGTGACACATAAACAACCACCTTCCCAATTTGAAAATTGTTTGAAAAAAACTGCAAAACAATGCACCAAAATGTGGCCATCATAAGATAAAATTAGAACCTGGTAGTACTGTCCATTTTGTGAACTGACATACAAAAAATAAAAAATGACAAATATTATGTATCCATGCTTTGGATAGGTCCTGCCTTGGCTTAGTGCTCTGAATATATCAGCATCTGCCAAAATTGGTTGATGGATAAACATATTCTCATTTTGGCTTAACCCTAGCACACGCATATAAATAAAATAAACATGTCTACATGCAAGATATGGTTTTTGATTTGTCACCCGTTCCATCAAGTCTGGACATGTGCATGATGGATGGTTGCAAATACAAACATTGTATAACCCGGCATGACCATCTTCACTTTTGCTCTCTACTTTAAAGACCTCATGAACACCATCTACCCCACATATCTCTTCTACGACCTTATCTCTCAGCACTAGCACTAGACTGATCTTGCGAGTAGCATCCTCGGAAATGGAATTCCGGTATCATACATGCACACCATCTTGCATTGTGGCTCGTGCACTGCCTTGAGGAGTGGATGTATCTTTTGACTTGAAAAGAGAATTGGTTACACTACAAGAGGCTCTTCACATTAGCGACGCTCACACAGCGACGCTCAAAAAAAAAAATTCCCGGCGTCGCTATGAGCGTCGCTATAAGCGTCGCAAATTTACAAAGAAATTTGCGACGCTCATAGCGACGCTTATAGCGACGCTCATAGCGACGCCAGCTGGGGTAAAAAAAATAACCGAGCGCGCCCAAAAACTCAGATCTCAGATCTGAGTTTTTCGGCGCCCTCAAGCAAAGAGCAGGTAACGCTCTCCCTCACTCTCTCTCTCTCTCTCTCTCTCTCTCTTTTTCTTTTACACACACACACACACACACACACACGAGGAGAGGAAGGAGAGCCAGGTATGCTCCTTCCCTCTCCTCATTCTCATGTTCCCTTCCCCTCTTTCTCTCTCCCTCGCTCTCTCTCACACACACACATACACACACACACACATAGTGTTTTTGAGAGAGAGAGAGAGAGCGAGAGAGAGTGCAAAAACGCACACACATACATAAACAAAGAATGCACACACACATTGAGAGAGAAAAAGAGAGAGAGAGCATGCATAAACAAAAAACGCACGCATTGAGAGAGGAAAAGAGAGAGAGAACATGCATAAACAAAAAACGCACACATTGAGAGAGGAAAAGAGAAAGAAAACATGCATACGATCCAAAAAAACGCACACACATTGAGAGAGAAAGAAAGAGAAACTAAGGGAGCGTCGTAGGAAACTAATTAAAATTAAAAGACCTAAAGATCTAGCCGACGAGGAGTTGAACTGAAGACCTATTATTCAAGAGAGAAATGGCATAATCAATCTATCATACTTGGCATGGGTGATAGAAAGGTTATACCATTTATCTCTTTTTATTGGCACACACATCCACACACGCGCACACACACAGGAAGAAGAGAGTTATAACGTCGTAGGAAACTATCTTAAAAGACGTTAAAGATTAGGTTATATGTAGACTTACATTAAATTAGATTTAGGTTTATTTTTAACTAGATTTACGTTTATTTAAGCTAGATTTAGATTTACGTTATATTAGATTAGATGCGGGTCTCCATAGACTGCGATGCCTGCATGAAGCGGGTGAAGAAAGCCCTCAATGGAATATAGGGTATTGCTGCCTTCACTCATGGTGGGCTCCGTCGATCCAAAAGTACTGGTGAAATGTCTTCAGAAGATAGGGAAGAAGGTGGATCTTCAGGGCGGCAAGAGTCACTACATCCCCGACACAATGACCATCTAGACAACCTCTAGTCATTAGACTTACGTTAAATTAGATTTAGCTTTATTTTTAGTTAGATTTACGTTTATTTAGATTTACGCTTATTTACGTTAGATCGAGTCCACGCAAGAATTACTTACGGTTTAGGGTTTAGAGTTAGACGAACAGTGAAAAGATCTACTGTGAAAAGATGTTAAGATGAAGTCAAGTGCTACAGCTAGAGAAGAGGCAAAGGGATTTTGTCCACTACATGCAGTATCATGTAGACGTGGGTGTCTAGATTTCTTGTACCCACAAATATAGGTATTGACCAATAAAGACGAGATTATAACCCGGTGGTTCTGATCTCCGTGCACCTCTAGACCGAGGTGTGCGGGGATTGGACATGACTAGAGAATGTGAGGTAAAGAGAGAGAGAGAGAGAGAGAGAGAGAGAGAGAGAGAGAGAGAGAGAGAGAGAGAGAGATAAGACGAAGAATGCCAATAGAATATTAAATTTGTTGTCTAGGTTATAAGTTTTTTATCCTCATTATGAGTAGCGATGAGGATGTGGGACCGTCCAACCGAAACACCTATCTCTCAACGAGGGTCTTATGTCCTTGTAATCAATGCAAGCATGCTGTGCGACGGACAAGACGTGTTTCTTTGCAGCACGTTCGCGAATTTGGCGAGTTCGATCCATCTATTATAGATCGAGTTGTTGCCAATTATAACTCGTCGGACTCTGACGCTGGCCAACAAGCAGCAATCTTGCAACCCAATAGACGTATTCGCAGGCGCTTTGGTCAAGCAGCATATGTGAGGCCACAAGATGTAGCCTCTGACAGCTCGGGGGATGATCATGCAGAGCACATTCCCAACGAGACAATGTTTGAGCCCGAGATTGATGAAATGATCGAGACGATCATGGATTCAGAAAGGCTTATCTATGATGATATGAAAAGTGAAGCCGATACATCATTGTATAATGGAGCACGTATGTCTAGATTGAAAGCACTCCTGGTTCTTCTCAACATGCAGGCAAAGTTTGGATGGAGTGACACTAGCGTCACAGCGCTTTTCAGGTGATCTATTACAATTAGTTTACTTTAATAGAACTCTAAATGTATAATGATCTGATAGATTTTTACACGACTGTATCATATTTTTATGTTGTGTAGATTGCTGAAAGAGCACATTCTACCAGCTGACAATGTGATGCCAGATTCCCGAGATGAAGCAAGAAAGATTTTGCGAAACTTGGGGATGGATTACAATTCTATCCACGCTTGTCCTAATGACTGCATTCTTTTCAGAGGGGAATACACAGACATGGAGAAGTGTCCGAAATGTGATTCCGAAAGATATCGAGTAGATCTCCACGGGACAAAAATTCCACAAAAGGTTTTGCGACATTTTCCTTTGCTTCCTCGCATCAAGCATTTCTTCGAATGTAAGTCCATGGCCGCCCTAGCATCATGGCATGAGGAGAATAAATCTTCGGATGGTGTGCTACGAATTCCTGCAGATTGCGCAGCCTGGAAACATATAGATGGAACATGGTCGGATTTTGCCAGGGAAGCTCGAAATTTGCGCTTAGGCTTGGCTATGGATGGCGTAAATCCATTTGGTCAAAGATCAACATCTTACAGTGTATGGCCCGTTGTCATCGTCAACTACAACATTCCCCCGTGGTTGACTACGAAGAAGGGGCACCTATGGCTAAGCTTGATTGTGCCAGGGCGATATAAAGTGGGGAATATGGATGTGTATCTTCGTCCACTATTGGAAGAGCTACAACAATTGTGGATTGGCATAGAGGTGGTGGATATGAGCCGACACACAGGACGACGGAATGCTTTGATCAGAGGTATTCTAATGTGGACCATGCATGACTATCCCGGGCTAACAGAATGCTCAGGTGATCTATTGACACTCCTCTCTCAGACACTGTAAATCTTGTTTTTCCCCATAGTTGATCTATTATCATGTGTATACATGCAGGGCTTCAAACAAGCGGATACAGAGCATGTGTCACATGTGGACCTAGACTGAATGCACGTAGGGCACCCTCACTGAAGAAGCAAATCTACGAAGTTCATCAAGCGTATCTTCCGGAGAATCATGTGTTACGCGACGGCTTTTTGGGAAGAGAGCCACCAAGGATGTCTGCACAAGCATGGTTAGAGCAGAAGGAGATGTGCGATGACGGATTGCCTCCAGGGATGAAGAGACTATCTCTATGGTACGAGTTACCATACTGGCCCCGACTCGTGATCAATCACTTGCTCGATCCAATGCACATATTCAAGAATGTGGGTAATCTACTATGGGACCATTTGACCGGCAAGAAAGATACTTTGGGAGCCAGAGTTGACCTTAGAAATGTGGATCGTATGGAGCAATATTGGCCGCAAACAGCGTCTGATGGATCGATAAAACTTCCTAAAGCACCATGGATTTTCACAGGAGCCCGAGAACGCAAAGTAAAAGAGGCCATTCGATCTTTGCGGACCCCCACTGGCGTAATGCACTCGCTCCGAACGTGTTTTACTAAAGAAGGAAAGCTTACCGGTTTGAAGTCACACAATTGGCATAAAATGTGTCAGGTACGTTCATAGTGGACTTTAATATCATTGCATAAAATGTGGACTTTAATATCATTGCTGCACATACTTTACAGTTTATTTTACCGGTTGCCATTGAGGGATGTTTGTCTCTCGACATCCGTAACACAATCTACAAACTTGCAAAGCTGGTGCAATGGATCTCACAAAAGGAGATCGACGTAGACTCCATACCATTCGCCAAACTAAATGCTGCGGAGCTTGTGTGCATGTTTGAGAAACATTTTCCTACTACAATGCTAACCATTCAGGTGCATCTTCTTATTCACATAGTTGATGAGGTGGAAATAGCTGGCACAGTTCATTCCAGATGGATGTTCTTCTTAGAGCGTTTCATGAAAACGCTTAGGGATATGTGCGTCAAAAGGCACGTCCGGAGGGTAGCATGGCAGAAGGTTGGTTGGTATCAGAGTCCCTAGTGTACATTGGAGAGTGGCTAGACGGATTTGATAAATCCCGGGACACGCTATGGCGAACCATAGATGATGAGCGCATATCTGGGATTGTCATGTGCAATCTCGGTGTTGAGAAGAAGATGACGGAAGATCTAGAGGCTAAAATCAACCGATTTTGCATGCTTCACAATCCAGTGATGCAAAAGTGGATTTCACAATATGAGGATGCAAAGCAAGAGCGACAAAGGGCACGAATCGAGTGGAGACGGGGAAGACGACCATCGATGCACTATCCAGCGGTTCTGGAGAGCCTACCAACCTTCATGAGCTTAAGATGGTTGCACAACCAATTGAAAAGCGCACAACAATGCGGTGACGAAGTGACTGAAGAAGAGTGGGAGTACTCTCGGGGTTGCGCGACCAAGGTAAGTTTGCAATGTACGACTAGCAAGTGACTTTATTTATAAACGTTTGAACGGCCACTCATAATCTTTGTTCGTTGTAGTATAAGTCATACACAGCAGCATGGTGTAAAGGTCGACATTTTAGGGTGGAACGAATCGACAAAAAGCGTTTTACTCAAGATTGTGGAATCATGGCAAAATTTGAACAGTCTAGTCGACGACGTTCCTCTGATGCAGATCCCGTGGTGGCGGAACTCACTTACTTCGGCACGCTGCAAGAGATTTTGAGGATCGATTACAGAAGCAAAAAGCAATCAAGAATGGGTGGAATAGGCCAGATTGGTTGGCCAAAGAAGATTGGAAGAATGCGAAGAAAGCAGCGCGCGAGAATCCCGACAAGTGGAAGCAACAAAAGGATGCAGCCAGAGCGCGAGTAGAGGCAGGGAGCTCGCACCACTTGGGGAGCGGTGGATGGGCATCATTTGAGGCCGATTTTGTAAGTCTTTTCACATTGCTCTTTATGCATGTTCGATAGTTTAGGGTTTATGAGTTTTTTAGTTCTAACATAATGAAATCTTTGTATGTTTTGACAGTGGTCGATGACAGGACGTGATCCCACATCGTACGAGCGCGAGTACGCAGGCAGGAAGGGCTTAAACGCCCTGATGGACATTCTCAGTTCTCGCGGCGGCATGGTTAGTATTAGGGCTTACTCTTTTTTATTTTTTGTATTGTTTTATAAATGTCGTTATATGTTTATATTTACTGAAAACTGTCTTATTGTCTTTTTTTGCAGAATCCGACAGATACGCCGCTTGGACGCGATGAGACGTCTGATTAGACGACGTCAGTTTAGCCGTGGCTAGATAGCACTAGTTTAGGGTTTCTCATAGCTTATGTATCATGAGACGGATTTTATACGTCTTTTTGAACCATGTATATTATTACATTTGTCACCGCAATTCCTTTTGCCAATCAATTCTTTATGCCTATGATGTTGTACGATTGTCATTATTACATTTGCCAATCAATTCAGTTTGTCTATGATGTGTACAATTGTCAATTTTGCAAACAATGCGTCTTGTGGGTGACTATTTTGGGTCTATTATTTACCTTTGCACTTTTTTTAAAAAGTGAATCAAGTACAATATGGTTGATGGGTGGCAGGGCATTCAATGCCCTGCCACCAAAAAAATATTCTCTCAGGTGTCGCTATAAGCGTCGCTATTTATGGCTCTGTAGCGTCGCTATATGCGTCGCTATACTCTTCTGTGAGAGCGTCGCTATCTGCGTCGCTATAGGCGTTATAGCGACGGTTATAGCGACGCCGGGGGTTATAAAAACCCAGTGTATTTCCGTCGCTAAGAGCGTCACAAGAGCACACAACCTCTTGTAGTGTTATATTTTGTGCAAAACAATCGGCATTACAGTAGAGATTCCTTCTTTCCTGAACTCCACTTGATACCCCCCTTCATGCAATATTTGCACCTCATCCTCAGACAGGTTGGTGCCGACATGCACAGGCCAAATGTGTGGTGGATGTTGAGGTTGTGACTCAATGTTCTGGTCTACTATGTGGCAATGCAAGACACAATCCGGACAAAACCAAAACCAGTGGTGCACCACACCATTCAGATGCTTTTGATATCCTTCAAAAGATGGGGCCGGTATACCAAGGCTTGAACGTGCAATACTACTTCCACACCTTTGTCCTCCTCTTGGCTTGCCACTACATGTGACTACCTTGTGGAGTTTGTCGTATGGCCCACATTACCTCATTGACCTTGCGTTCCACTACATACTGCCCACCCGAACCTATAATTCGTTTTGGGGTTTGTGACATCCCTTCTTTTGCAAAGTTGATCTTATGGGGTCTTCCACACTTCTTGCGATCTTTGGTGACCGAGTTGTACTCAGACCTATGCGATGCATCATCTTACACATTGATAACCTCATTTGGCTTGCGTTTTTGCCTTGATGTCTCCTTATCTCCTGTCAATGGAGTTGGCTGTTTTATACATTGGAGTGCCCTCGGTAGCCTCGTTCACTGCTCTTATTACTTGACTAGGAAGTTTTTCATGGCGCTCCGCAAGCTTCTATATCAACAGGCCCTTCCCAATGTGTTTTCCATGGATGTATGAAATGACCTTTGTGCTTTATAAGATGGAATTTGCTAGGTCGGTTGTACATGCATCATATAATGAAAATGCGTTTACGAAAACCCTCCCCTGCTAGCCAGCTGCCATGTTTTCTCTCGACGAGGTTTGTGCATGGAGTGTTTGGTCCATCAGAGCTTAACTTCTTTCTGTGCATGTCATAATGCCTTCCCAATGTGCAATACAAATTTCCCACCAACTAAGCCATGAATCCATGTATGGAACTTTACGGTCTATGCAATGACCATTACGCCACCATTGGCATATTAAACGAGTCTCTACTGCTGTAGCCTCTTTTGTTGGTGCTTGCCTCCACCTCTCACATATTTCTTTGTGTATGTGTTGAGAATCTTGCGCCACATACTTCTTCCTTTTTCCTTTTACAAGTTGCAATAGTCTGAAGGTCCTGCATACTGTAAACAAATTGCTAGAGAGGGAGTCAAAGGCAACCTACATTGCTCTCAAGGTGCACCATGTACCTTGGATCACAGACATGATAGGCCATTAGTTATCCGATCGTTCACACGTCTAGTGTGATCAAACTGGATCCACCGATGTCGAAGATCGCCATTCCCATCTTGTCTGATTCGGTTCACCAAGTTCACATCAAATGCTCGACCAATTGGTAACATTTTGAAGACATAACATTTCTCTCCCTCCGTACCTTGACCTAGAAACGTGCTCCATGGAAGAAGTCATATGTGCAGTCTCGCTTCAGCTTTAGGAGTGCATCAAAGATTTTTTGCCACCACCTCTCTGTAAACTAGATATTGACCTTCCAAACCTAGCAACGTTCATAGTGTTCAAAGCAAAAAAAATTCAACATAGAGTTTTGCATAGAAATAAAAATATGAGAAATGCACAAACCAATTATCTTGCACCAATGGTCCCAACTCCTTAGCGATTGTAAATAGTTGTTACTCACCTAAAATTCCCTTGTTGGTGGTGTTGAGAAGGAGATTTTTACTTATAACTTCTTTTGCTAAACACATTTGAACCTTCCCGGCTCCTTCACGTGGATCAACGGTCAAAATCCTTTGCACCATCACCTTGGTGTTGTCTGTTAGTGTTTTGGATGTGTCGATGCACACATCGTGTCTATGTGAGTGACAATGAATCATGACTTTGGTGGCCGTCTCATCTGATGGCAAGACATAGTATACTACACAATCACATGTTGCAGTATAAAAAGCAATTGCCTTACAAAAGTGGCATGTTAAGCTCTTATCTCCAATCTTACAATATTATCCGGGTGTAGGTGCCTTTTGTATGTACCCATTGTAATAACTTGTATTGAAAATATGATCATTAATCAAGCGGGCACATTGTTCATTCATGCACTTCAGAGATCCTAGGCAATGACTAAGACAGTGTCGGGGGATTTGTGTTCAAAAGGTGAGCCGAGAAGGCTCGGGGCCTCTGGCTGTGAGAGGTGGTAGAGAGGAAGCAACAGAAATAGAGGGATAAAAAACTAATAGGATACCGAAATGAGCAGTATATCATCAGGAATTGAAATAAATTGTACAAGGCTTGGTTGACTTGACCACTTATAATCACATAAATGATAAACAACAATGGGTTAGGTCACAAGCTCTAGCAAAGATACCAATCTAGATCCGGAGTTTCACTTCCAATCATATTGAGATATTCGAGTCTTCTCGACGCAAGTCTAAGCCCTCATAGCCGCATACGCTCGATCTCCTCAATGAACCGAGATTGGATTTTTAGCATCAACACTGGCAATTATTTATTTGTTCCGAGCTCATCTGAATGAGGTGTTCACAAACCTGTATACCTTATCATCATCAAGATATAACAAAATAGATCATTAGGTTATCAAAGATATTAACATTATACGTATATATTGGTAACTTATCAAGATTAAGCATAAGATAATAAGATATTAAGAAAAATCTGGAATGAGAGAGAGATATTTTAATTATGGCTTGATGAAGATGAAGAAATTTGGCGATGGAGCTTTAGGATAACGGAGAGAGAGTTTGTAATTAGCTATTGGTTAATGAAGAGCCAACGATAGAAATTCTCTGTCTTCTTATATTCGATGTAGATGCTCCTCCTCCATTTATTGGTAGCGCCACACATGCACCATCTTGTCTACTCGATAGCGCCTTGGTCCTTCCAACTCCTTTCTCCTCTCTCCCTTGCTTATCGTCCACCTCTCGAAGGCCCTGAATGCACTAACCTCAACCCTTCAATTTTCCATGCTTAAGACCAAATCCACTAGCTCACAGCATGCAACATTTGGCCTTGATCCTCTCTCAGGTGGCACACCCCCTTGTTCATATGCCGCTATCTCCCGTCACCTGCACCCTCTTGGAACCTCTCTGTTTTCATGGAGGTGGCACCTCAACTCTCCCTGCTTACACAAGGCCCCGCCCTTCCTTTTTGTATGAGGACTCCGGCCCCTTGCAGTCCTCAGCACCTTGGCGGTGGCTCCTTGCTTATCTACAGCTGCTTGGCTCTCTGCTTACGGTCCTATGCACACAGCCATGCCATCTACATCCCACTCGTCTCCTACTACCCAGTTGATAGCGCAAAAACTCTCCTTTCAGTTCTCCCATGCACCTCACCACATTCTTCTGCTTGTGGCAGTAGCGCCCTTTTTTAGATACACAACTATACTCGTCACTATTCTTTTATTTAGTCCTCAGTTTCACATTAAAAAAAACCTTGCTTGCCTTTGGTTCACACCACCCTTTACCTCATGTCCAGACTCCACTCTGCTCTTGGTTAGCTTACCATAAAAGGTGCCACATCCATGGGAGCTGCAACCACTTTGACCGCCATTAATCGTAAGCAATCTTGAGTCACAAAACTTTATCCGGCAATGGCCTTCATGTACACGATAAGCATCCCCATCCATGTGAGGTACTCCTTTTTGCACATCGCCTGACTGTCTCTTGTCATCAATCCCAAATCCAAAGTCGCCTTCTTTGACAACTTTGCCTAGAGTAATATGCTCCTTTGATAGCTTTCGTTGAGCTGGCAAATAATCTCGCTTGTCTATGTCATAGGCTTACGGTAAAGCCGCTTGCCTTCAAGATGAAAACATAGATGATAGCTTTTGGAGAAATCCCTTCCCATCAAACCCGGTATATACCGCAATAGAGGCATTACAAGTGATGGTATTTGCTTTGATAATAGCACCACATTAGGAAATTTATGCTGATTAACATTGTCGAGCACAACATTTTGGATCAAACTATTGCTAAGCATAACCTGTTAGCATATCATGTTGTTAATGAACTGCTAAGATTATCCTTCAAATATACCCGATATGCATATTATTATTCTTTTTCCCATCGTGAAAGTGGAGCCGCACAACATCCACCCCCTCTGAACCTGCAGAGTCTCCGGTTTGTGCCAACCGATCTTCAATCCTGCATCTGCTATAAGCACTTAAATCGTTAGGTAGTTGTCCATTGCAATTCTTTGAATCATACCTGCCTTATCTCCAAAGCTTTCAAATGTGAAAAACATGTTTAGTGAACCCCGCCAAAATCAAGTGCTCGAATTAATTATGCACACGTCTTGACCATCAAGCTCGATTTAGGGAACTCTGTCAAGCTCAAGTATGCCTTAGTCTGTCTGCACATGGAATGGCCGTCAAGTCCTTCTTCTCAAGTTCTAGCAACATAACCAACTCAAAATATGTGAAGATACTTCATCAATTGTCCAAAGAAGTCAATTGGAAGCTAATCATGTAAGCTTGCTGACCACAAAATCCAAAACTCTTGTCTTCATTGCATAAAATCCAAAAACAAAACCTAGTGCCAAGTAACCTGCTACAAGAAAATAATTGATATCCTTGAATCTGTAAGTTGCACTTTAGTAGTCCACCAGGATCAAATGGGATAATAAGATATTTCCCCAATAATGGAGCGGCATAATACCCACATGAGCATACATTTCCTGTATCAATCAACATCAAACATTTCTGGTATAGGTATGTTATTTCTGGATCAAATAGCATGCAACCAAAATGCATACTTTTGAAGATCCTTAGAATCTCCTGGATCATATACCATTAAGAGGACATAGCATTGATGGCCCCCACAATATACTAGAGCATCATCTGAAGCATAGTGCAACATCCATATCCCATAAACTCCTGGTAACTTAAGCTCATTTTATCAGTAAGCCTTAAAGAGCATTGACTCCCTTTTATTGGCAGCCAAACCATCATTGCATAAGCATCATTAAAAAAATTAGCATCCAAATCCTCCCATAATTTTCATACTGTACAAGGAAGTAAGAAACCTATACATCTTTTTCAGTACCCATGGTGATTTAACATCATCACCCCCTCTAGCTTCATAGCCATCATGAAGAACCTTCGAACAATCTGGACCTAGCTATATCGTCAGAGGAATTTTTACCTGCTGGAATTTTACCTTGATCATGGAAAACAAATTTAGCCTGTAAATCTTCATCCATAGCATCCTCGGAAAAATCACTCTGTAAAATATCAACATTCATCAAAATTGTAGGAGTTATCTGCTCATGCAACCCATGTATAAATATAGATGTAGAATCCTTGTCAATAATTTGTTCACAATTAGCATGATCTAGGAAATGTTCATACTCATCAATATCAATTAGTAGCCCGTTGTCGTGCAGCTCTTCTCCCATGCTAAGAAAGATTACAAAAAAATGCACATTGAGCTACTTTGAAGCTTACTTGATTAATGATCAGTGTTCAGGGCTTGGTAACAAGCTATTTTTATGATTAATGTATGCCAGATGTGGCTTTAAAGGGCCAACGGATGCCTTAATGATATTAAAAAAGGAGGATGCTTTAAGTGATCACATATGGGAGATTATGATCATAGAGCTATAGTGCTTGCACTACAAGAGGTTGTGTGTTCTTGTGACGCTCTTAGCGACGGAAATACACTGGGTTTTTATAACCCCCGGCGTCGCTATAACCGTCGCTAAAAGCGTCGCTACGAGAGCGTCGCTATAGGCGTCGCTATATAGCGACGCCTATAGCGACGCAGATAGCGACGCTCTCACAGAAGAGTATAGCGACGCATATAGCGACGCTACAGAGCCATAAATAGCGACGCTTATAGCGACGCCTGAGAGAATATTTTTCTGGTGGCAGGGCATTGAATGCCCTGCCACCCATCAACCATATTGTACTTGATTCACTTTTTAAAAAAAGTGCAAAGGTAAATAATAGACCCAAAATAGTCACCCACAAGACGCATTGTTTGCAAAATTGACAATTGTACACATCATAGACAAACTGAATTGATTGGCAAATGTAATAATGACAATTGTACAACATCATAGGCATAAAGAATTGATTGGCAAAAGGAATTGCGGTGACAAATGTAATAATATACATGGTTCAAAAAGACGTATAAAATCCGTCTCATGATACATAAGCTATGAGAAACCCTAAACTAATGCTATCTAGCTACGGCTAAACTGACGTCGTCTAATCAGACGTCTCATCGCGTCCAAGCGGCGTATCTGTCGGATTCTGCAAAAAAAGACAATAAGACAGTTTTCAGTAAATATAAACATATAACGACATTTATAAAACAATACAAAAAATAAAAAAGAGTAAACCCTAATACTAACCATGCCGCCGCGAGAACTGAGAATGTCCATCAGGGCGTTTAAGCCCTTCCTGCCTGCGTACTCGCGCTCGTACGGTGTGGGATCACGTCCTGTCATCGACCACTGTCAAAACATACAAAGATTTCATTATGTTAGAACTAAAAAACTCATAAACCCTAAACTATCGAACATGCATAAAGAGCAATGTGAAAAGACTTACAAAATCGGCCTCAAATGATGCCCATCCACCGCTCCCCAAGTGGTGCGAGCTCCCTGCCTCTACTCGCGCTCTGGCTGCATCCTTTTGTTGCTTCCACTTGTCGGGATTCTCGCGCGCTGCTTTCTTCGCATTCTTCCAATCTTCTTTGGCCAGCCAATCTGGCCTATTCCACCCATTCTTGATTGCTTTTTGCACTTCGGAACGCTTGTGTTTGCAGTATTCGCGCATTCGAATCTTCATCAGGTCTTCATTGAAGCGCTGATCCCGTGTTGGAACGGGAAACTCATCATGAAGTATGCTGATGACTCTGTTTTTTAAATCACTTGGTACTTCACTCCATTTGTTTAGTATATAGTGTCTAAATAGCTGAGAGCAAAGACCACGGATGCGCGAGATCACCTTCTTGCCGTCATCATCCATGATGATGCCGCCGCTGATGTCGACGGAGTAAGGCAAGCCCTCTGGCCGGTGACGCGTGAACCTGGGTGTCCCGGCAGGGGTCTCTAGCGGCGTGTCGATGGGGGTACGGACGTCAGGTGTCTCCACCGGCGTGTGGGCCCCGAAGCGAGGAGTGTCAAGTGGGGTGGCTCCTGGCGGAGTAGGTAGAGGTGTGTAGCTTCTAGGAATAGTCAGCCGTGCAAAACCTGGCGTAGATGGCGATGCTGTGGCTGGTGTGGGGGCGGGCAAAGAAGGGGAGGGTAAAGAGCCTCGTCGAACACGAGGCGGTGTGGAGGCATCGGTGGCGGAATCCCCACAACAATCGCCACCGCCACCACTAGAGCGCCGGTGTCTAGATGAGTGTGACGCTCGTCTCGTCGACGCCGAAGCTTCGGAGCGCGCCGAATGCTCCGAAAGAGAGGGAGATGCGGATGGTGTAGGAACGCGCGATGATGCGCCAGAGCGATGACGCTCCACGTACCACTATCTCTGCTGCGGTGACAAAGAAGAAAGAAACTCCTCATCATCCATACCTGCATTAAACACACGAATATTTAAACTTAATATTGAATGAATAGAGTAGACAATGACGCAAAGACCATTAAATACAATGACGTAATGACGCATATAAATACAATGACGCAATGAATCGAGTGGTAGAAGAGGCAAGTCGAAAACTCAGAATTTTCAATCAAAAGATGTGAGCGCGAGTAGAAAAGAGCGTTACACACCATGGAAGCTACTTAGAGAGCTAGAGCTTTTACAGCACGGAGCAAAATTGTTCAAATACAATATTTGTGGCTTTAAGAGATCTCTCTCTCATCCTCGCATAACTCAGCATAACTTCCTATATCTATATAGAGCTCTCCGTTTAAACACATATCCTCTGTTTCATTTTGTAGCTCCTCTGCATGCACCCCATATAGAGTAGTAGCATCTTGATGCTCGTCTGGCACCACCGCAGCGGCTTCTGATTGAGCATCTTCTCTGATCTCCTCCATTGATGTCGTTGTGATTGGCACATGGTAGCCTTCATACGTCCTTGCACTACGAGGGGCTACCTCTATGACGTACCACCAGTTTGATGTAGACTTTGTAGGATGAAATACTACCTGCCAGAGCCACATAACTTACATGAGAGCTTTCAAGCACATAACTTGTAAAAGGGGGATGTTAACTATTTATATACTTACTTGTTCACAATGCTCGGGTAGTACGAAAGTGTCTCTTAGGTCAGTCCATTTCTTAGTAGAATCCACCTCAAGAAAACCAGACTCTCCTCTACGCACAGTAGCGTTTCGACCCTCCATGATTATCTTGAACCATTGCACGTCGAACAAGTCGACAAAAAATCCTCTGTAATCGATCCTCAAAATCTCTTGCAGCGTGCCGAAGTAAGTGAGTTCCGCCACCACGGGATCTGCATCAGAGGAACGTCGTCGACTAGACTGTTCAAATTTTGCCATGATTCCACAATCTTGAGTAAAACGCTTTTTGTCGATTCGTTCCACCCTAAAATGTCGACCTTTACACCATGCTGCTGTGTATGACTTATACTACAACGAACAAAAATTATGAGTGGCCGTTCAAACGTTTATAAATAAAGTCACTTGCTAGTCGTACATTGCAAACTTACCTTGGTCGCGCAACCCCGAGAGTACTCCCACTCTTCTTCAATCACTTCGTCACCGCATTGTTGTGCGCTTTTCAATTGGTTGTGCAACCATCTTAAGCTCATGAAGGTTGGTAGGCTCTCCAGAACCGCTGGATAGTGCATCGATGGTCGTCTTCCCCGTCTCCACTCGATTCGTGCCCTTTGTCGCTCTTGCTTTGCATCCTCATATTGTGAAATCCACTTTTGCATCACTGGATTGTGAAGCATGCAAAATCGGTTGATTTTAGCCTCTAGATCTTCCGTCATCTTCTTCTCAACACCGAGATTGCACATGACAATCCCAGATATGCGCTCATCATCTATGGTTCGCCATAGCGTGTCCCGGGATTTATCAAATCCGTCTAGCCACTCTCCAATGTACACTAGGGACTCTGATACCAACCAACCTTCTGCCATGCTACCCTCCGGACGTGCCTTTTGACGCACATATCCCTTAAGCGTTTTCATGAAACGCTCTAAGAAGAACATCCATCTGGAATGAACTGTGCCAGCTATTTCCACCTCATCAACTATGTGAATAAGAAGATGCACCTGAATGGTTAGCATTGTAGTAGGAAAATGTTTCTCAAACATGCACACAAGCTCCGCAGCATTTAGTTTGGCGAATGGTATGGAGTCTACGTCGATCTCCTTTTGTGAGATCCATTGCACCAGCTTTGCAAGTTTGTAGATTGTGTTACGGATGTCGAGAGACAAACATCCCTCAATGGCAACCGGTAAAATAAACTGTAAAGTATGTGCAGCAATGATATTAAAGTTTGCGGCCAATATTGCTACATCCGATCCACATTTCTAAGGTCAACTCTGGCTCCCAAAGTATCTTTCTTGCCGGTCAAATGGTCCCATAGTAGATTACCCACATTCTTGAATATGTGCATTGGATCGAGCAAGTGATTGATCACGAGTCGGGGCCAGTATGGTAACTCGTACCATAGAGATAGTCTCTTCATCCCTGGAGGCAATCCGTCATCGCACATCTCCTTCTGCTCTAACCATGCTTGTGCAGACATCCTTGGTGGCTCTCTTCCCAAAAAGCCGTCGCGTAACACATGATTCTCCGGAAGATACACTTGATGACCTTCGTAGATTTGCTTCTTCAGTGAGGGTGCCCTACGTGCATTCAGTCTAGGTCCACATGTGACACATGCTCTGTATCCGCTTGTTTGAAGCCCTGCATGTATACACATGATAATAGATCAACTATGGGGAAAAACAAGATTTACAGTGTCTGAGAGAGGAGTGTCAATAGATCACCTGAGCATTCTATTAGCCCGGGATAGTCATGCATGGTCCACATTAGAATACCTCTGATCAAAGCATTCCGTCGTCCTATGTGTCGGCTCATATCCACCACCTCTATGCCAATCCACAATTGTTGTAGCTCTTCCAATAGTGGACGAAGATACACATCCATATTCCCCACTTTATATCGCCCTGGCACAATCAAGCTTAGCCATAGGTGCCCCTTCTTCGTAGTCAACCACGGGGGAATGTTGTAGTTGACGATGACAACGGGCCATACACTGTAAGATGTTGATCTTTGACCAAATGGATTTACGCCATCCATAGCCAGGCATAAGCGCAAATTTCGAGCTTCCCTCGCAAAATCCGACCATTTTCCATCTATATGTTTCCAGGCTGCGCAATCTGCAGGAATTCGTAGCACACCATCCGAAGATTTATTCTCCTCATGCCATGATGCTAGGGCGGCCATGGACTTACATTCGAAGAAATGCTTGATGCGAGGAAGCAAAGGAAAATGTCGCAAAACCTTTTGTGGAATTTTTGTCCCGTGGAGATCTACTCGATATCTTTCGGAATCACATTTCGGACACTTCTCCATGTCTGTGTATTCCCCTCTGAAAAGAATGCAGTCATTAGGACAAGCGTGGATAGAATTGTAATCCATCCCCAAGTTTCGCAAAATCTTTCTTGCTTCATCTCGGGAATCTGGCATCACATTGTCAGCTGGTAGAATGTGCTCTTTCAGCAATCTACACAACATAAAAATATGATACAGTCGTGTAAAAATCTATCAGATCATTATACATTTAGAGTTCTATTAAAGTAAACTAATTGTAATAGATCACCTGAAAAGCGCTGT
Source organism: Adiantum capillus-veneris (assembly GCF_014529385.1). Taxonomy (NCBI): domain Eukaryota; kingdom Viridiplantae; phylum Streptophyta; class Polypodiopsida; order Polypodiales; family Pteridaceae; genus Adiantum; species Adiantum capillus-veneris. The sequence continues at coordinate 33,633,685 of NC_140957.1, forward strand.
GACGCTAGTGTCACTCCATCCAAACTTTGCCTGCATGTTGAGAAGAACCAGGAGTGCTTTCAATCTAGACATACGTGCTCCATTATACAATGATGTATCGGCTTCACTTTTCATATCATCATAGATAAGCCTTTCTGAATCCATGATCGTCTCGATCATTTCATCAATCTCGGGCTCAAACATTGTCTCGTTGGGAATGTGCTCTGCATGATCATCCCCCGAGCTGTCAGAGGCTACATCTTGTGGCCTCACATATGCTGCTTGACCAAAGCGCCTGCGAATACGTCTATTGGGTTGCAAGATTGCTGCTTGTTGGCCAGCGTCAGAGTCCGACGAGTTATAATTGGCAACAACTCGATCTATAATAGATGGATCGAACTCGCCAAATTCGCGAACGTGCTGCAAAGAAACACGTCTTGTCCGTCGCACAGCATGCTTGCATTGATTACAAGGACATAAGACCCTCGTTGAGAGATAGGTGTTTCGGTTGGACGGTCCCACATCCTCGTCGCTACTCATAATGAGGATAAAAAACTTATAACCTAGACAACAAATTTAATATTCTATTGGCATTCTTCGTCTTATCTCTCTCTCTCTCTCTCTCTCTCTCTCTCTCTCTCTCTCTCTCTCTCTCTCTCTCTCTCTCTCTCTCTTACCTCACATTCTCTAGTCATGTCCAATCCCCGCACACCTCGGTCTAGAGGTGCACGGAGATCAGAACCACCGGGTTATAATCTCGTCTTTATTGGTCAATACCTATATTTGTGGGTACAAGAAATCTAGACACCCACGTCTACATGATACTGCATGTAGTGGACAAAATCCCTTTGCCTCTTCTCTAGCTGTAGCACTTGACTTCATCTTAACATCTTTTCACAGTAGATCTTTTCACTGTTCGTCTAACTCTAAACCCTAAACCGTAAGTAATTCTTGCGTGGACTCGATCTAACGTAAATAAGCGTAAATCTAAATAAACGTAAATCTAACTAAAAATAAAGCTAAATCTAATTTAACGTAAGTCTAATGACTAGAGGTTGTCTAGATGGTCATTGTGTCGGGGATGTAGTGACTCTTGCCGCCCTGAAGATCCACCTTCTTCCCTATCTTCTGAAGACATTTCACCAGTACTTTTGGATCGACGGAGCCCACCATGAGTGAAGGCAGCAATACCCTATATTCCATTGAGGGCTTTCTTCACCCGCTTCATGCAGGCATCGCAGTCTATGGAGACCCGCATCTAATCTAATATAACGTAAATCTAAATCTAGCTTAAATAAACGTAAATCTAGTTAAAAATAAACCTAAATCTAATTTAATGTAAGTCTACATATAACCTAATCTTTAACGTCTTTTAAGATAGTTTCCTACGACGTTATAACTCTCTTCTTCCTGTGTGTGTGCGCGTGTGTGGATGTGTGTGCCAATAAAAAGAGATAAATGGTATAACCTTTCTATCACCCATGCCAAGTATGATAGATTGATTATGCCATTTCTCTCTTGAATAATAGGTCTTCAGTTCAACTCCTCGTCGGCTAGATCTTTAGGTCTTTTAATTTTAATTAGTTTCCTACGACGTTCCCTTAGTTTCTCTTTCTTTCTCTCTCAATGTGTGTGCGTTTTTTTGGATCGTATGCATGTTTTCTTTCTCTTTTCCTCTCTCAATGTGTGCGTTTTTTGTTTATGCATGTTCTCTCTCTCTTTTCCTCTCTCAATGCGTGCGTTTTTTGTTTATGCATGCTCTCTCTCTCTTTTTCTCTCTCAATGTGTGTGTGCATTCTTTGTTTATGTATGTGTGTGCGTTTTTGCACTCTCTCTCGCTCTCTCTCTCTCTCTCTCTCTCTCTCTCTCTCTCTCTCTCAAAAACACTATGTGTGTGTGTGTATGTGTGTGTGTGAGAGAGAGAGCGAGGGAGAGAGAAAGAGGGGAAGGGAACATGAGAATGAGGAGAGGGAAGGAGCATACCTGGCTCTCCTTCCTCTCCTCGTGTGTGTGTGTGTGTGTGTAAAAGAAAAAGAGAGAGAGAGAGAGAGAGAGAGAGTGAGGGAGAGCGTTACCTGCTCTTTGCTTGAGGGCGTCGAAAAACTCAGATCTAAGATCTGAGTTTTTGGGCGCGCTCGGTTATTTTTTTTACCCCAGCTGGCGTCGCTATGAGCGTCGCTATAAGCGTCGCTATGAGCATCGCAAATTTCTTTGTAAATTTGCGACGCTCATAGCGACGCTTATAGCGACGGTCATAGCGACGCCGGGAATTTTTTTTTTTGAGCGTCGCTGTGTGAGCGTCGCTAATGTGAAGAGCCTCTTGTAGTGTTGAAGTGCTCTATCGGCTTGTCTTTATGGCTCATTGATTGGAGCTACAGTGCAAAAGTTATGGCAGTTTGAAGTTTGAGTCGATACCAGATCCATACCGGGTTGGGAAATTGCAACCAAGGGGACAGAGATAAAGTGAATGCATGGGACTGAAGTGCTCCCTTTGTGGAGCACGTCGGTCTTTTTAGATCAGCAATAAAAGTTTCAGTTGCCAAGATATTGGTTGTTAAAGATTCATCGGGGGCTGGTTCTGTACCAGTCCGGTCCATTCGGTCGGTGTGCCATCTAGGAATTTTGGGCTTCAACCAGGGAATTTAAAATGCGGCAACAGTAATTGCTTGAGGAGTCTCATGTCCGGGATGTCATCTCATGCAGTGCTTGGCTAGAAAACGTCATGATTGGTAGTGCCTAGATAGCAGGAATAAAACTCTGACACTCTTTAGTTAAATGCGATGCCTTTACGGAATAATGTTAAGGTTTTAATGAGCTTTCTGTGTCAAATGCCGTGCGATGCGGAGCCTTGGCTGATATGTATACAAAATGTGGTGAGGTGCACGAGGTGCCTAGCATTGCCTTGTCTGGCATGTGTACCAAATGAGGTGCCTTTATGTATCCCAAATGGGGTGTCCTTGAGGGGAATTGGAGTTCTCGTGCTTGGCAATGCTTTGGTCGACATGTGTACCAAATGAGGCACCAAAGAAGATGGGTTGAAGGGCACTTGCCGAAGATTATAAGTTAAAGTGGCCAAACACATTGACTCAAAGAGTGGCCACCCACCATTTAGGAGCTCGCGTTGGAGGCTGTGGTGCTCTGACGACAACGCGCAAGAAATGGGAAATGACGAGCAGGCCAGTGCACCCCATTTCGGCTCCAAATTTGGCTCGTTTCCTGTTGGTCGCGCTACCCGTTGCCATGTCAACAAGCGTTCTTTTCTATGCTCCCTAGCAACGATGGCGCCATCGTTGCTAAGGGAGGAGTAAAACTAAATATAGGGTGTGGCTTATTGGGGAAGAACAACGTGTTGTAGTTGTGAGGGTTATGAGAAGAAAAGATCAAGGAGCTTGAAGGGGAGAAGGTGCAGAAAGATCTCTCTTTCTCTCTCTCTTCCTCAGCTACCAAAACAAGGAAAGCTCTCTCTCTCTCTCTCTCTCTCTCTCTCTCTCTCTCTCTCTCTCTCTCTCTCTCTCTCTCTCTCTCTCTCTCTCTCTCTCTCTCTCTCTCTCTCTCTCTCTCTCTCTCTCTCGTCCTCGGCTAGCAAAGCAAGGAGAAGAGGCAACTCAACGAGGGATGTTGGTGTGGTTGTAAGGGCAAAAGAAAGGAGAAGTGCCGGAAGCTCGGAGGGAGAAGGTGAAGCAAATCTCTCTCTTTCTCTATCTCGTCATCGACTAGAAAAACAAAGGGAGAATCTCTTCCTCTCGTCCTCAACAAGGCAAAGAGGAAAAGAAGAAGGTAAACCAAAGCGGGTCTCACTCTCTCGAGAAGGAGAAGTAGAAAGAAGCACAATTAGCAACACAGGGAAATGTTTTATGGCAATTCAACATGTTTAGTCTTACGTTCAACAACACCGATCACTGGCGAACATTTTGAATCAGTGCAGGCTAAACTAATTTGGCCTAGATTTTGTAAATTGAAGCTTAAACTTCTTAATTTGCAATTAATTAAGTTAATGGTGCTGTTAATAGCACTACCTTGGCTATTGTGCGTCGGATTTTGTCGGCATCATAAAATTCAATTATTTTAGCACTTTGTTTATGTTTCGAAGAGGTTACTTGACAATGTTGCGGTGTGGTGTATCTTTTCTTCTCTCTTCTCCCACAGTTAGCAGCCTGCCGCCGGTGCTGACCCGACTCACGTTTCGAACACATATCCACCGACACCTAGTGAACCGGATGCAAAACCGAGCCAGGGTGGGAAGATAGTTGAAGCCTATGTCTACACCGCAAGAGGCAGCCATGCAGCAAAAGATGCAACAATTTGCAACGTACATGTAACAGCAACATGCTACCCAACAACAACATAATCTGCAAGAGCATATTTGTAAAGCTCGACAAAGTGTTATGGAGAAGTTGCAGCGGTTTGAAGGCCGCGATATTTTAAAATTTTGTAATTTTTATGAGAAGTCTATGCGAAACGAAGGGTTCTGTAAATACCATCTTGAATCAAGTTTGCCCTCACATTCCGAAGGGTTTTCATCTCCTCTGTCTACATCTCCATCTCTCTCTCTCTCTCTCTCTCTCTCTCTCTCTCTCTCTCTCTCTCTCTCTCTCTCTCTCTCTCTCTCTCTCTCTCTCTATACCGTGTGCTGTGTTAGTGTTATTTGAATCACTACTATCTGCGTCCTAGCCGCTCAAAGCTAGATGGTGCCCCTTGTTCACTCCCCATGACGAGTTCTGCGTGCACGGGCCTCGCGTAGAGGCCGCTAGGGTCCTTTTTGCGCTTTCCATTGTCACCATGTTTATGACATAAAAATTGTCTGTCTTTCTTATGCCGTCAAACTCATTAAGCTTTCCATTGTCACCATGTTTATGACATAAAAATTGTATGTCTTTCTTGTGCCGTCAAACTCATTAAGCTTAGCCTTCTTGAATTATTTGACTATCGCTTCTCCCGCATTGTCATCCTTATCATCGCCATTGTTTCTTTTCTGCTTCTTCTATCTTCTTTGATTATTTATCTCCACTTTCATCTTCTCCTTTCTTCAATTGTTTCTTGAATTGTTTCATCGTTGTAGCAGAATCGAAACGGCTCTGATACCACTTGTGCGTCGCTTCACTTTGTAGAGTAGATATCACATTGGTTTCTGTAACGTCTTTAAAATAGCCAAAAGAACATACTCGTTTAACCAAATTCAACATGATAAATCAAATTAAAAACCGTAATTTATTACCATCATAAAATAGTACATTCACTTCTTTATTGGATCAAACAAAAGAGATATTATCTGTGTATATCTATTTGTAAGCTAACTTGTTGCTACTTGTAGGTTATCATGTTGTTGCAGACAATTTGTTTATGCCTTAACTTTGTCATACGAACTCTGAATATAGACTTCCAAGTATTGAAAACGATGGGAACGGGTCTGGTCTACAAGGCATCGTGGACAAAATTAGAAAAAAACCTTCGTTTGGCTAAAAACAAAACTTTTAGATCGTGACTTATAGACCCTCTTTTTTTTGTCTCCACGACTTTTTCAACTTATTTTAAGATTACCTATGTATTTCAAGCTGAGAAACATAAAAATAAAACATGGATATTGATGAAAACATTAATTTTGACTACGTCTTTATTTTATAGTCTTCAATCAACTTATCTTTTATTCAATAATTATTGTTAAATATATCTTTAATGTATTGTGAAGAGAGTAGATTTTGTCCCTCGATATTTCGAACTCATTTGTGTACAACTAATACTCTCTATCTCATAAACTATTCAAGAGTCTTTTATGCCATATTTCATAAAAAATGTCAAAAACTCCAATAATTGGGCTCAATAAAATAAATAGCAATGCAAGCACTTTTTGATAGGCTGACTGTGGAACAAGATGAGTTGATTTAAGAGCTACAACTTACATCCCAGTAGATGAACATAATGCATTCACGGGTTTAATGCCCTGTAGTTGAGGTGTCCCACATCCTAACTACTTCTTGCAATTAAACTTGCAGCACATGGAGTATGCTTTGTATGCGCTATAAGTTCCTTGCTTATGTGTCGCAGAATCGTTTGCTGAACTCAGCGAGAAAGTGTCCCATGTGCCACTCTTTGCACGTACGCCTCGTTATGTGCTCTAAGCTCTCAGTGGGACTAGAGCCAGGTGTAGTGCATACGTTATTTTACACTTTCGTTGCTTATGTGTCGCACAATCGTTCGTTGAACTCAACGAGAAAGTGTCCCATGTGCCACTCTTTGCACATACGCCTTGTTATGTGCTCTAAGCTCTTAGTGGGACTAGAGCTAGGTGTAGTGCATACGTTGCATGTGCCTAGTCGGACGCAAGTGTAATTGGCTTCCACAATGTTGTAGACATACTAGAGGATGTGGAGGACTTTGCCTGCACCTACACGGTGGATGAAATGGGGGGCTCTTGAGTTCAATTATTTTGCCCTTCATAGTAGGTAGATAACGAATCAATGGAATCATGACTTCAAACCATCCATCTTTTGGAGCGAAAATCATAGACTGCCACGTATTTGCATCCTCAAAAGTTCCCCACCATGTCTGCGTCCGTATCGTTGATACATAACATCGTCCATCACCCTTCACACGAAGAGAAATGGTATCAATTGAGTGCAGATCAAAGCTGCTATAGCCTTGAATGGTGCGCAATGCGTCCACTTGCTGGTTCCCTTAACTTTCCTGACAAAGTGCCTGAAAAGACAACAATTTTATTTGTGTCGCCACCCAATTCCAAACGTGCGCTGGATAGACCACCATAATCAGATAATCAGAATGAACAATCCAATTCCTCAAATCATCCTGGCTTGAAAACCTGAACAAACTCAACTCCTTGGAGGGTTGTAGATCTTCAAACTTCCAGGCCACAGCTCGGCAAGCTGCATCAGTCGTGGCGTGGACAAGAGCTCGAAACATGTGCTTCCTAAGATGTTTTCCTGTGAAATTTTTGTTGTCCTCTATGAGCTTGCATCAGCTTATTGACTCTCTTGTCTCGGCCTCCTCTCTCTCTCTCTCTCTCTCAAGTCCAAGCTGAAGTGGGCGGCCACTTCACCTTAAACTTGAGAGAGAGAGAGAGAGAGAGAGAGAGAGAGAGAGAGAGAGAGAGAGAGAGAGAGAGAGAGAGAGAGAGGGAGGGAGGAAGGGAGATCATCACGTGGGCGCATCCAGTTCACCTTGATCTTGAGGGAGGGAGAGAAAGAGAAGGAGGGAGGGTCGCAAGCATCCAGCTGTTCACCTTGATCTTGAAGGGGGGAGAGGGGGGGATCCAGTTCACCTTGATAGAGAGAGAGAGAGATTATCCAGGGACGTACAATAAATAATAAGAGAGCTCACTATGTTGTGATCTGGACTAAGACGGTGGAAGGAGGCCACATCGCATGGTTACGTAGATCAACGAATCACCAGCTTACCGTCAAGCCTTTTCGCGGCAAATATCCAGTTCAGGTAAACATCGACATTCCTAGAGCGGCCCCTTCACTTGCAGTTGCTTGGATGCTTCTTTTCCAGTCCTTCAATGCTAGCAAAACCCCTTGCAACGCCTTGCGGAGACGTGTGATACAACACAAAGCAATACAGTCATTGCTCACACAACTTTACTCGCAGGGGGTTGTGATGGTTAGACAGGCCTGCCTTCACCATACGAGTTCTTCTTCTTCCCAATGGCAATTATCAGATCCCTACGTTTGTAGAGAATCTCCTTGAAGCTAGCCGTCGACGTATCATTCTCGAATGTCCGACGGTTCTTGGCCTTCCACATGCGCTGGAAAAAGCAGACCCTCATCGTTTGAATACATATGAATAGATTTTGCTCCTAGGAAAAGATTGTTTTTATAGAACCCTATTTTCTACATCCTTTGGACCTACTTGCATATCTTGCTTACTAGGCCAATAATCGTTGGGCACTCCTTGAAGAGGTAGGTAAGATCCTCACTCACCATTCTGCATCCCAAACACCTATATTACCACGGACTTGGATTCTGGTACATGTCGGCAAGGCCCCCAAAAACACCTTCCACAAAAATATCAGTGCCCATTGTGTGTTTCATATGTTATTAATCGCCGCAATCGAGCTAGGTGCTGGCCATTGTTTACCCCATTGTTTGTTGAGAGATGAGAACCAATCCGCCTTGAATATAGGAAGAGCATGCTAAATACCCTTGTTTTGTGGTTTACAAAACAAGCTTCCCTTAGGCCAACGCTTGGCTTTCCAATCGAAGTTGGACTTGCAAATAGGCATTGTAATGCTATCGAGCCCCTTCCACAACTCTGGTGACTAGTGGTCTTTCCGGGCCATTGAGGTGAAATTGTGAAGTCAGTTGGTCTAGATCTTTCCATCTCTTATTGTTGCTTCCCCAATAGCAAGACATGCACATGAGACCTTTTTTATTCACTTGTCTGGCAATTTCTTGCCAAACAAGATGAAAAGAGTAATAAAATCACGAGGCTTGCCAATGACAATTATTGTGCCATGACATAATTAAAAACCCACCAATGATCCGCACATCCACAGCTCACCATAAATCAAAAATTGTTCATCTAAGCCCAATCTCATCCATGCATCATTAGGCACATACACTCATAAGATGTTAATCAAGGCCTCATTAATTTGCATCCAGCCTAGGCCCTTATAGCTTCCTGTACATACAGGGCTACGTTATTTTTAGAGACCACAAGAAAAGGAGCAGGAGAGATGGGCCGAGGCTCCACAGGACTACAACCCTCCCTGACTCTCTCTCTTGTTCTGATCCCTGAACCAAATTCTCTTGGACCTCGCCCCCTCCTCACAAGTCGCTCTCCTAAGAGATTATCCTTGTTCCAATTATGGCCGCCCAGCCCACCGCCGTTCATGCTACACTTGCTAAGCTTGCAGGTCAAGAAGACCTTCTTTCGATGCCCCAAAAGCTTGACGATGAAGACCGCCTCTGTAGATGGCATGTACGGGCTTGACTATGGCGGCCTCACTTATATTATCTCTAGAATGGCGACCCCTCTTAAATTCGCCCAGAGATAGCCCAAGACGCCCCCTGTCTACTGCAGACTGAACCGCTCGCTCCCAATTTTTGCATCTAATAATTAGAAACGCCCACTCATATATATGCCACCCAATCCGGTTTTGATTAGGTCCTGCAGGTGAGAAGCCATGAAAATCTAGCTTGTCATCACCATGATTCTCTAAAGTTTTTGCTTTGAGAAGTTCCCCTCCAGCTGTTGGTCACAAAGCTGTTGATTGCAGACATCGAATTTGGGCGCAGCAATCCACAAGGAACTTTGGACGCATTTCTACATAGCAAAAAAAATATAATTACTAGGCAACTTACTAGATTGAATACACATATCTAGTAAGAGTGCAAACTAGTAATAATGACAATACTCCTATATGGTTGTAAGCATAATATTATAGCTATATGGGAGTTTTAAGTAACCATATAGCAATATTTCTTACTATTTTGACTCGGAATCTCCTATATGGCTGTAGCCATAATATTATAGCTATATGGGAGTTTTAACTAACCATATAGTAAGAAATTCTTCTTTCATCTACATAGTTGTAACCACACAATGCTATCTATGTAGTTGTATTATAATAATCCACATAAATAATCAATTTAACATAACATATACAAAATAGCACATACTTTTTGACTAAAAGAGATAAAGATTAAATAGAAAACTAAAAATGATCACTTTCATATAGATGTCTCTCAAAAATTCTTACAAAGTCCATCATACAACCATTAGTCTTTATCATTAGCTACTTCTACATCCTTCAAAGAAAGAGAGCCAATCTTTTCAAGTCTTACAATCATCATGCCTTCTAATAAAAGCCAAGCTACCAAATCTTCACACATAGTAGAAGAGCTAGTTTCACACGTTTTTCTACAAAAAAAGGAGTTCGTTTTTTTTAAAGCCATGTAAGTAGGCTTCACAAATGGATACACTTCTTCCACTCTTCTAACCCCAAACCATTTCATCAGAATGGTTTCTTGATCTTCTCTAGTGAGTTTGCGTGCCTACACAATAAAGAGTTAAATTAGAGAATATGGTTGCAATCTTTTCGAGAGTAAGCATAAGATATATTTGTAAGATTGAAAACAAACCTGCACTTCCAAGGTAGCCTTCTCATTAGAAACAAAAACATCTTTCTCAACATCCTAAAAAGAGAGACAAGAAACATTACTTTAGATTTATTACCATAGTATAAGTGTTTAGAGCCATCAACAAAAAACAAAACAGCTACCTTTGACTTTTGAATCCTCTTAGCTTTTGACCCTTCTTTTTTTTTTTGAAGGAGTTCAGAAAGCTTAGTTGTAGCCTAAGACATAACCCAAGCTTACTTTAATGACATTTATTTAACAAGTTTACAATTAGCATTAGTTTAATAGTATAATTTGAATACCTTCCGTTTTCGAGTACTCTTTCTAGAATGCTCTTCATCGCACCCTTTAGATGCAATTTTTTCAACTTTATTTAACTTATCCGATATCTACCAACACAAAAAACACAACTTGATATTTTTTACATCTCTAAAAATGTTACACAATGGGAAAAAAACATGAACAAAATCCCACCGGCTTCTCGATTGAAGTTTCATGAGACTTATCACCAGCAGACAAAGACATTGAATCCACATCTCCTAGTGCACTAGAAAAGATATTTTCTTTCATAAAATTTTGATACTCCTAAGCCAACATTTTCACATAAATAAATCATCATGTAGATATGAAATGAGAGAGAGCAAAAGAAGTAGCATGATCTTCATATACCTCATATGCAGCCATATGATTTTCATCATTGTCCCAAGATATTTCTGGAATGTATACATCAGGTTCTTTCTGAATACATAAGACATACACAAAACTTTAAAAAATCTTAAAAGATCGGCATTACACTTGTATAAAGAATAGTATATATCAATTACCAGTGTGGATTCTGAGATGTCTTTATCGCCCTCTACCACATCTACAAAGTTCTCATCATAACTTTGCTTGGAAGCATCCTCGTCCTAATAAAAATTACTCAATAAGAAAGTTAATATCAAAACTCTTAAAAATCATTCTATACTATTACCTTTGATGATAATTCTGTCTCTTTCTCTACACCATCATTGTCAAGCTCTTGAACATCATGAGTATCCTTAAAAATGTAACATAACTCAAGAATAAGATAAACATCTACATAGCATATGATTTGAAAGCAAAATAAAAAGATAATACAAAAACTTATACCATTATAGCGCCTTTGCAAGCCTTTTGTTTGGTCCACTTTCTTTTGGACGCCAATGACTTTATACACCAATTGTAAATGTCGGACTCTTTCCACAAATATTCCACACCATATACTTTCACTGGCTTTAGCTCACCCATCTTCTCTCGGATGATACTCAAAACCATATCTTTACCCTTGCTATTATGTCTCAAATCTGCAATTGGCCCTACCTTTGCAAACCACCCTCGCACCATCCCATAATTTGCACACAATACTCTATACTGACCATGATCCTCTTTTTTAAGAAATTCTCTACCATACAACTTATTGTGCTCTCTATGTTTAGGAGGAGGAGCTCTAAAGACTTGATCATATATGATCGGATCATATGGAAGAGAACTAGTTGAGTTACCAACAACCCTTTTGTTACCCAAAGAGTGATGTTCCCTCCAAGCGTCGAGTAGTTTCACAGTCTCCTTATGAGGAAGTGAAACTAGTTGCTGAAAAATTGAGTGTGGAAGATCCATGCGAGCCCTACAAGAGTAGTCGACATATGCAGATAAGATAGACTCCAAAAAGTTTCAATTTGTGCCACTTGAGATATTACTCGAACAATACAAAAAGTTAACATGAAAATAAATCATAGAGAGAACAATGCTCAACCATATAATAAAATTCAAACCACAAAATCATTTAATTCTCTAATAGCAAAAGCCTTATGTGATCAAGTACTTTATGAATGTCTTTTTCTCATGTCCTTGACTTATGGACATCTCCATAAAATAGGGATCCATCGATCACTTTCTCCAAGATTTCTAACTTTTTTACGTTTTAGTACAATCCAATCTTTGATTAAAAGAACACAAGAATCCCAATCTCTCCATGTGTTTTCCTCCTCATGAACTTTCCATATATGAGGATCACTTGCATCAGATTTCAAAATAGCAAGCTTTGTGATTTTGCTGTCACATTGTACACATCTTACAACAGCATGCTTGAATTGTATTGTACCATTGTTTTCTAAACGGACTTTGACAATGTCATCATGCTCCAACCACAAGGGTACATTCCCACAATTGCCTTCCATTAGTAGCTTAGCCCTCTGCTTTAGGTCCTTAACTTCATATGCAATCAATATTTGGCTCCTCGGTAATGGCAATGGGATAAATTTATGAAGCAAAGAATAGATAGGCCGCACACTATCCCAAGTAAATGGAAGCGGTGTTTTCTGAAGAATGCTCATTCCAGTCATTGTATCTATGACTAGTTCCTCTGAATAATTGTCTCCTGTAATACATTGTTTGTAGTAAGTTGCACCAAAAAACATCATTGCTTTCCCATCAAGCTGCATGGAGAAGAAAGAGGTTATGCGAGCTTTCCAATGACCTCTCTCCTCAGACAAGGTGTCTAACGCGTCCACCTTTACAACTACATCATTGCCAATCTTGAAAAGTTCTCCTTTATAGAAGACTTTGTCATATGTTTGCACATCACCAAATGAAAAGATTTCATCATCGATGTTCCAAAAGCTCCTTAAGTAGGTAACCTCCTCAGATGTTGGAACCCTATAATTACCCCTCCTCTTTGATATTGCAATACCCTTCATAAGAATGTTATCAGTACAAGATGCTCTCTTGCCATACTTTAAGATGTCATTCCACAACGATCTTGCCTTTCCAATAGAAGTAACGTTGAATAGTCCATCAAGATGTGAAGTGCAGCACTCAATGGAGGCCCCGATTGCACAATCAGCTGCAGTAGTTTGACCCAATACACTATGCAATTGTTGTAGGACTCTATCACAAGGTAGCAGGGCATATTTATCATGTTGGATTTCTTGGAATAATTTTGTGAAAAACATTCTCAGATAGAATTGTACAAAAGATGCTTCATCATTTATGCTATTTGTTTTGATAGCACTGTACGCTTTCACTAAACGTTTGAACATATAGCACCAATATATGTCATGTAGTCCATGCCGCAAAATATCCTCAAGTAGTTCCCCACTTCCAGCTACATGCTCCAAGGGTGATGAGTTTGCTCCTGAGTATTCCTCCTTTCGGATTCTCCAAGATTGCATCAAGGATTTGATAACCTGAATGTCAGTAGCCGACATTCCATGTTCTCGACTGTAGCCATAAAAGCTATGTGCTATGTCCACCAACAAGATTCCTAAAGTTTGCATCTCATGCGGAATACCATCTACGACTCTTAGAATATATGGTAGACACCACTGCATAAACTTTTGATTCTCTTCCGCCTTGAAGGATTCATAATAGACACTTGGTGAGTTTGGCCACCGACCATAGCGAATAGATGCTGGTGCCAATTTTGTAACAGTCAAAGTGGCTTCATCAATATTTTTCTTCACTGAAGAATCTGCATTCTGGAATAAGTGTGCAATATACTTCTTGAAAACATTTAGAGACAAGGTGTGCGTTACATCAAAAACCAAGTCAAGAGAGGGGTCAAATCCATATAAGTCAAAGAGTCTCCAAAGTATTGACTCCCGTGATAAACCAGCTTTCTTCCAAATCTCATCCTTCTCAGCAAAATTACAACACCTCTTTGCCTCAGCTATGGCATGAACCATCTCGTTTGTTGTTCTTGCAACTGGTGGGTATCTGACTTGTAAGCGATTTTCATTGTAAATATACCTCCCTTCTAGTCCAGGCCTATCTCTTGCAAGTGATGCATGTGGCTTATCTCTCCTGCAGAACTCTTGTCCCCCAATTTTGAACAAGCCAATCTTGCATTGGGCCGGATGGTCTCCGGTAACCATCATAACCATAATTCGTATCTTACAGAATTTAGATTCCACCCTCGTATCATCAAAGATGTTTTCTAGTGGATACTCATATAATACATCCACTCCATCAATATACAGTGATTCCAACTCATCCACTAATGGTTTCAGAAATGATCCGAAGACATCGCCGGAAGACTTAATAATCTTTTTGCAGCTTTGTGGAATAAACAAGACTGGCATGATATCCATAGAGTTTTGTTTTCCAGCATTGAGCACCATAATCTCCACAACCCCACAACTTTTTTGTGTGGTTCTTGAAGTTTGAAACCCGTCCCAATGCAACAAGAGAGCTATATTTCTAGGGTCACCCTGATTATGCACACCAACAATCAGAGTAAGTAAGGACATTCAGTGTATATTTTGCTAAGAAAAAGAGGAAGATAGACATCATTACCTTGCACAACCTTTTCTCACATTCGATTTCTTCCTTGCATTCGGAGCAGATAAAAGTGTACACTGCTCGATCAGCATCCCATGCATCTTCAAGTTTTTGAGAGCGTTTGTCAAAGGGAAAAGTTGTGTAAGACTTCTTACATCCAGGTGTAGAGCAAACAACTGGCAGCTCATATGTTGACAATGGGTCCCAAAAGTTCTTCACTCCTTGGAATTTTGTTCCATCCCAAAATTCCTTTATATGCCTTCCCGTAGAAAATGCATCTCCCTTACACCATTGATTTTTATGGCGCCACAAACTCAATAGCTCATGACAAAAGGTTCTACTCCTTGTAAGAAGCTTCAGTTGAGGTCCTATTGGAATATAATCAAAAGCAAGCATTGACTTTCTTGGCTTTGTGCATACTCTGCACTTTTCATAGCAAGTAATACAGTCACGTTTAAGCTTTTTGGAGTTTGAAGCACCTGAACAGGCACACCTTAGAACCTCTCCTACAAAGTTGTCCTCTATACTTGGGTATAGAAGTTCTGGTGCGTGCTTTGCTCCATTACTTCCTGTACAAATACGATAACGAGAGGCAGTCACCATCCCCAAACCTTTCAACATTGTTTGTAATTGATCCCAGCACGCGGGTACTTGTACCCCTCCAAGCTCACCTTCCCATGTCTTTGGCAACTGAACCAACAATTTAGCTAGGCTTCTTTTCGAAGAGTAGTTCTTTACCCTAGCTCCACCAAGGTCACCAAACAGAAGACGTAGCATTTGATCTTGAACACCTATCGGCATTTTATGTTCATCCCATAAAGCTGTTGATTGCAAACATCGAATTTGGGCGCAGCAAGAGACCAGGCTGGAGACTGGACAAAGAAACAGAGGCATGTAGATCGTGATAGCGGATAACAAGCGAGACCTACAAGGAATAACAATAAGAGTGAGAAGGAATCTAGCAAGGCTCAAGGCATCTGGCTCATGGGTTGGGAGGCTAGTGCTATGGCATGCAGGGGAGGCCCCCATTCCCGGTGACATCCCAGCTCACGACACCATGGGTTCATGACCGGAGGGAGAGAGAGAGAGAGAGAGAGAGAGACAGTCTCACCTCCATGAAGGCCGCACACAAACAGAAAGATACCTTTTGGGAAATGCACGAAATTCTCTCTCTCTCTCTCTCCGCACTGTTCAGGTACTTAAGACAGAGATCGCCTCCCGTGAGATCCTGTGTGTGTGTGTGCACGCGCTCACTTTAGCAAAATAGATATACCTGCGTTACTACAGGGACTGCCTACACAAATTATTAGAAAAACGCGAGAGCTTACAAAGCCTCCACCCGCCATAGCTGCTGATTTTCTTCGCTCAAAGGACGCTCTCTGGCTTAAGTACCTGAACAGTGCGCAAAGAGAGAGAGAGAGAGAGAGAGAGAGAGAGAGAGAGAGAGAGAGAGATGGCAGCACTGCGGCTTCGTGTGATGAAAATAAATTGTCCGATAAACCTAAAAGCAGTGAACAATCAGATGCGAAACAACGGGAGGATGATGCCTGGCAAAAGAGGGGATCGTAAGAGACAACAGCCTTTGTACACGACTAGGGTTAATCTCATAGGATGTGTGTGTGTGTGAGAGAGAGAGGTATAGAGTCATAGTGTTTGCCTTTGCTTATTTTCTCTTTAGTGTCCTTGCACTATGTAAGTGGTGGATTTTCTTTTTAAGCCATAAGGAGAGCCATATATTTCTAGTATCTTGCCTTGTTCTTTATGATAGAAAAGACCCCTTGTCTATTCTCCCCCCCCCCCCCCCCCCCCCCCCCCCCCCCCCCCCCCCCAAAAGCATCGTTGGCTTTGGAGAAAAAGACGTGCCAAACTTCACATGCCCAATTAATATTATACTAAAGGTGTTTTAACATTACATGGGGTAGTAACTTATATGTAGCAGAAATTAACATAGACATAGTGAGCATCTCATTAGGAATAGATTCCTAATGATCATAGCAATAGTGCTTGGTTGGAGAGAGAGCAAAAAAATCATAACATCGCGTTAGAATTAGGCATGAACAATACTTCAAAAAGAGAGATAAATTAAGCTATTGAGAATAGTTGAGGACTGGATGTACATGGAGCCGGTCCCCCTTCCAAAAGGATTTATATTATAGGTTTCCCCCATCAAGGGACACATTTTACAATACAATACTTTGTATTCCTTCAATAACTTGCTGGTGCAATGAAGATGGAAGCTTCAAGCACCAAGCTTACACTTGAAAAACACAACAGCAATTCTCTCACAGTCTTAGACCCAAGATCTCACACACCTTCGAAGATGGTGAGAGCTAGCAGGGTATGAGAGTAGATATAGAGGAAGAAGAAGTATTGATCTTATGAGAAAGAAGTATTTCTCCTCACATAATCACTCTTAATAGCTTAGCATAGCTTAGTAATTAGCATGGTAGAGGAGATGAGCATGCATTGGAGCTTGGCTTTTGGTTGGATTTGCATCACAAAGCCAAGGATTGTTGGTTTCATTAAATCTTGAGAAGGAGATAGTCTTCTTTACTTCACACATGAGTTTGTGTGAGGTTGTGTGCCATAATGCCTTGCAAAATCAGCCCCCTCTCACTCTTGGTCTACCCCTCTTTCTATTTCCTCCTCTTGGCCCCTCATTGGCTCATGCCAAGATTACCCAATAGGAAATTAGAGGTCAAATGGAGAGCCTTGTGACAAGTCTCTCTCTTTCCCATTTAGTGAGAGTTTAGGTAATTCAAATATTACATTTAAATCTCCATTCAGTTCTTTTTTCCCTCTTGCCAATAGAAATTAAGCAAGCCATTGGGCTGCTTAATTCTCATTGGACCCGTTGGTAGGCTATCCAATAATCTTCTAGGAGACTTAATTTTTATTGGTTCTTTTATCAAGTGTTTCTAAATTAATTAGACTAAATTTACTCTAGCCTAATTCTCATTGGTCCATCTCTATGTCCATCCAATAGGATTTGAATAGAAATTGGGGGCAACTGGGCTAGGAACCTGACATTTGTCTAATATGCCCTTTGTGTATAGGGAATCCTAGAGTGTGTGTACGTTCTCTCACCTCTTCCCTCTCTTATCATACCTTTAGGGCTCACCCCCTCGATCTCATCTAGGGATGTGGGAAGACTTTCTGGTCATCCCAAAGCATCCAATTTCCGTAAGGATTGACCATTGAACATTTCATTTGAATTTTGGAACCTAAGCTTTTTGGAAGTCTTAATGGGCTGAACCTTAGGGTTTTTGAAGCCCATTGATTCACATTGCTTTTTTGCAGATGGTCGTTGTTTGGATCCCTATTGTGACCAGTATGCTAGCCTTACCAATATTCTAGCTTTTTCTCCCCAGGTACTTCCTCATATTAAATGATCAACTTTAACATGAGAAAATCATTTAGTAGAATTAGATATTACTTATTTTATAACATTACCTCTCTCTTGAAATCATAGTCGTCCTTGACTATGAGGTAGAGACAATAAAGCCTAGTCATTAGTCCTTTTTCTAGCGGGTAGAGGATCCCTATTTTCCTCTACAACACCATTCCAGAATGGATGACTAATCCATTTGGCACTTGAGAGCCTAAGCTGCCGCACGCATGTCTGCACATTAGTCCTATCAATCTTCCATAGTAAAGTGACAAGCTCTACTTGGTGTTTGGGAGACGTCGTCTCTGCAAACTTGATCCTAAGCATGCAAATTTCTTCACATTTGTGCACAATAAAGAAACAGAGAGTCTTATAAGACAAAAATTATGTTCATTTAAACATTTTTACATTTTCTTACTCTAGGGAAGGATTGTAAGCATTGACAAGTTTTAGATTATCCTTTAATTGTATGCCTTACATCCCTCTAGCATATGCAAAAGGATAGTTCTTAAACTTAATAAGATACCGTCAGATAATCTTACCACCTCTTAATACCTTGTCTTCATGTCGTAGAATGGACTCGGGCTGCAACACCTCTTCTTGGTCCTCGATCTCCGGTGGGTCTTCAATAATTGGTTCTTGAGGTGGCTCTCCTTTGTAAGGCTTTAATAGATTCACATGGAAAGCATTGTGTATGAGCCAATAGCTGGGCAACTTGAGTCGGTAGGCCACCTCATTGATTGGTCTAAGAATCCGGAAGGGACCATAGTATTTTGCTAACTTGGCATAATGCTTTTGGTGTCCCGTAGGATTCTTGCCCATTGTGTGCCTTAATCGAGCCTTGAGAAACTTAACCAAGACCCAATCATTTTGTTTAAAGGCTAGGCTCTTCTTTGCTTATCAGCATTAGCCTTTGGCCTTTGCTGAGAGATGGATATAACATCCTTAATCTTTTGGAAATATTCTTGTAGGTCTCGGCTATATTCATCTGGAGTTAGCGAAGATCTTCCCATGTACCTTGAGTAGCAAGGGACTTTTTTATCTTCCCTCTATGACCTCAAAAGGTTCTTTTCCCATGGAAGTATGTACAGTGTTAGTGTAAGCATACTCCACTAAGGGTAAGTACTTCTACCATTGGGTCTTTTGATCTACTTCTGTGACATAAGATTTTAGTAGATAAAAAATGGTTATGCTAGCTACTTCACTTTGGCCATCCGTTTGGGGATGATAGGCCGAGGAGAAGTTTAGCCTTGTACCTAAATTCTCAAAGAGACCCTTCCAAAATTTACTCGTCATTCTAGGATCTCTATACGACACTATGGACATTGGCAATCGATGGTACTTGAAGATTTGTGATATGAAGAGGGTTTCCATTTGATGGGCTTTGATAGTCTTTTTGACAGGTATGAAATGAGCTTGTTTGTTGAACCTGTCTACTATCGTCCATATTCCTATATTCCCATGGATAGACTTGGGCAATCCAAAGATGAAATCCATGGATATGCTCTCCCACGGTGAATGAGGGATTGGCAAAGGTTGAAGCCAACCAAGTTGATTCCCCTTATCAAACTTTGTCTTTTGGCAAACCACGAATTTTGAGACATACTCCTATATGTTCTCTTTCATGGTAGGCCAATAGAATTAGGTTTCTATCCCTTTTAGGGTAGATTGAATCCCTCTATGCCCTGCATAAGGAGGAGCATGAGGTTCATACATTACTTTCTCATGTAGTGAGTTAGTAACACATAGTCTATTGCCATAAAGAAGATAACCATCTTGTAGGGTAAATGGTTCTTCCTTCTTCCCTATTGCAAGGGATGAAATCACATCTCTAAAATCGTGATTGATAGCATACTCATCTATCATAGAAGATAGATCATTGTGAGTTGCTATGGATATTGCATTCACTCTCGGTCGTCTTGAGAGTGCATCAACCACTTGATTATGTTTGCCAGCAACATGAGCAATATGAAAATAAAATTGAGAAAGGAAATTTTCCCACCTCATTTGTTTGTCAGAGAATTTGGTCTGCGTCATGAAGTACTTAAGGCTTTGGTGATCCGTTCGTAGAATGAAAGGAGTCCCCAATAAATAGTGCTTCCACGAGTCTAGAGCATGTAGAACTGCTGAGAGTTCCTTCTCATATCCCTAGAGATTTCTCAACAGGGTTGAGCCTTCGACTTTTGTAGGCTATGGCATGCCTTTCTTGAAGCAAAATAGCTCCAAGGCAATCACCACAGGTGTCACATTGGACCTCAAATGGCTTTGAGAGATGCGGTTATATAAGCACAGGTGGGAGATAAGCTTTTTGAAAGCATTGTTCTCCTTGGTAGACCATGCATACCTAATGTTTTTCTTGGTTAGGTCATGTAATGGTCCTGTGATTTGTGAGAACGTTTCTATGAAGTGTCTACAGTATGCACACATACCTATAAAGCTTCTTAGTTAATGTAGATTCCTTGGACTAGGCCATTGTTTTATTACCTCTAGCTTTGATGGATCCATTTGGATGCCATCTTGAGAGATAATGTGACCTAGATACTGAATCTCTAATTGTAAGAAAAAACTCACTTTTATTTCAATTAATATAAAGTTTATACTCTCAAAAAACTTGAAATATTACCTAGAGGTTTTCTTGTGTTCGTCTAGTGAATTAGAGTAGATGATTATATCATCAAAGAACACTCCAGTAAAGGTTTGGTGGGGCCTGAATAGCTTCTCCATCAAGTGGTTAAATGTGGTTGATGCATTGGTCAAGCCAAAAGGCATGACAATGCACTCATAAAGACCAAACGTAGCGCGAAATGCAGTCTTTACAATGTCTTGATCAACTATTTTTATTTGATGGTAGCCACTTTTTAGGTCAATTCTATTGAAGTAGGTCGACCCATGTAGCTTATGAAATAGGTCTTCTACACGTGGAACGGGAAACCTATTCTTGATAGTGATCCTATTTAGTGCTCTATAGTTGACACACATACGATATGTGCCATCTTTCTTTTGCACTAATAACACTAGTGAACAGAATGGAGATGACCTAGACCTAACCATTCCTTTCTCAACCAGCTCATATATTTGCTACATAATCTCCTCTTGTTGAGCTTGAGAAACTCGATAAAGAGGTTTATTAGGCGGTGAGCTTCCTGGAAGAAGTTCAATTGCATGGTCGTCATTACCTCATTTGGGAGGTAGTTCACAAGGGATATCGTCAATAAAAATATCTTGGAATCCCTTGAGGAAGTTGAATAACTCTAATTCCTTTTGATTGTTTATAATTTCTTTTGCTAAAACATTAGGTTCATTGTGAGAATCTTCAACAAAAATCATATACATGAAAATAGATCTCTTTATTGACTTGTTGAAAGCTTTCTTATGTACAATGGGTATGGTGTTACCCAACTCCTTAGCATCTATGTACATATCTTTTTCCTTGAACATAAAGTAGATTTTCCTTCCAAGGAACTTAACATTGGCAGCCATGCGATCAAACCATGGTGCCCCTAGGATTGCATCCTCATGCTTGAGAGGAGCGATAAAGAAATCCTCATTGTCCACATAGCTTTGGACATGGAGCCTCAATTTCCCAATTAAGGGAGTGACTGAGGATTCTTGCCCCTTGAAAGCACCATTGGTGTTACCATATACGTGTGGTAGTGATGTGTGTGAACACACTAGGACCGCCAAGGCATTTTTTCCCTCTTTAGGAGGTTTTTTCCCCCGTGCATTGTATATACGCTCATCTCTCTAGGGCTATCAATCTTTCCATTGCACACTAAGAAAAACACTCTCTATTGTGTGCCTTGAGCTTCCCTCATCTTCTCCAAGCTCTGTGCGTTTCTCTGCAACCCTAATTATCAGAGCAGGTTGCATCCTTCCGGGCTTAGTCGCGAGCTGCTCCAGCACACGCCTGCTCACTTTCTTCGATTTCAGTGAGGTTTGGCGAGCATTCGCAGGTCGAAAAATATTTCAGGAGAGCTCGTATACCTCAGTTTGCTCAAATTTCAGATTCGGGCTCATTTCGGCCTCTGTTTCCACTATAGGCAGGTCTGCACAAGCAATTTCGTCATTTTGTGCAAAATTTCTGTTAGTGCCATTTTCTGAATAACAGGTGCCTCATAGTCTTCTATGATTTGTGCTATATAGCACAAGTTGTTCCCGCTCCGTTTCTCCTATTTTCGGGCGTTTTTCCCATCAGGTGCAGCATTTACCATGGCTGACAACAACAACACAGATGTATTCAAGATGTTTGCTGTTGAGGACAGGTTGGATGGGGATAACTATCCTATGTGGGCTTATATGATGCAACATGTTCTTATTTCAAAAGGTGTCTAGAACATTGTGCAGGGCATTGATGTACGTCCTAGTTCTGAGGATGTAGGCGATGTTGAGGATGTTGCAGGTCTTGCTGCAAGGATTGCTGCTATTAGAGTTGTTTTGCCTACGGCATAACAAGCTCGTTGGGATGTTAAGGATGCGCAGTCTCATGCATTCATTGCATTTTCTGTGAAGTGCACCATTGTTCCTCACATCCGTTCAGAGAGATCTACAAAACATGCTTGGGATATTCTAGCAGCTCTTTATGCAAGCCGCAATGAGGCTAAAATTGCTTTGCTGCATAAAGAGCTGGAGTCGAAGATTATGCATGAGGAAGATGATATGGACACTTTCCTTGCTAGTGTCAAGGATATCAATGAGCAACTTATTTCTGTAGGTGAAGTCATTTCAGACAGTTCCCTTGTGCAGACTGTTCTTGATGCCTTACCAGATTCTTACCAGACTTTTGCTAGTACTTGGAGACTTATGACCCAAGGAAATCCTGAAGTTGTCAAGTTTGATGCATTATGCACATTGCTGTTACAAGAGTCCCTTTCCAGAAAAAACAGGACTAGATAGCGTGCAGTTGAATAGGCTTTTATTGCTTCTCAAAGAAAGAGTGGTAATAGCAATGCAGCCACTTCTTATGGTTCTGCTGCGAGTGGAAAAAATTATGTTCCTAATGCTTCTGCTGGCAGCAATTCATCTCAAAATTCTCGTGATAAGGGCAAAAAGAAGATGTGTTTCCATTATTGTAAAGCTAATGATCACTTGATCAAGTCGTGTCCTAAGTTGAAGGCCAAAGAGGCTAAGAAGAAAGAGGGTGGTTCCACTACAAATGCTGGTTCCACTACAAATGTAGCCATTGTTGAGTCTTCTGTGAAAGGAGACTTTAATGCTAATGTTGATGCAGAATGGGCTTTTAGCGCAGAGTGCACTTACAATCCTGCTGTCCATGATGCATGCTTGTCAGTTGCTACAGATTCACATGTGTGGTATTTCGATAGTGGTGCTACAAAGCACATTACCTCACATCGTGAATTGTTTACCTCTCTCGAGTCTGTCCCTCATAGGAATTCAGTCACTTGTGCCAACAATGCCTCTTATCCAGTTCAGGGAGTTGGAAAGATTGTGCTTACTTCTGCTAATGGAAGTTCTTTCACACTTGTTGATGCACTTTATGTACTAGGGATCAAGAAGAATCTCTTGTCTGTATCCGCACTTGCTAGACTTGGACTTGTAGTAAAATTTGTGGATGACAGATGTACAGTTCATGATCTCAGTTTTGGTTGATGAAATTGTTGCATATCGGCTTTTGTGCCATGGGCTGTATAAGCTCACTTTGTATGACAAGTGTGGACAAAATTTTGCAAATGCTGTTGCAGATTCGAGGGCTATTTCAGATGCAAAACTTTGGCATGCACGTTTTGGTCATTTGAATTTTGCCAGTTTGCTGCGTTTGCAAAAATCTGATATGATTGCTTCTTTGTTGCCTCTTGAAGCACCTGTCAAACATGTTTGTGAAGGCTGTATTTTGGGTAAGATGCAGTGTTCTAAGTTTCCAAAGGATGGTTCAGTTCGGGCCACATGCAGGTTGCAGCTTGTGCATAGTGATGTTTGTGGGCCTATGCAAACTCCGTCCTTGGGCAATTACATGTACTTCGTGACTTTCTTTGATGATTAATCCAGGCATGCATGGGTACGGGCCACATGCAGGTTACAACTTGTGCATAGTGATGTTTGTGGGCCCATGCAAACTCTCTCCTTGGGCAATTACCTGTACTTCGTGACTTTCATTGATGATTACTCCAGCATGCATGGGTATTTTCGCTTAACACTAGGTTGGTAACCTAACAGGACATAAAAGTGTCCTTTTAGGGTGTTGAAAAAACCTCCAAAACCATAGTAGATCCACTCATTTTGTAAAATCCTTTCATGAGGTTATAGTTCAAGGCCTACTACACATGTAAAAAATAAGAAACTTGTAAAATTTCTCATCTTTTGGTCACACCAAGCCTCCAAAGTTGATGGACTAGTACATTTTCATCAAAACAGTCATTTCGTACGTTTTGTTGCATAAAACTAAGATTAGGGATTTTTGTAGGACTTGAGATAAATTCCCTAGTTAACTTCAATGGGTTGGTGATCAGAACATATGATTGCTTCTCACTCACTATTTTGTGTTTTGCCAAAAGAAATAGGTACAAAAAAGTTGAATTTTTACCATTCTGCAAACCTATCATCATAGTTTCTATAGCCACGCTCAATAAAAATAATATATGCATGTTTTCTTAGTTCCCTATTGTCCTTTAGGTTCATAAGGAGCCATGGAGCATGTCAAAAGAATATTACATCTCTTACCAAGGGGAATCTTGGGGACAAAGATGAAGTGCTAAATACAGCAAACATGAAAAAACTGGGTTCAACATTATGAGTTGTAGAATCCCATAGAAACTATTCAATATCTAGCCAAATTTGATTCTTATGACTAGATATGGTTACTACCTACAAAATGCATGTAGTTGTCACAAGAAACTAACAATATTGAAAAAGCTATACTTGATATACTAGAATGTTTCGTTTTCTTCTATAATTGAAAAATCAACCATCGTTGTCTACTATGCAAAATAGGGTATTAGGTGCCCCAAAACTCAAGGAATATTAGCTTTATGTTACAATATGTGACATAGAAAATCAAAACTGCATTTGGATATCATGAAAGCCACCAAAAAAATCATAGAAGAGCTAAAATTGGCTAAAAAACAGGATTTGACAATTTTTGTACTTTGGTCATAACTTACAACTTTAACATTTATTTCTCCTTAGAAGCATCATGACATGTTGAGGACTACTAAAGATAGTTCTCTAGAATTATAGACCTCACAAACATGAATTCTAGAGTGGTATAGCTGCAAAAAGTTGAAAAAAGCCAAAAACAAGACCCGTTTTTTCACACAATTTAGGTTGTGAAATGTTGTGCAAGGACAAAGTCAAAGATGGAATTGATATTCCAAAAAAATGTCGAGTTTTTTTCGGCTCATGAGACAACTTTCTAGATAGATAGTACCTCAAAATCCATTTTGAAACTCTTGACATAATTCAAGGAAAATGGTCACTTAACAGGACATACAAGTGTCCCAGGACATAAAAGTGTCCCATTACCAACCTAGTGTTAAAGCGAAGTCCGAAGTTTTTATGTGCTTCAAACAATTTTTGGCTATGGTTGAAAATGTATCGAAATGTACTATGGGCACCCTCCGTTCCGATCGAGGGGGGGAGTATACGTCTCATGAATTTAATGCATTTCTGGCTAGTCGTGGGATAAAACACCAATGTACAGTGCCTTATACACCTCAGCAAAATGGTGTTGCTAAGAGGAAAAACAGGTCAATGACGGAAATGGCACGATGTATGGTCAAAAGTCAACCTTTGCCGCATTCTTTTTGGCTTGAGGCCATCATGTGTGCCACTTATGTACTTAACAGGTGTCCTACGAAAGCTTTGCAGTCTATTACTCCATATGAAGCATGGCATGATAGAAAGCCTTCTATTGAGCACATGCGTGTTTTCGGCTGTTTGGCATATGCTTTGGTGCCACAAGTGCAGCGCAGAAAATTGGATGATAAGGCTGTCAAATGTATTTTTGTTGGTTATAGTGATGAAAGCAAAGGTTACAGGTTGTATCATCCACAAACAAAACGTATTCTGGTTTCACGGGATCTAGTGTTTGTGGAAGATTCTGTTCAACCCTTGCTATCATGTACTAAAGACAGTAATGTAGGCTCACGGGACATTTATGACACTTTGTTGCCTCTTTTCAGTGGTGGAAATACGAATGTAAGTTCTAATGAGGAAAATGTACAGCCTATGGGGGTTTCTGAAAATGTTTTAGATTAGACTATTACTGATGCAGATGTACATAATGTACTTGATGAGGAAAGGGCTGAAAATGAGCAAGCTAGAAGTATGCCAAAATGGCTGGTGCACACTTTGCGTGATAGTAAATTGGATGCACCTTTGTCTAGTCGTACTCATTCAGGCTCTCGCCATGCATCTTATGCATCAGATTGTTATGCTTTGGCTGTGTCTAGTTTACATGATGTTGAGGAGCCTCTGTCTTTTGATGAAGCACAGAATTCAGAAAATTGGATGGCTGCCATGCAATCAGAATTTGATGCACTTATAGAGAATGACACATGGACTTTATGTGATTTGCCTCCTGGAAGAAAGGCCATTGGTACGAAGTGGGTTTACAAGTTGAAACGCAAGCCCGATGGTGAGATCGATCGCCATAAGGCTCGACTTGTTGCAAAGGGTTAGGCACAGCAAAAAGGCATAGATTATGAAGAGACTTTTGCTCCCACTTGTCGTATGACTACCGTGCATTTTCTTTGTGCATTGGCAGCTCATTTTGGTTGGGATGTACATCAATCAGACATTGCTACTGCTTTCTTGAATGGTGACATATTTGAGGAAGTTTATGTAACGCAGCCTCGCGGTTTTGTCATAAAAGGACAAGAGGACAAAGTGTGCAAATGTAAGAAGGCTTTGTATGAGTTGAAGCAATCTCCTCGTGCTTGGTATGAGAAATCTGACACTCATTTGGTTAAACGAGGCTTTCGTAATAGTCCAACAGAAATCACATTGTATGTAAAGCGTGAGGGTGATGTACTTCTCATTGTGGTTCTTTATGTTGATGATTTGCTGATCACTGGACCAACTGAGAGACATATTGCTGAATTTAAGGCTGATTTGAATGCTACTTTCAAGATGAAAGATTTGGGGATGTTGCATCATTACTTGGGTATACAGTTTAAGCAATGTGATGGTGGTATTGCCTTGTGTCAAAAAAGTTACATAGAGACATTGCTATGTAAGTTTGGACTTGAGGATTGCAAACCTATTGCCACTCCCATGGAAACAGGTTTGAAGATGAGTCTACATGATGCTCGCAATTCTGCTGATGTCACTCTTTACCAAACTGTTGTTGGCTGCCTCATTTATGTATGCAACATGAGGCTGGATATTCAGTTTGCACTCTCACAGGTCAGCAAATTTATGCATAGCCCACGGTCTAAGAATTGGCAGCAAACATGTGGTAGTGATGTGTGTGAACACACTACGACCGCCGGGGAATTTTTTCCCTCTTTAGGAGGTTTTTTCCCCCATGCATTGTATATATGCCCATCACTCTAGGGCTATCTCTCTTTCCATTGCACACTAAGTAACACACTCTCTATTGTGTGCCTTGATCTTCCTTCATCTTCTCCAAGCGCTGTGTGTTTCTCTGCAACCCTAATTCCAACAGTGGTCCCCTGGCTCCCAATCACCCCTAGCTAGGCATGCAGTGCCTCTCGAGCAGAAACTCATGATGTTATGCATTGTATGAAAAACACTGAAAAAGACTCTGTTTTTCTTCATGAGAAAATTTGTTAATCTTCTTGTGACTGCATACATAGCTAGGTGCAATTGGGAAAAGGGACCACGAACTTGAGAGAGGGGGCTACAGTCCCCTACCCCCCATTCACACCTAGTTGTTGCATAGGCGCCTGACCTAAAGCTCATGATATTCTACATCGTGCATCGCAGGCGATCATTCCAGGAGGATGCATACTGTATAGAAAATTGTTTGCCAATCACTCTCATGACAATGGCGGAAACCTCTCTCACACCTTCTTGGCATACACATAAATCAAAACACCACCAAGCCGGACATGCTCTCTCTCTCTCTCTCTCTCTCTCTCTCTCTCTCTCTCTCTCTCTCCACGTTAAAATTCTCTTCTTCTTCTTCACACAAGTTTTTGGGTTTCTTCTCATAGAGGGCTCCCACTTAGCCTTGGATCCTATGGTGAAGAACTCTGAGCACGATTCACTAGAGCCACGGTGTCGTCAGATTTTTGAGAAGTAACTAGATTGCTACGTTAGCTGCGTTCGCATTGAATGAAGATTGACCAAACTATTGGAAACTATATATGCCATTTCAACCGTTATCAAATGAAAAAAATTTGATTATTTGTTGCTATTAATTATGTCTAAGATATTTATTAATTGGGAGGAGAGACATGAAAATGGAGAGAGAGAGAGAGAGAGAGAGAGAGAGAGAGAGAGAGAGAGAGAGAGAGAGAGAGAGAGAGAGAGAGAGAGAGATTATGAAAGCATGTTAGATTTTTTAACGTGAGAGTGTGTTTGGGATACATATTGTCCTGGTTCAAAGGTGTCCTCACAAAAATGGAATACCGATCGTAGTGCTTCAGAGGGGTACCTTGGCAAAAACCACAAGGAGGGTTAGAGTTTTGTCAAGCTCAATGTTCATGATCATACAAGATGTCAATGTTATTAATTGTTTGTTGTTCCATTTTTATGTTTCAAAAAAAAAATGCAAGTCTCCTTGCATGGGGGAGTTTGCACAATCCTCCCCAATTTTTATATTACGAGGGAACGTGCCATTCCCACGACAGCAACGTGCAATTTTTTGTGCGTTCATTAACTATGTTCTCAGTGTCAAAAATAAAAAAATGATAAATCTTACTCACCACACGATTGAATGTCTATCGCCAATGCATTTCCTTGCATCAATTATGTTGGGCATCTCCTGCACTTAACCCGCTGCAAGAGACAACATCCCAGGGAGATACCCTTCAAGAAACTTTTGTGCCATTGTGAGGACAACACATTTTGTATACCGATCAAACCACCAACAAGCATGAAATCGTACTTCCAACAAATTTTGACTAGCAATCACATCGTGAAATCTGATACCCATGTGAAAGTCTTTCATAAGGCCACAGGCCTTCAAGGTGTAAGTGTAGGTGAATGTATTTGGAGAAAGAGGTTCTGTAAAAACAGTCAAAGAGCTTTCTTGTGATGGGCATATTGGGTATATCTTGCAACCAACACCTTGCAGGTGATGACATTCTAGAGAGAATGACAATCAAGAACTTTTTATCTTTTCATGCTTTCATGATAGTACCACATCTGGCATACATATCAACCAAGCACTACCAAGCATGACCCATGTCAACAGACCACTGGCCTTCAAGGTGCAAGCATAGGTGAATAAATTTGGACAAAAGTCTTCTGTTTGCATCCGTTTCTTGAGCTTATACCTTGTCACAATAAAGTTGGGCATATTCATCAATCAATGCCTTCAAGGTGATGACATTCCGTAGGGAAAGCCCATGAAGAGATTTTTTGGGTTTCGTGGGAGCACCACATTTGACATACAAGTAGACCAAAAGCACCGCCAGGTACGATATTTCTTCACCAACAATCCCTTATCAACAATCACAATGTGAGAAACCCTCACTTTGCATTTGTCTAAAGTAACCCAGAGCACTCCAAGAGACCTCACTTCGCATCTGGTGAAAGTAGACCAGATCTTTTTTGCCATACCCATATCAGAGCGAATTTTTATGCCCATATACCATCTTTCATAGAGCCACATGCCTTCAAGATGCATGCATAGGTGATTGCATATGGACAAAGGCCCTCACTTTGCATCCAATGAGAATACCTGAGAGCTTTCCATCCCTGGTCCTATTGTGCGTATCTTGCAATCAGTTAACACCATTCCGAATAGTAAACTCCTCAAGAACCTGCAAAAAACAACCCAGAGCTCTCTGCGCCCGGGCCTTTGTTGGGTATATCGTGCAATCATAGCGTTCCAAGATACAACATCCTGCACCACATTTGGCATATATATCAACCAAGGCATTGCCAAGCATGGCAGTTTTTTGCAACAACCCCTATTAAAGACAATTTTCAAGCCCATATCAGCATTTTGCGTACAACAATATGCACACGTATGTGATTTCATCTAGAGAGAGGCCCCCGCTTTGCATCCCTTGAAAACAACCAAGAGCTTTTTGGCCCTGCTCTTGTTGTGCGTATCCCGCAATTAGTTAACGCTGTTCTGAATAGTAAGCTCCTCAATCACTTGCAGAAAACAACACAGAGCTCCCGTTCTGACCGTTGTTGGGAATATCTTGCAATCATAGCATTCCAAAAGACAACATCCCGCACCACATTTGGCATAGATATTGACCAAGGTATTGCCAAGCACATCAATTTTGTGCAACAACCCCTATTAAAGGGAGCTTTCAAGCCAATATTGGCATCTTGCGTACAACCACATGCCCAAGATGCACGCGTATGTGATTGCATCTAGAGAGAGGCCCCTGCTTTGCATCTATTGAAAAAAGCTGAGAGATTTTTGGCCCTGTTCCTATTGTGCATATCCTGCAATTAATACACTCCATGAGACAAATTTGGGACAGGAAGCTCCTCGTGCACGTTTTGTGCTTTCTGAAGTGCACCACATTTAGCATATGTATTGACCAAAGCATTGCCAAGCATGAAAATTTCTTGCAACAGCCCTTGACTAACAATATGATAGTGAATTTTTAAGCCCACATCTACATCTTGCATAGATGCCTCCATAGGTGATTGCATCTATGGCTATGAAGGTGATTGCATCTGCTGACCCGTATGCCTTCAAGATGCTTGCGTAGGTGATTGCATCTATGGCTGCGTACTTGATTGTATCTACCAACCCACATGCCTTCTATATTCCTGTGTAGGTGTAGTTGATTGCATTTGAAGAGAGACTCTACCTACGATTTCATCTGATGTCCTGGATGCCTTCGAGATGTTTGCGCAGGCATAGGTGATTGCATTTGGAGAGACCCTACCTACCATCAAGACAGGAAGCTTCTCAGGAAAGTTTTGTTCTTTTTGAAGTGCACCACATTTAGCATATGTATCGACCAAGGCATTTCCAAGCACGAGAACTTTGTGCAACAGCCCTTGACTGACAATATCATAGCAAATTTCTAAGCCCGTACTACATCTTGCATAGAGCCACATGGTTTCAAGATGCACATATATGTGACTGTATCTAGACAGAGGCCCTCGCTTTGCATCCATTAAAAATAGCCGAGAGCTTTCTGTCCTTGCTCTTGTTGTGCATATCCTGCAATCAATGCACTCCAAGAAACACCATTCGAGACAAGAAGCTCCTCAGGCACATTTTGTGCTTTATGAAGTGCACCACATTTAGCATACGTATTGACCAAGCATGACAATGTCTTGCAACAGCCCTTGACTAACAATATGAGAGTGAATTTTTAAGCCCATATCAATAGCCCATAGCTTTCGGCGCGACCCATGTCGAGGATATCTTGCAGTCATAACATTCCAAGATACAAAATCCCGCACGACATTCGGCATACATATCGACCAAGGCATTTCCAAACATGGGCAATTTTTTGCAACAACCACTATTAAAGAGAATTTTCAAGCCCATATTAGCATCTTGCGTACAGCCACATGCCTTCAAGATGCATGCTTGTGGGATTGCATCTGGAGAGAGGCCCCCACTTTGCATCTGCTGAAAACAACCGAAAGCTTTCTGGCCCTGCTCTTGTTGTGCATATTTCGCAATCAATGCACTCCAATCGATGGCATTCGGGAGAGAGACCCTACCTGCGATTGCATCAGCTAATCAACATGCCTTTGAGATGCCTGCACAGGCGTAGGTTATTGCATATGGAGAGACCTTGCTTGCCATCGAGACAAGAAGCTCCTCAAGGATGCTTTGTGAGGACCTCACTTTGCATCTGTTGTAAACAGCCAAGAGCTTTTTGTCCTTGATCATGTTGTGTGTATCCCACAATCAATGCACTCCAAGAGACAACATTTGGGACAAGAAGCTCATCAGGCACATTTTGTGCATTCTCAAGTGCACCACATTTAGCATACGTATCGCCTGCTCTTTGCATCTGGTGAAAACAACCAAGTGCTTTCTGGCCCTGCTCTTGTTGTGAGTATTTTGCAATCAATGCACTCCAAGAGACGGCATTCGGGACAAGAAGCTCCTTAGACATGTTTTGTGCTTTCTGAAGTGCACCACATTTAGCATACATATCGACCAAGGCATTGCCAAGCACAAAAATTTCTTACAACAGCCCTTGACTAACAATATCAGAGTGAAGTTTCAAGACCATATCAATGTCTTGCATAGAGCCGCATGCCTTCATGATGCCTACATAGGTGATTGCATCTATGGCTGTGTAGGTGATTTCATTTGCCAAACCACATGCCTTCAAGATGGCTGCATAGGTGATTGCATCTACTAACCCGCATGCCTTCCAAATGCATGCGCAAGCATAGTTGCGCACAAGTGAGTTGTTACACCATCAACCTCCCAAGGCAGGGGTCAGGGGTTTGAGACGTGTGGCTACCATTCGTGGGCCATTTTTTTCCACTACTCACCCCCCTCAAGA
The DNA here is from genome assembly GCF_014529385.1 of Adiantum capillus-veneris. Classification (NCBI taxonomy): domain Eukaryota; kingdom Viridiplantae; phylum Streptophyta; class Polypodiopsida; order Polypodiales; family Pteridaceae; genus Adiantum; species Adiantum capillus-veneris. The sequence goes on from NC_140957.1 coordinate 33,666,042, forward strand.
TTCCCACTGGCAACCCATGCCATAGATCCCACCACTAACACCCCATGTTAGATAGTGCTGAGGAGGACCCCTCCATAGGCCCTCTAAAATCACCTTTAAGGGGATTTGTAAATGGTGGGTTGTGTGCCATACTTCCAACGTGGAAATAACCCACTTGTGGAAAAAGGAATATGACCGCTACATTTTAGATAGGGTGTGTCTCAACCACCCCTACCTCAATAAGCCAATCATTTAAAGAGAAATGAAACATCACAATTTAATCAGATGCTGAAAAAAGACAATTGAGGACATTGGAAGAAATCCAATTACATACAATCTTAAAGGGTACACATCAAAAATCATTCTTCAAACTCTATAAGACATGGGTTTGAAAAAGGTCTTCATAAGATTTGTGCATTTACTATTTTGTAATTCTGCCAGGATTTCAATCAATGGTGTTTTTACTGAAGCTTTTCCTTTACCTAGATCTATAAGTCAAGGCTGTCCTCTTTCACCTCTTCTTTATGCTATCTCATCCGATACTCTTGGTTGGTTGGGTAAGGACATGCTGCAACAAGGTAAGCTAAAAGCACTATATGTTGAAGACTGTGATGACTAGCTGTGCTTGCAATAGTTTGCACATGACATTAATGCCATAATAAAAAATGATGAAAAGTCAGCGAAAATTTTATAGGAATTCCTTGAAGGTTTTTTTCTTGGTAGTGGTTCCAACATCAACCATTCCAAAATAGGCTTTAAAGTGTCCAAAGGACCTTGACATATTCTTGGGGGGTTCACCATTCAATACCCCCCTATATAACGTGTTTTGTGAGGTATTAAAACAACCCCTCTTTTAACATGTTTGAATGAATAAAATGACCCCTTATTTTAGGATATTTTTCCAAAACTGAATATAAAAATCCCTTATTTTAATGTATCACTATTTAATTACCTAAAATTTTTGTATTTTAAAACCCCTCCTTTCAAACTCACGTTATACATTAACATGATTACATAGTGCACCCCCCGAGGTCCTGTTGCAATTACACAAGCTGGTTGTAAAGAAATTGAGGATCGCCAAATCTTCAAGCTTTTGGGTATTCCTATGGGCTTCAAAGGCTCCTTCAACTAGAGATGGAACTGGGTACTCGACATATGTAGAAGGAGATTATTCACATGGAAAAATCACCAACCTAATCTGTCTGCCAGGATTTTTGTGCTTAACCACTACTTACTGTCTTCCGTGGTTTTTTTATGTCTTGTTGGAAGCCTTTTGAGTTCCAGCTCAACAAAGTGTTTACATTGGCTAGATGATTCTTATGGGGCTACTCAGAAGGTCTCAAGAAAGTGCCCAAAGTGGCATGGAAGACCTGTCTCGTAAACCCAAAGAGAATGGAGGATTGGGAATCCTTAACCTTCAGCACCTAGCAACCAAGCTATCAAGAAAATGGGTAATGATATCTATATCTTCTAATGATCACTGGGCCACCTTGATCAAGAGAAATTCCAATAGCTAAGAATCAAGGATTACAACTCTTGGTCTGCTCTCACTTTACAAGAAATTCTAGCCTCCAAATTCTAACTTTAACCCAAGGAGTTCTGACTTGTCTTGCAGGTTCTTGAATGCTTGGTTGAGTTTAAAGAAAAAGGAATGGACTCTTTCAGACCAGTGGATTCCTTTATGTGGTATGTGGTTGCTGGATTCTATTTGGTTTGGCAAGCAGAACTTGCCCCAAAGGGACCAACTTACAAGGAAAGCTCACAAGTGTCCCACGGCAAGAGTCAGAGCTTGGAAGGATGTGTACAAAGATGGTAATTGGGTATCTAAGCAGGTGTTGCTGCAGCAATATAAACTTACCAAAAGGTGTGCAAACCTGGATTGCCCCTCTTGTGCCTATCGGGCCTTTGTAATTTTCTCTTTTTTCTAATTTAACTCAATACTTTTACAAAAAAATATATAGCATGCATGCCTTTTAGGTGAGGGGGAGGGACCTTTTGTGCTCACCCTACGAGCGCTAGTGGTCTAGGCCCTATGGGTCGGTGGTCTGTCCCATCCACCACCTTCGGCAATCATCAGCTAGAGAGAGCCTTAGACTCTTACATGCATGATTATCTTAAGTAAGTTGGCTATTGTTCTTCAACATCCTCCCCAATATTTTTAGTGTTATCATGTCTTGAATGTCTCTCTTCAGCCCGTGCACTCAACCTAAATCCAAATCTCTCTCTCTCTCTCTCTCTCTCTCTCTCTCTCTCTCTCTCTCTCTCTCTCTCTCTCTCTCTCTCTCTCTCTCTCTCTCTCTCTCTCTCTCTCTCTCTCTCCTGATCGTTGTCACTGTGCTTGAACGTTTGTTCTTTGAGCACTACCGGGACTAATTTTTCTAGAATGATTATTTGTTGACACGTGTGGTGGGAGGAGCCATGCAATCAACCAATCAATAATTGAGTAATCCGTAAGAATGGCATCTTTTCAATCTCACATGCCTTGAATATGGGAACTTAGGTTATTGCATCAGGAGAGACCTACCTTCTCTTCTGTTAAAACATCCCAGAGCTTCCTAGCCCTACATCTTTTGGGCAAACCTCACAATCAATGCATTCAAAGACATGTTCAGGATAGGGAGCTCCTCAAGAATAGGTGATTGTATCTAGAATCATGTTGTTTCTTTTCATCAACTGAAAATAGCCCACAACTTCCTTGCCCTGATCCTTAGAGGCATACGTCGTAATAAATGCACTCCAAGAGAGGCTAATTCGAAGAGGAAGCTCCTTAAGCACACCACTTTTTCCATACATGTTAAAAAAGAAATTCCCAAGCCAGATGACTTTTTTTAGTAGCCCTTTTTCCCACATGCCTTGGGAAATGAAATTGCATTTGGAGAGACACCGTCGCTTTGCACCCACTAAAAATAGCCCATAGCTTCCTGGCCATGCCCCTCTTTGGCATATCCAACAATAAATGCACTGTAAGAGATGATGTCCCTCCTACAAAGGTGATTGCATATGGAGAGATGCCCTTATTTTGCATTTTTCAAAAACAACCCGCAAGTTCTTCACCCTACCCCTCCTCAAGATACGATGCAATGAATGTACTACTCCAAGAGATGAAATTCCGAAGAGGAGGCTTCTAAGGTGCACCAAAATTTTGCATAGGTGTTGACCAAGGAACTCCCAAGCACAAATGTTTTTCTCAACAAACCCCGACTAACAATAAATCATGAATTCTTTTCCCATCGAAGCATCTTGCGTAATCCCACATGGCTTGAAGATGCAAGCGTAGGTGATTTCATGTGGAGAGACACCCTTGCTTCACATATGATGAAAACAACCCTAAACTTCCTCACCCTATGGCCCTTGGGCATATCTCGACAATCAATGCACGGAGATCCTCAAGTGCAAGTAATTGCATCCATAGGGATTTCCTTGCTTCATTAATTGAAATTAGCCACAACTTCCTCACCCTAACCCTCCTATGCATATGCCATAATGAATGCACTCCATGAGAATACATTCCAAACAAGAAGCTCCTTTTAAGCACCACATTTTGCATACATGTGGACCAAGGCATTTCCAAACACAACGTCCATTTTAGAAACACTTGACTAAAAATATCATCATGAAACATATTCCCCATGCCAGCATCTTGCATAGTCCCTCATGTCTTGAAGCTGCAAGCATAGATGCTTGCATCTGGAGAAACAACCTCGCTTTGCATCTGCTAAAAATGACCCCTAGTTTCCTGGACCTGTCCTTTTGTGCCATGCCACAATCAATGTGTTCAAAGGGATGGCACTCTAGACACAGAGATTGTCAAGCATATGTGATTGCATTTTCCTTAATTGGGCAAATGCCACAATCAATGCATTTCTAAGAGATGACCTCCCAGATAGAAAGCTTCTGAAGCATTTTCTTTGCTTACTGAAGGACACCACACTTGACATCAACACCGCCTCTTTTTGAACAACCCTTGAATAACAATCTCATTGTGAATTATTTTTCCTAGATCAGCGCCACATCCCTTCAAGATCCAAGCATAGGTGTTTTCATATGGAGATTCTCCCTTGCTTTGCATCTTCTAAAACATCCAAGGGCTTCGTAACCCCACCCTTCTTGGGCATACCCCGCAATCAATGCATTCAAATACACGTTCTACATAGGGAGCTCCTCAAGCATAGGTGATTTCATATAGAGGCATGCCCTCACTTTACAGCCACTAAAAATATCCCACAACTTCTTTCCTTGCTCCGTCAAGGCATAGGCCGTAATAAAATGAACAAGAGAGAACAATCTAGACAGGAAGCTTCTTAATCACACCACATTTTGCATACATTAGGAAGAGGATGGGGTGTAGGAGGGCCTCTTTATTTTCCATGAGCTTATGCATGTAATTAAAATTTTGATGAATAGGTGTACGCCATGTGTGCAAGAATGGTGGTTTTGTAAGAGATGTGTAAGAGTGGTCAAAGGATGCACTTTTCCCCCCAAAAGGAGGTGGATTTTTTTTAATGATTTTCGGCCTTTCATAACTTGCACATATGATCTCCAATTTGAGCAGAGATCATAGATATGCAATCTACGCATTGAGCTCTTTCCATAGATATGCTACATGATATGGTTTTACTTGCTAAAATTTAAAATTCCATTTTGGGGGGAAACTTTGAATTCAAGTAAACTAGTCATTTTGCCTGTTTGAATTCAAAAGCTATCCTTTGATTACTTTCTTAATACTAAAGGTTTGACTTCATTAAACTACCAAATAAAGAGGTCCTCTTAGAACCCATTCTCTTCCTACTGCATGTCGACAAAGGAATTCCCAAGTCGGATGTCTTTTTTCACCAGGCCATTTGCCCAGATGCCTTGGGAGATGCAATTGCATCTAGAGAGACACCCTTGCTTTTTGCCCACTGAAAATATCCAAGAGATTCATGGACATGCCCATCTTGGGCATATCTAAGAATAATTGCATTGTAAGAGATGATGTTCGGACAGGGAGCCCCTCAAGCGAAGGTGATTGCATATGGAGACGTGCCCTTATTTCCCATCTGTTGAAAATAGCCCACAAGTTTTCCGCCCTACCCTCCTCAACATATGCCACAATGAATGCACTACTCCAAGAGATGAACTTCCAAAGAGGAAGCTTCTTAGGTGCACCAAAATTTTGTATACATATCGACCAAGGAGTTCCCAAGCACGCCTTTTTTTTCAACAACCCCCAACTAACAATATTATCATGAAATCGTTGCTCGTATCAGCATCTTTCGTAGTCCCGCATGCCTTGAAGATGCAAGTATAGGTGATTGAATGTGGAGAGGCACCGTCGCTTGACATTTGCTGAAAACAACCCATCCCCAAGAACATGAAAACCTCTACGAGTTTCCATAATGAAGAAATTCCTTCCAAGTGATTCCAAGAACAAAGTGCTCACCAAATGGGAAGTTTGAAGGTACTCTTTAACGAGTCTATTGACAAATATGTAGACAAGTTTTGGCATTTACATCTCAAAGCTACCATCTTTCAAAGGATAGACTTTGCCAAACAAAAGCAGCAACTTTGTGCACGATTACCTGAAGAAATGGCCGAGTATGTCAATTCACAACGGCCTAGTAGTATCACCGAAGTCATCCACCACGCTATGGTTGCTTCAAGTATCAATTTAAAACAAGGGGCGAGAAGAAATTTCAATCCCATGGAAAACAAGGATCAAGATGAAGTCAAAAGGAAGAGCTATGCTCAAAACTCTTCCCAAGGCAACACCAACAACAACAAGGCCAAGGAGAAAGGAGCTTATAAAGGTAAAAATAAGCTCTCTCCCAAAGAATTAGAGGCCTTTTGTAAAGACCATAAATGCTTTAAGTGTGGGGAGCAAGGACATGGTTATCGTTCTTGCCCCAAAAGAAATGTACGCAATGACACTCCTAGAGCTTCCACGGTTGAAGCTCCAAAAGAGGATACTCATTGCAAAGACTCATCCCTTTCCTATGCTTGGGGAAAGGTGAGGGAGCATGATTCCCTTATTCTCTTTGACCCTGGCTCTACTCACAACTTTATATCAAAGGAGTTGGCCACCAAGGTGGGCATACAAGCTTTCAAGATGGGAGATACGATCACTATCAATGGAGCTTTCAAGGGAAAACAAGCCTCTGTCATGCCCTTAATTGGGAATTTGAGGCTTCAATATGTCCAAAGCTATGTTGACAAAGAAGATTTCCTCATCTCTCCTCTCCAACATGAGGATGCTATCCTAGGGGTACCATGATTCAACCACATGACTGCCAACATAAAGTTCCCTGAAAGGAGAATCTACTTCACCTACAGGGAAAAGAGCATGTATATAGATGCTAATAAGTCTGGCTCTACCATACCACTTAGAGATTCACCTACTTTTGATAATTGAATGAATAGCTCGATTTTCTACGTACATGATTTTTGTCCAAGAATCCAGTAGTGACCCGAATGTTTAAGGTAAAGATGTTAGGAATCAAGCAAAATTAGAGTTGTCTAATTTCTTAAATGGATTCCAATATGTTTTTATCAAAGACATTTGTAGAGAGTTACCTCCAAAATGAGGGGATGATGACCATAACTTAGAGCTTCTACCTGGGAGCTCACCGCCTAATAAGCCTCCTTATAGAGTTTCTCAAGCCCAACAAGAGGAGATTATGAGGCAAGTGCATGAACTAGTAGATAAAGGGATGGTGAGGCCTAGTTCCTCTCCCTTTTTTTCACCTATCCTTCTAGTGCAAAAGAAATATGGTGCATACCGCATGTGTGTGAGCTATTGAGCACTAAACCTATCACTATCAAAAACAGATATCGTGTACCATGGGTAGAATATTTGTTCAATAAGCTACAAGGCTAGACCTACTTCAGTTGGGTTGACCTTAAAAGTGGCTATCATCAAATAAAGATAGTGAATGAAGTTATCATAAAAACCATGTTTCCCACAACGTTTGGTCTTTATGAATATCTTATCATGCTTTTTGGCTTGAAAAATGCTCCAGCCACGTTCAACCGCTTGATGGAGAAAATATTTTGACCCTACCTTATGTTTACTGGAGTGTTCTTCGATAATATCATCATCTAATCCAAATCCATTGAGGAGCATAAGCAACACCTCTAGGTAATTTTTCAAGCTTTAAGGGAGAATAAACTTTTCATTAATCCAAAGAAGAATGATTTTTTATGTGGGATGGGAGTCTAACCTCACTATCCTATCTTATTGCAGATTTAGCGAGAACCACGATTAAATTGTCAATCCATGGAACAAAGCTGACTCGACTAGTGCATAGAGGCTACAAGAGGTTGTCAATATCTTGGAAAACAACAAACAACTCGAATCTAACTGAAGCTACACTGAAGTGACTAAAATCACCAAAAGCCAATCGCTCATCGACAAACAATTCACATCCGTTACAGCATCAAATGACATCCAAACGTAACAAAACTTGGAGGACATGTTTATAATACCTAAGCACACATGCTTATGGTCTCAAACCCCACTTTAGGTCAAGTACCAAAATCATGATTATTAACATCAATGAATTTGGACCTAGTCGTTTTCGACCCAGAATGCACCTAAATGCTTAGCAATGATGTCCCAAAACCCCGCATATGCTTAGTTTTTTATTTTGAAGTGTAGATTCCTACTTATGATGAAATTAGGCCGCGGGTCACGGATGCCAAAAACTATGAAATATCGTGAAGTGTTTACGTCAATGCGTAGAGCTCTTACCTGTGGTTGCAATGCAACGAACGCGAATGCAATGTGACAACCGGGGAGGGAGTAGGAAGCACAAAAAGGACAGAAGTGAGCGTGGTTATCTCACGCTTTGTATTTCATTATCCAAAACTTAATAATAACTTATAAAAATTGGCTTTTCTACCTTAGCCAAGGTTTTTAGTGGTCAAAACTAATAATCTGGCAGCACTAACTAAAGATAGGTAATGAGAGGTTTATACAATCTGGAAGCTTGTTGCGACGGGAGTCTAACCTCACTATCCTATCTTATTGTAGATTTAGCGAGAACCACGATTAAATTGTCAATCCATGAAACGAAGCTGACTTGACTAGTGCATACGAGCTACAAGAGGTTGTCAATCTCTCAGAAAACAACAAACAACTCGAATCTAACTCAAGTTACACTCAAGTGACTAAAATCACCAAAAGCCAATTGCTCATTGGCAAACAATTCACATCAATTACAGTATCAAATGACATCCAAACATAACAAAACTTCTTGGACATGTTTATAAGACCTAAGCACACATGCTTATGGTCTCAAATCCCACTTTAAGTCAAGTGCCAAAATCGCGATTATTAACAGTAGTTGATTTTTTACCTAGAATACACCTAAATGCTTAGCAATGATGCCCCAATACCCCACCTATGCTTAGTTTTTTATTTTGAAGTGTAAATTCCTACTTATGATGAAATTAGGCCGCGGGTCGATGATGCCAAAAACTACAAAATATCGTGAAGTGTTTATGTCAATGTGTAGAGCTCTCACCTGCGGTTGCAATGCAACAAACGCGACTGCAATGTGACAATCGGCGAGGGAGTAGGAAGCACGAGAAGGAGAGAAGTGAGCACTATTAGCTCACGCTGTGTATTTCATTATCCAAATAACTTACAAAAATTGGATTTTATACCTTAGCCAAGGCTTTTGGTGGTCAAAACTAATAATCTGGGAGCTCTAACTAAAAATAGGTAATGAAAGGTTGATACAATCTCGAAGCTTGCAACCTCGGCTCATCAATTACAAGGTTAATCCAAAAAATAGGAGTTACAATATTCCCGATTTATAAAAAATAATAAGTGTTTTTACAATAAGAGCTCCAAGAAATGGTATCTGGGTTAGCTTGCTCCTAACATTCCCTCCCTCCTTGAATATGTTGTCACTTGACGGCTAATCAGGTGGTCTTTATCCGTATTTAGGGCCTTTTTGTATCTGATCTTCCTCTCTTTATTCGGTACCTACAAGAACTGCATAGTGACTCTGTTGTTCAGCTCTATTGCGGAGTAGCCCACAAATGTTTATGTCAGGATGCTAATCTCTCGCCCAAATATCTTCATTTGCCAAGTGAAGAACCCCGTGTAGAACGCTTTCTCAAATGCCAGCATATTGTGAGAAGGTAAAAACATACATCTGGCCATAGAGGACTTCTTCGAAAGGTTGACCACTGAGATCGTAGTACAAACCTTTGTTACCCTCGAGGAATGACATCCACGGGGTGCCTGCTTTCTCTGGCTCATGGAAAACTTTGATGCAAGTGAGAAAAATTTGGTAAATTTTATAAAGCATTGCACATGATAGATCCGGTAGACTTTTGAAAAAGGACATGGCACCCGTTAGGGTTTTGACCATGTACTCTTCTATCGATGGTCTCTTTTTTGGAGCAGGCAATCTTGGGTAGCTCAACCAAGTTGGCCGCTTCTTTGCTAATGCCTCATGTGCTTTCCAGGTCCTTACTCTCGGTACAGGAGAGAAAGTAGGATCCTTTTGTAGGGCCGCAGGTGCTCTTGTGAACAGAATCAAGTACCTTGGATTCTTGTTTAACCAGCTCACCCTCCACTTTTATTTGCCACAGGAAAATTGCCTGATCATTTATTCTCTGCTCTGAGTATTGAAGGGAGGCGTTCGCTACATCTAGCTGTACTTGCATTATTTGAATTGATAGGGATGTAGTTAGAAGTTCGTTGGTAACTTCTATCAGCTGTTCATCTTTTGATTTGCAAGCATCTGAAAACTTTGTAAGTAGATCACCGAGCTCCTTCATCTCTTTTTGTTGTTTGTCCCTTGCTAGTTGATGTTGTTCAGCTTTGGCTTTCAATTCTTGCACTTGCCTTTGTAAATTGGTGATGACGTTTAATCTGTCGTCTAGCTCTCCTTGGAGAGCGTCAATCACCATCTCGAGTTCTTTAGCCCTTATGCTGTGGCTAAGTGCTGCCGAGCGGAGTCTTTCCGTCATGTCCTGCATTTGCTTGGCATACTCGTTGACTTCCGGGATCACTTCATCATTTGATTGGCAATCTTCATTTTGTGCTAGTTGCCTTGATGTTTCTGCAGTCTCTTGTGTATCTTTCAGCTATGTCATGGCAGCTGGTTGTTCTTGTGCTTGAGGCTGTGGCTGGCCTTCTTCTTCTTTGTCATCCTAAGGCTTCATGGATGCCTCGGCCTTTTCTTGTTGTGTTGAGGTAGAAGGTGTTTCCTCGGACTTCTGTTCGCTTGTTTGCTCATTTTCGGTGGTGTTTTTTGGTGCACGACTCGCTGCCCATTCTGGCTCTGGCCCTAGCTCCTTATTTTGCTCTTGTGTTGCAGCTGCTTGTTGTGCAGATTCAGTTGCTTCTTTTTGTTCAGGTTGTGTCTCCTTTGTGGGCTCAGGTTCTTTGGCTTTATCTGCTGGTGATGGTGGTGGGCTTGGAATTGGATGATCATGCTGTTCCTAAGCAGGTGAAGAAGGCCATGGAGACATATCACCTTGATCATGATGTGCTTCTCCTACAGTTACTTCCTCTTCTTGCTTTTGATACTCCGTCGTCTCTTTAGCTTTTCGTTCCGCTTCTTGGGCTTCATTCAGCTTCAAAGCTTCGGATTCCTGATATATTTTTTCCATTAATTTTGTGGGATCTTCAACCTATTTCTGGGTATGATGCTTTGTTCTTGGTCCTTTCAATTCAATTGGTACCCACTTTGTTGGGTCCTTGCCTTTTTCTGGCGGCTGTGTTTGTAAGAATGCTTTTCTCTTTCAAACCTAGCATGCTTTTGTTGCGGTTCCTCTTCGTGTGCTACCACGGATTTTCTCTTCATTTCTTTGATCCGTGCTCTTCTTTCCTCGTTATCAGAGCTTTCACTACTATGCCACTATTGCGAGCTCTCAGTAGACTCTTCGTCAGACTTGTATGTTCTCTTGGTAGATCTGGTAGCTCGAGGGGAAGGTTGTGCTCACACTATCCAAGTGTTCTGATCTGGGGTAGGTGGCAAGCTATTGGCCATGCCAATAGCATGGTAGGAAATCCTGGTTAGAACCTCTAGTGCTCCGAGATATGTTATTTTTCCCTCTTCCTTTGTCCCCTTCAATGTGGAAAATACATACTGCGCATGGTCAATTGGTTGCTTGGTTCTTTATTTGACAACTTGTGTAAAGGTTGTGGCAATCGCATGATTAGGTGTCGTATACCTTGGCGGTCTCTTGGCGAGGAAGTGGAAGTGCTGATGGTACAATCTTGCAGAATCTTCCACCTGTTTTTGGATGAGGTCGGAAAATGTGGCAATGGCGGTCTCCTTGGTGAAGGTTCCTGCCATCTTTCTATCTCGTGCCCTTGTTGTCATCCCTTCTGTTGGCAGTTTGAGTGCCTTGGCAACTATCTCTTTGGTAATCTCCACTTCAACTTTGTTTCCTTGCTGGTTAGAGATTTAAGCGGTTCCATATTCGTTGATCATGGACAAGAGCTCATAATCTTTTTGGAAGTCCACTCCATATGGCTCTTTTTCATAAAACTCTCTGAGTCCCAGCCTTTTGCTGGCTTCTATGGTCTGGGGCTTTGCGGCGACATCATAAACTTCTTTTGGTAGAAGTTGTAGTTCTACCTAATGTCCTTCTTTGCTCTTGAATCTACTTGTGAACACTGTGGTGTTATGCTCTTCAAGCTGTTCTCTTGACAGATAGGTCGCTTTGGCAGTGTTGACTGAACTGGGGTCCAGCTGGTATGGTGGTAGTTCTTGCAACTTTTCTTTTTGATTGAGCTTCTTCTTGGCCTTTTGCTGCTTGCATGGCTCCTGTGGAGTGAATAGAGTGTCAAAGTTGGCAAATTTGGTAGATTTTCTCTCAAATGTCCTTCAGTCTGTAATGCTGACAAATTGAGTCCAATTTTCTTCAAATCAATTTTTGAACATGCATAGATGCATAAAAACATGAAAAGATCAAAATTATGAAGTCCAAACAAAAAATTGCAACAAAAGTAAATCATCACGATTATTTGCAGCTGAGTAATTTTTTCAACTTTTTGCAAATTTGGTATTATAGGCTTGAAGTATATACCAAAAAGATACTCTGAGTGAGATATGGGCTCATTTGGATGCACAGGATAAAAACGGTGCCATATTTAGGCTTTAGGTCTGTGATACAGTAGATGTCTAGAAATTTTGAAATTTTGAGCTCCAAATTTGGTTAAACTTGGCTAGTGTGCTTAGGACATCATTTACTTTGGATCTATGATGTCAAAGTTGCAAATTTCCTCCATCTTGGTCAAAAAGTAAATAATCGTGATTATTAACTTTTTCATCAAAATGAACATTTTTTGGTACAACTTGGTTCTAGGCATGGTATAGACCTTGTGTATGTGATATGAGGTGATTTGGATCAAAAAATGTGGCTCATAACTCAGAATTTTTCTTCAAGGACTTCTTTGCGTTTTTTGGCAATTTTCCAAGTTATATGTGATCATTTTGGCTCATACTTGAAATTTGGCATGTAATGGATGTGTACAAGTGATAGGTGAGGCGATGATGCAACTTTGAAGCCAAAATAGTGCAAAAAGTAAATAATCGTGATTATTTACAAGAGTTACATATTTCTTACAAAACTTGTAAATTTTTGACTTAAACACATTCTATACACCTAAAACAAGTTCTAAATTGAATTTGATAAACTTTACTCTTGCCGACATCATTTCATTCTTTGCCGACTCTGAAATGTCTGATTTTTGTGACTACACGGCCTGTAGAGTTGGTCAGTCACTTTTGAGGCTATGGACTTGTCCGCAATATAGTCCTGAAGCAACTCATCCAATTTTGGCCAATTTGGAGTCAATTTGACCTTGTATGTCGAATTTGACGCTTTGTAGCCTTCGAGCCATTTTTTTTCTTTTCGAGGGCTTGGCTTGATTGATTTTATGAAACCAATCATGCACATTGTGTATAGACCTCATAGGTAGCTGTCTCTCCACCCTTGCCGAATGGTCAACTGTTGATATAGAAGTGTTCAATTATGTTGGGGCATGCTACAGTTCAAATCTCATCCGATTTGTTTGAGCTGACAAGCCGCTATGGTCGATTTTTGGTCATAAGTCTTCGTGCACTCCTCGGATTCTAGGGTTTTTTCTAGGGGTTTAGACTAGCTACCGACAGTACAAAATGGATCATTGATGAGTAAGGAACTTACCCGTCATGTCTCATGTGAGACGACGCTGAAAACAGGTGACTGTAGACTCCGAAAAGTACGTGTGAAAAAGTCGAAAAGCTCTCTCTCCAAAGGCAACAAGTGGAAATGAGGTGATTTTAGCCTACCTTGGGTATCTATACTCGGACTTCCCGAACCAATTTTTCCCACACTCCCATGTTAGTCCTACTAGGCCGTAAAATCTATGTTAGACTCAAAAAAAATTCCAATCAGATTCTTGTAGCTCGTTCTGCAACAATTCTACAAAAGTAGGTCTAGCCGCTTGATTTAAGCTTCCTGCTTTCATTTGCCGATTTGATTGAAAATTTTTGTGCTTGTCCGTCTTGTCTTTCTGATCACCACCGTCTCTTCAGTTTTTCCATCTGAGCTCTGTTGCTACTTATTATTATTTTTTGACATGTTTCTTGGAAAAATCAAAGAAAATAACAAAATGCGGTAAAAAAGCAAAGTGAAAATCCATTACAAAACAGATCTTTATTTTTTTTGTTGGATTCTTTCAATTTTAAGTCTCAAATATATAAAAACGTAACCAAAAAGGACCATTTTTGATGATTTTTTGATAGTATATACACTATTTACGCTCATGAGGGAGTATTATCAGTTAAATTTCCCCTGTTGATGATATATAAGGGCATTACTAGGTAATTTGACAAAAAATTACACGTTAACATCAAAAAAAAATTCTCCCTCTTCAAAAATTGTCCTTAATTACTGAGTACTCTTCCACCCCTCCTAGATGGCGTACTCCGGGACGACTGTGTGCATGGGTTGAACAATCATGTCTATGCCTGGTTGGATCTACCTTGATTTGAAGATCAATGTAGTTCATACCATTATGTTGTGCAACAGTTGGATCTTGAGTAATTAACTCAAGGGTTTCTGATGTCGATGCTTGCTGTTGCTGTCTTCCAAAGAGCCAATCTTGTAGCTTGTGTGCTCTTTGCTTGATTGTACCATCATGATGTTTTAGCACGCTGATTTCCTGAGCTTTTGGTATCAATAATGACTGTTGTTGAGCATTTACTCTCCATTGATATCTCGATTTGTCTTTGTCGGAATGGTGTGATTGAGGTTTTTGAGGCTTACCTCTCCATTGCTTGATTGGTTTTGCAAATTGCAAAGAAGATAAGTGGTCCTTTTTCTTCCATATCCATTTTGTGTTAGGTTCCTTTCTCGGAGATGCTCGTCTTTGTATTTTGACCTTCGGAACCGTCTTTGGTTTTGTCGATGATGTTTTGGGCACCCAGATTTGAATCGGTTTTTCCTTAAGCTTTGCTTTCTATACCCAAATTTGCCTGACTCCTTGCATGCTACGTGTAGCATTTTCTTGTTGATAGGATGGAGAAGATTGATTACTTTGTGGTTTGCTTTGCTCGTAATTGCCTTTCCATTCCTCCTTGCTTGGTGCAATTGGAACAATGAGTTATCCGCCCTTAGGTGATAGCTTGAGATGATTTGTATTCCAGTCTGGTAATGCCTTGTATGTCTGCATCCAGGGAATTCCAAGAATCATTGTCTCATTCATGTGTTCATCTGGTAAGCATACAAACTGATGAGGACATGAACATCCATGTACTATCACGTTCAAGTTGACTACTCCCAATGTTGGTGTTGGGTTCTTGTTGCATCCTTTGATAGTAGCTATTCTTGTTGTCAATGACTGAGTTGTTGCTTTCTTGCACGTGGAATAACTGACTACATTTACTCTAGCTCCTGTATCGACCAAAGCATTTGTGCTATGATTGTTGAGTTGTACTTTGATATAAAGGTCCATTCCATCTAACCATTCATCATTTATTGACACTGCATCTTTCTGCAATTCCATTGTTGGTCATCTATTTTCAGTGTGTTGATGGGAATAGGTATTTGTTGATTCTTGAGAGCAGCCTTTCTTTTGAGTACCCGAAGCCGAGCTTCCTCTTGGGCTTTCTCAATAACCTGTTGTCGTTTTATCTTCCTTCGCTTGGCTGCATGTATTCTTTCTAGAAATTCATTGGTTAGCGGCAAATTGTACTTCTTTAAAGGGCATCCACTAATCCAATTAACCATTCGTTCACCATCTAGGGTGGACAACTTGACAGCTCCACTTAGAGATACATCTTCAATGATAAACGGTTTGTTTCCCTTTTTCTTAAACTTGGGAATGTGTTGCTTAAGGAAATAGACTAAAACTAAGTCCCCTTTTTGAATATTTTTGCGATTAAATTGGAATCAAAAAACTATTTTTGTTTCCATTTTTGTGCATAGATGTGAGCTACAGCTGTTAGCCTTTGCTTGTCTAGCTTTTCTAAATCTTCAAGTCTTTCTGACAGTTCATGCCCAGTCCACTCGAAATCTTTAGCTACCCTTAGTGTTGGTAATAGAAATTCTATTGGCAATATGGCATGAAGACCATAAACAAGGTTAAAGGGTGTAGCATTTAAAGCTGTTTTGAATGAAACTCGATAAGCCCATAGCGCTTCATGGAGATTCATTTTCCACTTTGTCCTTCTTGAACTAACCACTTTAGTCAATACCGAGATAAGAATATTATTTGTACGCTCAGCTTGTCCATTTTCTTGTGGGATACGGAGCTGAATTGTTATGGATGACCATAAATTCATTAAGCAGATACTCGATTACCTCATTGAGGAAACGAGTTCCCCTATCATTGACAATTTCTATTGGTAGTCCATATCTTGTAAATACATACTCATATAAGAATGCGGCAGTGGTTTTGGCATCATTCTTTTGAGTTTCTTTAGCCTCGGTCCACTTGGTCAAATAATCTGTGGCTACGATTTATATTGAGCTTGGGTTCTATAAGCAGGTGGCTGTATTGGCCCAACAAAGCCTATACCCCATTTTGCAAAAGCTCTAAATTGGTCTTAAGGGCATGCTATCTACTCGTGTTGGTATTTTTTGCTCATTGACAAGCATGAAATCTTTGAGCATATTCTTTGCTATCTGCAAAAATTGTCAGCCACCATATGCCTGCCAATAAGATTGCTCTTGTGGTGGTCTCACTAGAAAAGTGACCTCCAGCTAATCCAGCATGTGCTTATTCTATAATCGGAATATATTTATCTTTATTTTCACAAAGACGCAAATGTTAATCCTTACCTCTTCTATACAATTGGTTTTCAATAAGAGCATAGTCTCCTGCTTCTATTTCAATTTCTCTTTGATGGCGTTTACTCATATCCTCAGGAAAGGTTCGGTTCGATAAGTAAGTGACTAGTGACATTTGAAACAATGTCAAATGAGGTATGGGTGTTTGTTTTTGACATTGAGGACAATACTTTACAAAAGAGAAAACATCACTCCTCATAGTTGGCCAAAATACTCCAAGTCTCAAGATCCTTTGCATACTTTGGTCTTACGCAAAGTGAAGTCCGACTATGGTAATATGTGCTTGACTTAGGTATTGGGTTTTCTCTTCAGGATTAATGCATAAGAGAAATATTCCATCTCCATTTCTTTTGTATAGCCTACCAGCTAGTAACTAATACTTTGTCGATTGCTCAATTAATCCAATTGTAATAGGAAGTGGTATTTGCGAATCCAATTGAGCTATGGTCATCAATGATACCATATTTTTTGACCATCGAGGTATCATTTCCACGGAGAACAGAGATGCATCTGGTAGATCATCGTCTACTCCTTTAGGCGATTCCCGTGAAACAATCCTAGACAAAATGATCAACTCTTTGATAAGTAGTGCCCTTTTTTACAACTACAATGAAATCAAATTCTAGAAGAATGATAAACCATCTCACTATTCTTCCTGTGTTGTATGGCTTGTTGACCAAGTACGATAAGTCTTGGTGGTCCACAAAGAACACAAATTTGTTTGCCAATAGGTAATATCTATACTTTTTTACGACATAGATCATTTCTAATCCTTCCCTTTTTGTGGTGGTTTTATTCTTTTCCACCATGTTCAACTATCGGCTAGCATATGAAACAGGAAAATCAATTTTCCCGTCTCCTGGTTGATCTAGTATACACCCGATGGAAAAATTGGAAGCATCTACATGTATGTGGAATATCTTATTCCAATCTGGTGCTTTCAGTATTGGAGCTGAGGTGAGAGCTTGCTTAAGCTAGAATTCTTCACACTCATCAGTCCACTCAAAGTGTGTAATCAAGCTATACATGGGTTTTACAATTATAGCATACATGTAAATGAACTGTCTGTAATATCCACAATGTCCCATGAAGGCTTGAGTCCCCTTGACTATTGTTGGTCTAAGCAAATCAGCAATAACGTGAATTTTATCCATATTAGTAGCGATGCCATTTTTAGACACTTTATGTTTAATAATTTTTCCTTGTCTTCCCATGAATGTGTACTTTTTAGGATTTGTACTTTTCAGGATTTAAGGAAATCCTATAAAGTCTACATTTTTTGAATACCTTTTTGAGGTGTTCAAAATGATAAGCTTGGATTGATGAATGCACGCATAGATCATCCATATATACTTTCAATAATTTCTTAAGATATTCTTTAAAAGCATGACTCATCAATCTTTGAAATGTGGCAGGAGCATTAGTTAACCCAAAGGGCATAACCCGATAGGCAAAAACATCCCATTCCGTTGCAAAAGTAGTTTTATACTAATCTTTTGGGTCTATCCAAAAATTGATTGTATCCCAAAAATCCATCTAAAAAGCTATAATCTTCTTTTCTTGCAACTCGTTGTAAAACATGCTCAGTGATTGGAAGAGGAAAGTTGTCTAGCTAGATTCACTTTCTTGAGGTTGACACACACAATTTTTCATTCTTCTTGGGTACCACAATTAGAGACACCCAATCTGTGTGTTCAATTTTATAAATGAATTTGTCTTCCTTTAGTTTTTTAACATCTTCTTGGAAAATATCTCATTGTATGTGTATGGCCTTTGTCTACTTGGTTTTGGATCATCTCTCATGGGTATGGTATGTTGACAGATTTCTAGATCAACACCCTTGAGATCCTTGTAAGACCAAGCAAAGATATCACGGTATTCTTTTAGTAAGCTCTTCTTCTTCTTTTTCGCGTTTCCAGGCCCTTCGTAGAACTCGCCCTGTTTTCATAATTCTCTAACATGTTGTTCAACTATGATTTTTTGATCTTGGAGAGTATATTTCTTGTAATGGGATGGAACACTCATTAAATCTTTATCATCCTCTTATGTGGTTTCCATTTTGGTTGTATATATCTCCTTTTCAACTCTTGATATTTCTTTTTCCGCTTAACTCGTGTCATGGTTGACTCCTTGTTTAGTTTTTTTGGCTTTGCTTGAGTATCCTTCCTTGTTTTTCTCAATTTTTTTGATATTTTTGGATTTTTTTTTAAAGGATATCTGCCAGTCATTTTGTCCTTGACACAATCATGTACATCTATTTGCATTAGGAACTATGTCCTACTGGAGACTAATGGCATATCTCTGGCTTTCACATTTCTGGTGTCTCTTTTCCATCTATACCATTTTTGTCTTCTCAATTTCTGGTTTGGAAAGTCAAAAAACTTTTCCTCCCCTCCTTTCATGAGTAGCTTAGCTCTCACGTGTTCTTCTTTTGACCCGAAATCTTCTGAGATAGCTAGGTGTTCTTCTAACTCATATGTTGCATCATAGTAGAGGTTTGAAAAGACTTGTTGAGATTTCATCAAATCCTTGGGTTCCTCAATTTCATCTTCAATGTGGAGGGTTCATATCATTTGTATGGGAATTATGTCATAGCCGTCCTCATTGCAAAATTGAGTAGGAATAAACTTATTCACACATACATCCATTGTCGCTAAAATTTGAATCCACTCAAATAGCTCAAACAAATGTTTTGGAAAGGGTTCAGGTACATAGGCTTCATTCGTCCAATCCCTTTCTAAGATACATTCTTCTCATTTTAAGCTCCGTACATCCAAATAGGAGTGTCTTTGCTCAACCACGATGGAAGCTTAATTTCAGCCAAAGAGAAAAAATCGAACTCTTGTATGGGCGTTTTAATGACTTCTCTATAAGTGTGATCTTTTAGATTAACCCTTGTTATCGATCCCACTTGCTTCAAGTACAAATAATTATTTTTCCAATCGTGGATAAGTTGTACCTGTTGCATGAAAGGTCTTCCCAATATAATTCCATAATTGAGTTTCTTCCCAAAGTCCTACTATGGCAAAAGTGTCTTGATATTCAATCCTACAGGAATTAACTATCACTTTTTCAAGCAGTCATAAGGGTCTTTCAATGTGTTCATCAGCCAATTGCAATTTCATTTGATTTTCTAATGGTTGGTTGTTCCCAAGATTCCCATACTGCTTTTGTGGCTATGGCTATGTATGTCCCACTATCCAGTATTGCCATGGTTTCTATGTCATTAAATTTCACTGGAAGGGTGGTGTTTCCTTCTTTCCCTTCATAGTATTCTCCAACTTTATTCATTGGAACAGATCAAATCTCTTGTTATCCATTTCGTGTTTCAATCTTTCCAAATTTTTTACAATGCACCCCGTTATTCCCACCTTCTCTAGATTTTTTGTAGATCATTTTATAAATATGGTCTCATTTTTAATAGTTCTCCCAAAGTAAGAGTGCATTCGATGGGTGTAGACATGATTGAATGAATGTTGTCTACTTCTACGATCTGTTCTGCTCTTTTTACTTGAGTGGTCTTACACACTATGGATTCATCTTTGTTATCTCCCAAGTAAGAGGGTAATGTCCTCATGGTCAATGGTTTAGACATTCCTGAACCTTCAAATTCGCAATCCCCATACAAGGATTGTACATCCATGTCCATATCAAGAGGTAGGTTGGCTAACCAAACTTCCTCCATAGGAGCTGACTTTAGAGTTAGGCTCCTATCATTGATCTCTCTAACTTTTTTCCATAAGTGCTCTGGCCGGTCTTCCTCTACGAATGGAATCCTGTTAAGGCATCTTCGTTGTCCAACACTATAAGTTCTGGCTCTTTTGGTTCAAAGTGGGGTTCTACCACCACTTTGAATTTTTCTTGATTGTCTCTTACCACAAGCTCCTCACCTTTTGCCATACTTTCGAGCTTGGGTTTTTGTTTTTTGAGCATCTCTAGCGTGATTCTTATCAAAAATTGATAAGCTTCAAGCTTAGTTGATTCCATGTGTGGAGAAGGATAGTTCTTTCATTTGTTTTCCATGTTTTGGCCTGCTTTAAGTCCTGCTTGGTAGGCTTCCAAGGCTACATTAATAGGCTCAAAATTTTTATCAACCAACATTGATCCTCCAGATTTCACGGTTGTTTCTTTGATCTCACTTCCAGGTTCTTTCACCTTTTCCTAGAAGAGATGTTTTGCTTTCTCCTTGATTTTAGCTTGTTGTTTCTGTTTTCTCATCTCATAGCTTTTTCTTTTTCTTCTTTTGGTCTTTTGAGAGGCAACTTTTGTATTCTCCGAATCATCAGAGGAGTTATGTTTCTTTTTCTTAGCATGTGCTCTAGTGATTACCTTGATTGAAACAATTGGTTCACTCTCAGATGAGCTACTAGGTATCACTTGGACTACATTTACTATTGTTTTACCCTTGTTTAGAGGATTTTTAGGACAATCTTCTGGGAATGTCCTCCCTTTTTGCAACATTGTATGCAATAAGCTTCAACCTGCTTGAGGTTTTTGTCAGGCTCTGGGCATTCATTTTTCCAATGATCATCGGCACCACAGTTGTGACAGTTTTCTATTCTTGGCTTAATCATGGGTCTTCCCATAGGAGGTCTAACACCTTGATTAGATACATAATACTTTGGTGCAAGCTCTGGTGGAGCATAAGTCACGGGTTCTTCCATCGGTGGTGGATGCGAATTATACCAATCTCCTTCTACCATTACTGAAGATGGACTAGGCTCAGCATAGGATGTAACAGACACTAGTGCTTGTTGATCTATGACTCCTTTTGAATGCATGTACTTTACAGGCACTGCATTATATCCTGGATACGGAGATTGTTGACCCAACACGGGTTGAGGTCTTTCCATATCCATCGGTGGTCTTATAGATGGTGCCATGTTAGGCTGGTGTCTGTACATGGGTTGTCCTTGTGGCCTCATGGGCATGCACTGAACATTGCCATCATACTTTGGTTGGTAGTAGCACTCATTTGGTCTTATGGTTGGTCCATTTTCCCTCGATTGCACACCGTTTCTGCAGTCTAATTGGTTGGCCCGTTGAGATATCCCTTGCCCTGGTCCCCTCATAGGTGCTTTTTGCATGTTATTCATCATATCATTCATCCTTTTGAGCATGTTTTCTATGGCTAAAAGTGGTGTTGTAGTGGTTTAGTGGAAGTTGTTTTCTCATTTTGGTTATCCTTAGGGACATCTTCTTCGTTGAAAATATTACACTTGTCTCCTAAGTCGGGCGCATTACTCACAAGTCTTCTAGGGTTGTATGCTTCTTGCTATACGGCTGAAAGCATGTTAACCTGTCGTGATTTTTGTGCTAGTTAGCAGTTTCAAGTTAGCACATCTTCAAAAAGTTGGGTGTCCGGTAAATTTTTTACAAATAATATCAAAATTTGTCGGAGGTTGTACATTTGAATTCCTTGTTTCAAGTGCTTTCTATTGATATATCATATGTCATAGATCTTGGAGATGTATCTCAAGTTATTGTACTAGTTAGCATATGTTAAAAATATGCTAGTTAGCATTGTCCGGGACATGAAAAAGCGTAACATGTTAACATGCTTTCACCCATACAGTATAGCATGAAGCTCTTTGTTTAGCAGTCCCTCTAGAAACAATGATACTAGTTGTCCTTCTACAGGTATCTCTAGCTTTGGGCATTTGGAAATGTATTGTTTTATTCGAGTTGCACAATCCCTAAGAGACTGGCACCTTGTTTCTATTTAAAGCTATAGATTTGATCTACAATATTGTGTTTGATCCCCGTTTTGGAACAAGTAGCTACAAAACTTTGAGCTAATGTGTTCAAGTTCATGATTGACCTTAGTGGAATGTTTTGAAACCATATCAATGCTTTTCCTTCTAATGTCATTCCCAAACCCCTCGAATTGAGTATGGAAATCGAATATACACTCTGCTCTTAGCACTTGCTTAAAGCTTGCTAAGTGGTCATACAGATCCAAAAATCCACTGTATTTTTTGACCCATTTTTGAAAATCAACTGGTCTGATGCGTCTATTTGGTTCAACTCCCAGTCTCCTGGTAGTTGGTTGTTCCAAGTCCTTCAAACCAGTCTGTCGGAAATAGTGACTCATGTAGCCCTGGACTGGCCTTATTGTCACCCGGTTTTCTACGCGATGAGGTGGTTTCTGGTTTCTTAACATTACTCTCAGAAGATCTCTTACTATGTTCATCTCTTGGAATAGTTTCCGTTCCTTGTCCCAAGATCCAATCCTTTATTGAATGTCCTTGATATTTGGTTTGTTTTACCTCCTCAAGAGTCATCATAACAAAGTTGTTGTTATAACAATCCCTAAACAGGTAGGTTGGTAGATTTGTTGATCCATTTTCCTTGATCTTGAAGATATAGATGATCTTCATTGGCATTAGTTGTTCTAATTTGGCATGCGAAGTCCATAGAAGATCTTTTACATTTCTATCCTCCCAACAATAGACTTCGATCCTAGGATTATTAGTACTAAGCCGTTTCAAAGGCTTCAAATCAGCTTGATTGTATCCCTCGAATTTTAAATTTGGTGGTCCTTCTTTTGCGGCTATATCTGGAATTATGGTATTTACTTCTAACCCCCATTTGTCTATCACGTCAGGGTTTTTGACTTGTAAATACTGAGTTTTGTTTCGATCTATGTGCATTTTTTCTTCTTTATTTGCCCTGATTTCCTCTTCAAACTCAATATCATGGTCATCAATGCGAATAGCATACTCTTTGTTAGGATCCAGGTAAACCTGAGCTCCATGATGATTAGTCTTATAAAAAGAGAGTATATGGTTATAGCGCATTATTGCTCCAGTTTTTGAGTGAGTCGAATAAGAAGACATTTCGGACATCGAATCAGAAAAAGTGTATGAGACTTCTTCAAGGATAGTGTGCAAGGAATTGCCTTGATTCATGCTTTTTTCAGTGGATACTCTACTGGAGGTTTCTCCAAATATGCCATGATTTCCTAGTACACGACCAGATCTAAGGTTCATAAAGACTTATGAAACCCTGGATAGAGTACTTACCTTTGGATTGACTTGTTGCCAATTTCTTCCACTTGACTGGATTGCACTTTCTATCAAGCTATCGATTCCTCGTCTGCAACCTGATTTCTATACAAATTTGATCAAGTTAGCTATTCCTTTGCAAAGACATTATAATTTTTGCTAACTATTGTGATTGGTCTATGTGTATCACTTCAAATCGAGCTAATTTAGTCAGCAGTTGACATTTTTAGACTCGACTTTGGCAAAAATCAAAGGATTAACTTGCAACTTGGAAATTGAGTGAACGTGTACAAATTTGAATCCGATTGAACCCAAAATTGCCCGGTGGCTTTGTATTAGGCTGGTCTAACATTGTACAAGTTCAAAAGTAAAAAATGGTATCTCTCTGTAGCGATTCTTTACTTTTGTTAGTTTTTTACACTTTTTGGCTTGGTTTGCCAAGTATACAACCTATTAAGATCCTTGGACAAGTTTATACAAGTCTGGACATAAATCTGTTCAAGTTTATCAACTATTTCGTATCCGCAGACTCTGATTTTAAGAATCTGGCTTAAGTCTCACTTTTGTGATCCAAATTTCACCAAATTTTTGTGTGGCCTACTTGATATGCTTAACCTTGTGGTCTGCTCAAATATGCAAATCGCCACTGATGAGTATAGTCAAGACCTACAAGAATATTTTCAAAAGATTAAAAAGGCTATATCCATCTCCCAACAGAGACAAAAGGTTGTTGTTGACAAGAACAAAAGGGCCTTAACCTTGAAGGAAAATGATTGGGTCCTTCTCAAGTTTCTTAGGGCTCGATTGAGCCAAACTACGGGCAAAAATCCTACGGGCCACCAAAAGTATTATGCAACGTTAGGAAAAAAAATACTATGATCCTTTTCAAATTTTTAAACCAATCAACGAGATGGCCTATCAACTCAAGTTGCCCAACCATTGGCTCACTCACAATGCTTTTCATGTGAGCCTAAGCAAGTCTTACAAAGGTGAGCCCCCAAAAGAACCAATAAATGAGGATCCGCCAAAGATAGAAGATCAAGAAGAGGTGCTACAACCCAAATCAGTTCTTCAACACAAGAAAAAGGTATTCAGACATGGTAAGATTATCCGATGGTATCTTATTAAATTTAAAAACTATCCTCTTGAAGATCTAGATGGATGCAAGGAACACAGCTTAAGGATAGTATGAACCTTGTCAATACTTACTTACAATGCTTCACTAGAGTAAGCAAATGTAAATGCTCTCTAAATGAACAATGTGTTTTTCTTATAAGAATAATCCTCTTTTGTGCACAAATTTAAATAGTATGCATGCTTAGAATCATGTTTGTGATGACAATGTCACTCAAACACCAAGTAGATTTGGCACTCTACTTTGGGAGTATGATATGGACTAAATAGAAGACATGCTTGCGGCAACTAAGTCTCCCAAGCACCAAATGGACTAGTCATCCATTTTGGAATAATTTTGTAGGTAAAAAGGGATCCTCTACCCACTAAGAAACATAGACTAATGAACTAAGGCTTTATCTCTTCTACCTCATAGTCGAGACGACTACGGTTTCAAGAGCTAGGTAAAGTCATAAAATGTAATATACATCTACTACAAAAAGGCTTTTTCATATTGCACTAATCATTTAATATGGGGGAGATGAATGGGAACAAGAGGTAGAATATAGATATGTGCATATAATGGAGCTTATAAGACCTTAGGGTTAGCTTCATTAAAGACCTTCAAAGGTTAGTGTTAAAGTCCTTAGACCTAGGATCTTAATTAAGCAAGTTGGGGCTAACCTTGAGCTGGGAACCTACCCAAGCTTGAGGTGTTTGTCGTGCTTTGTGATTGAGGTGCTTAAGGTGTTTGTGAGAACCTTGCCCAAGCTTGAGGTGCTTGTCATGCTTAAATTACTAAGGTGCTTGAAGTGTTTAAATTAAGCATGATCTCTCAAGAGGCATAAAAGATTGTTATGCTTAGAAGAGTAAGGTGCTTCAAGTGTTCATTTCAAACATGATCTCTTGAAAGGCATTAAAGACACGTGTCAAGATCCTGCCTATTTTTTCCTCATGATGTGCTTGAATCCTATTGGATAGGATTTGAAGGATTCCAATGAGAATTTAGATGCATTTAAATAAATAATTAAACTCTTTCTCTCGAAGAGGGAAAAGAGGACACTTATCCAAATGATATAATTAAATAATACCACAGAGAGAGAGAGAGAGAGAGAGAGAGAGAGAGAGAGAGAGAGAGAGAGAGAGAGACCAACCATGAGAGGCAGGGAAATGATTTGGACATCGTTATTCTCATTCTCACAGACACACACTTTGATGGTGTGAAGCAAAGAACTCCATCTCCTTCTCCAAGCTTGAGAAGTTGAGAGCCTACACCAACAACTCTTTGCTATGGAATGAAAATCCAACCAAGAGCTAAGCTTCAATGGCATGCTCATTTTATCTACCATCTATATTACTATGCTAAGCTAAGATACAAGAGTATTCTATGGTGAGAAAGGTACTTCTTTCTCATATGTTACTTCTTCTTACTCTTCCCTACCCTTATTCCCTGCTAGCTCCCTCCACCTTTGAAGGTGTTTGAGGTCTTGGGACTGAGACCCGAGGACAAGTTAATGCTTTCATTAAGTTGATTAAGGGAGTAATTTTGATGCATGAATCTTTTTATAATAATGTATCCATTAGGTATTAAGGAACACAAAGCTTGTATTGTACCAAGTCTCTATGGGAGAATCTATAATTAAAAGCCTTTTGGAGGGGGACCAGCTCCCAAGTAAATTTGGTTAAGGAAGTAAATCCGATCTTTTCTAATTCTCTCTCTTGCAAAGTATTGTTCATGTCAAGCTAATTATGGTATAATGAATATGTTGCTATCTATCATCAAGTCTGCTAGCAGCAAGCTAACACAGATACCATGGATACCATTTTTCGGAGCTCTTTTTGTAAAAAGACATATTATTTTGAAAAAATCACGAATATTGTAACTCTTATTTTTTGGATAAACCTTGTAGTTGATGAGCAGGGGCTACAAGCTTCCAGATTGCATCAACTTGTCATTACCTATCTTTAGTTAGAGCTCCCAAATTATTAGTTTTGACCACCAAAAACCTTGGCTAAGGAATAAAAGCCAATTTTTGTAAGTTATTTGTAAGTTTTTGGATAATAAAATACACAGTGTGAGCTAACGACGCTCACTTCTCTCCTTTTCATGCTTTCTACTCCCTCTTGAGTTGTCAGATTGAAGTCGCGTTTGTTGCATTGCAACCGCAGGTAAGAGCTCTACGCATTGATGTAAACACATCACAATATTTTGTAGCTTTTGGCATCCCATTCTTGCGGCTTAATTTCATCAAAAGTAGGAATTTACACTTCAAAAATAAAAAACTAAGCATACGCGGGGTATTGGGGCATCATTGCTAAGCATTTAGGTGCATTCTGGGTCAAAAACGACCAGGTCAAGAATCAACTGTTGTTAGTAATCGCAATTTCGGCACTTGAACTAATTTGGGGTTTGAGACCATAAGCGTGTGTGCTTAGGTCTTATAAACTTTTCCTAGAAGTTTTGTTACGTTTGGATGTCATTTGATGCTATAATGGATGTGATTTGTTTGTCGATGAGCGATTGGCTTTTGGTGATTTCAGTCACTTCAGTGTAGCTTGAGTTAGATTCGAGTTGTTTGTTGTTTTCCAAGAAATTGATAACCTCTTGTAGCCTCTACGCACTAGTCAAGTCAGGTTCATCCCATGGATTGACAATTTAATCGTGGTTCTCACTAAATCTACAATAAGATAGGATAGTGAGGTTAGACTACCGTCCCACATTTGGCGCCGTTGCCGAGAATTGAAGAGACCTAAACTAGGGAAAAACATGAGTGAGTTGTGAAGTTATTCTTTAACTTCCTCTAGGATCTCCTAGAATCAAAACTTTCTTTTAATAATTGCAATTTTGGCACTTGACCTAAAGTGGGGTTTGAAACCATAAGCATGTGTGCTTAGGTCTTATAAACTTGTCCTAGAAGTTTGGTTACGTTTGGATGTCATTTGATGATGTAATGGATGTGATTTGTTTGCCAATGAGCGATTGGCTTTTGGTGATTTCAGTCACTTGAGTGTAGCTTGAGTTAAATTCAAGTTGTTTGTTGTTTTCCAAGAAATTGATAACCTCTTGTAGTCTCTATGCACTAGTCGAGTCAGCTTTGTCCCATGGATTGACAATTTAATTTTGGTTCTTGCTAAATCTGCAATAAGATAGGGTAGTGAGGTTAGACTACCGTCCCACATTTGGCGCCGTTGCCGGGGATCGAAGAGACCTAAACTAGGGAAAAACATGAGCGTCTTGTGAGGTTATCCTTTAACTTCCTCTAAGATCTCCTAGAGTCAAAAACTTTCTTTTAGAAACCGCATAGCTTAAGATTGTCGTCTTTTGTTGTGTAGAGGTAGCTTGGAGGTAAGTTGTACTTTCCACAACCCCATTCCATGAGAACCTAAAGGGTAAGTAGAATCCAAGGTGGATTTCATAACATTTCTCTCTCCGAAAGAATCATTGTGAGTTGTATTTGAAGTTGCAGAATTTCAGGTCTACGGCTAGAAATAGCACGAAAAGACTCCAAACCACTCAATACAAATGGAGAGTAAGCTTAAAAGTTGTATGAACCAGTGGGTAAGCTCAATGACACTTTGAGGTAAAAATTTCAAGAGTTGGTTCATAACTCATATTATTTTCTTTTTCTTGATAATTTAGGCCAAATTAAGTTTTGACTTGATTCATAAGGTTAAAATAACTCATGAAATGATTGTCCATGGAAAAAGTGGAAAAAATGGTTCATTTCAAGCCTGAAGTAAATAATCATGATTATTTACTTTTAGCTCAGACTTGACCAAGGTTGATACCAGTGACTCATTGCATGTGTACAAACAAATTTTCTAAAAGCACATTGGATTTGGATCTCCAAACTGACAAAAAACTGGGAAATTCTAAAGTTTGTACTGACTTTTGAAGACTTGAGTGTAAATTGGGGAAAAATTGTCCAAACTTGATGAAATTTAATTCATAGGCTTGTATTGTTGTGATAGACAAGTGTACATGCTCAATTGACCAAAAAGATGTAAAAATTTTCCAGAAGTAAATAATCACGATTATGTACATCTGTCCCATTTTTCAACGTTTTTGACCAAGTTAGCATACCACTAGTTGTTCCATGTTGTAATAAGCCTACGAACCAAATTTGGTGAGATTTGGATCTTTGGATTGGAAATTGTGACCAAATTTGTAAAGTTAGCCTGTGGACAAAAAACTGATGACCATTTGAGCAAAAAATTGTCCAAACCTGATGAAACTTGGCTAGAGACCTTAAGTAGAGGTGCTTAATAGATCTGTGTCAATTTTTGGCAACTATACCACTCTAAAGTTCATGTTTGTACAATTTTTGGCAACTATACCACTCTAAAGTTCATGTTTGTGAGGTTTAGATGGCTAGAGGTTAGGCCTTCATAGTTCTCAACATGTTTTGATGCTTGTAGGGAGAGCTAAGTGTTAAAATTGAAAGTTATGAGACCAATTTACAAGAATTGCATAATCCTGTTTTTTGGCCAAAATTAGCACTTTTATGATTTTTTTGGTGGCTTTCTTGATATCCAAATTCAATTTTGATTGTGTAAGTGTAATGTATAGCATAAAGCTAATCTTCCTTGAGTTTTGGGGGACCTAATATGCTATATAGCATAGTATATGATGATGGTTGAGTTTTTTGATTGCTGAAGAATACGATACATTTTAGAGTAGCAAGTATAACTTTCTCAATATTGCTAGTTTCTTGGGCCAATTGTGTGTATTTTGTAGGTAGTAACCATATCTAATCATAGACTACAAACTTGGCTAGATATTGAGTAGTTTCTATGGGTTTCTAGAGGTCATAATGCTAAACCCAGTTTTTTCATGTTTGTTGTATTTAGCACTTTATCATTGCCCCCAAGGTTCCAATTGTAAGAGATCCATTATACTTTTGACATGCTCCATGGCTCCTTTTGGATTCAAAGGCCCAAAGGGAACTAAGAAAACATGTATATAGTATCTGTATTGAGTGTGACTATAAAAA
This sequence comes from Adiantum capillus-veneris, assembly GCF_014529385.1. Lineage (NCBI taxonomy): Eukaryota > Viridiplantae > Streptophyta > Polypodiopsida > Polypodiales > Pteridaceae > Adiantum > Adiantum capillus-veneris. Next base: position 33,695,422 of record NC_140957.1, read on the forward strand.
CATTGATGATAGGTCCGCAGAATGGCAAAAATGCAACTTTTTTGTACCTATTTTTTTTGCCCAAATAAAAATTAGTGAGGTAAAAGAAAATATATGTTTTGGTCACCAACCCATTGAAGTTAACGAGGCATTTTATCTCATGTCCTACAAAAATCCCCACTCTTATTTATATGCAATCAACCGTAAGAAATTGCTGTTTTGGGCAAAATGCACTGGTCCATCAACTTTGGAGGCTTGTAGTGACCAAGGGATGAGAAAAATTACAAGTTTCTCATTTTTCCCATATGTAGTAGTTATTGAACTATAAGCTCATGAAAGGATTTTTCAAAATGAGTGGATCTACTATGGTTTTGGAATTTTTTCCCAAAACCCTGAAAGGACACTTTTATGTCCTGTTAGGTTACCATTCTAGTGTTAAGCCAGATTCTTGAAATCAATGTGCGGACACGAAACAATTGATAAACTTGAGCAGATTTTGTCCAAATTTGTTGGAACTTGTCCAAGGACCTTAACAGGTTGTACACTTGGAAAACCAAGCAAAAAATATAAAAAGCTGATAAAAGTAAATAATCGTGAAGATTATTTACTACTGCTACAAAGAGCCACCATTTTTTACTTTTGAACTTGTACAGTGTTAGATCAGCATAATACAAAGCCACTCGGCAATTTTGGGTTCATTCGGATCCAAATTGATACATGTTCACACAGTTTCCAGGTTGCAGATTAATCCTTTGATTTTTGCCAAAGTCGAGTTTGAAAATCTCAACTGCTGACTAAATTAGTTCGATTTGAAGTGATACACATAGAACAATCACAATAGCTAGCAAACATTATACTGTCTTTGTGAAAGAATAGCTAACTTGATTAAATTTGTACAAGAATCAAGTTGCAGACTAGGAATTGGTAGCTTGAGAGAAAGTGCAATCTAGTCAAGTGGAATAATTTGGCAACAAGTCAATTTAAAGGTAAGTACTCTATCCAAGGCTTCACAAGTCTTTATGAACCTTAGATCTGGTCGTGTACTAGGAAATCAGGGCATATTTAGAGAAACCTCCAGTAGAGTATCCACCGAAGAAATCATAAATCAAGGCAATTCCTTGCACACTATCCCTGAAGAAGTCTCACACACTTTTTATGACTCGACGTCCAAAATGTCTTCTTATTCGACTCACTCAGAGACCGGAACGACAATGCTCTATAAGCATATACTCTCTTTTTATAAGACTCATCGTCACGGAGCTCAGGTTTACCTGGATCGTAAGGAAGAGTACACTATTCGCATTGATGACCATAGTATTGAGTTCAAAGAGGAAATCAAGGCAAACAAACAAGGTGTTAGAAGCTGGACACACCCTACGGAAAATGAAGGCTCGACAGATTATCATTTTTTTCTGATTATTTAATTATTGAGAAAACTCGACATTTCACCTTGTAAATATTGGGGCTTACAGAAGTTTCCAGATTGTATCCCAGTTTTGACATTTAGATTGAGTAGATGGTTGATTTGGAACTTTAGGGTTTGAGAATTGTAAGGAAATATATACCACTTTTTGACCTTAATGAAAAATTTTTTGTCATTTTAAAAAAGTTTGGAAGTCTGTGAGTGAGCATACTGCGTACGAGAGAGAGTGTGAGCTTCATCTTGATGCTACGTGTGCACCGGTGGTCGGAATCGAGTGTAGATAAGTGCAACGTGTTGCCCCCGACAAGAGCTACGCGCCGATACCTATATTGCGCGCGTACGGTCCGGTTTTTTGAGCTCCATCTACGAGCTTCAACTGGTGATTCGGTGAGCATACGTTGTCCGATTTTGCATTGAAGCATATCCACGCGCTCACATTGAGTAGAGCTACACATTAGGCACTTTAGATTTTGGAAACAAAGACCTGCAAATTTCAGCCAGACATCTTACGTGATTTTTCACCGGGTGCTTTGGGTTGGGGTTTTGGTTCATAGACCTTAGGGAGAGTGACCTATTGGTGTTAGTAGGGTCTCCTTCAAGTTCTGTCTAGAAAGTGTTGTAGGAAGTTTACTCTTATGCACTCTTGAAGGCTGTGACTTAGACATTGGGTAGAGACCTCTGTAAGAATTAGTTAGGAGTCGGTGGAGTGTAGGTTGACACCTTATCCTTGCTTCCACGCGCCTGCGGGTCGAGCTTCGTCCTTAGCTGACAAATCTTGTTAGGTGAGTTCTCACTATGCTAACATCCATCGCGGCGTATCCATCCAACATTGGTGCCGCTACCGAGACTAGTCCTTGAGGATATGGATTTTTGGCTTTGCCAAGAGTCTCTTTTTACTTTTAGATAGTATCAGAGGGTGGAGGACTCTCTAGGTCTTAGAGGGAGTCTAGGAAGCGTGTGTCTGGCTTAGATCCTTCTACTTAGGTAGGTTTAGGTAGACTGAGATAGTTTTTGGTATTAGAAGAGTAGGAGTTGGAGTGGTAGAAGCGGTGAGAGGAGAGCTTGAGAGTCTAGAGAGGCCAGAAAGCAACCAAAGCACCATTATCACCATTTCATATGAAGAGTAGGATTAGAGTAAGTAGTACATCATGATTCAGGATCTAGAGCACTTCATGCATGTATACGTGCTTAGTAGATTCATCACAAGGTTGTAAAAGACGCAAAAAGATGCAAAAGTGTGTTTGAAAGCTGAAGTGAAGTCCAAAAGTTATTGTGAGTGTTTCTGATAGAGCTGCAGAGCATCATGAGCATTTTTGTCAGGAAAAATTTAATTTTAAGCCAGGAGACATCCTACGCGTAGGATGTCTACATGCTAATCTAGTGGGAATTTTGGAATTTTGAGTTGACCAGTGTGTTCAGAAGGTGGGGTTTACCCTATTGTCACCTGGAAAGTGGAAATTTGACCATATCTTGACATGATAAGGCCACATATACTGAAATTGCCAAACATCCTACCCAAATTGTGCCAAAGCATTATTTTAAAGCCAAAACCATAGGATGGCTGCATGAGCATGATCTGCATGAGATATTGAGTGACTCTCAGGGATTTCATCTCATTTGGGTGAGAAAATTGGGTTCAAAGCAGACTTTAGCACTTTTGACTGAAAAAGGCTAGAACAGCTAAAATTGGGGACTTTTGAAATCCAAACCAAAATTTAAACATATCACTGGGTTGTTGACATCAAGGGGAAGGTGTGGGTCAAGTCTGGGGTCAAACAGGCCAAAAAGACATCCTACGCGTAGGATGTCTTCTGTGTGATTTTGCACTCCAGACCTAATTTTGAGCATACCAAAGTGATTAGCACCTCAAGTAGAGTCTGTGCTTTGAATTGGAAGCCATTCTAATGAAAAAGACATACTACGCATAGGATATCTAAAGCAAGAAATTGAAGCTAGATACTGATTGTGGGCATAGCAAGATGTTGTATAGCCTGAGGCAAGCCTCCTAGTCAATTTTGGTCCAAATTGGAGTTGATTAGACTGATCAAGACCAGCAGTAGACTGTCGAAACAGATTGCTGATCCATTGACCAGCTTATAGGTGTCCAAATCAAAAAGTAAAAATAGTTGTGGACTCAGCACATCAAGGGGAATCCATAGTGCAGAAATCCAGGCAAAATAGAGCAGGAGACATCCTACTCGTAGGATGTCTAATGGGGCTTAGTGAAGAGAAAATTTGACGGGGCTTAGATAGTGAGGTTCCATTTGGCTTAAGGTTTCCAGAACTTCTTTCAGAAGTGAATTTGGACCTTGTTTGGCCATTTGACGGAGCCAAGACTGATTCAGACTTTTTCACGTAAATTGACCAACATGTGAGGGAAGTACAGTTCCAGATTAGCAGACCTAATCCAGAACATCAGTAGTGTATAAAATACAGTAGTGATTGAGATTAACTCTCCAGTTATACCAATCATTACCAAGATCACCTCTAGTAGTTAAATGCTTTGATTCGATTGCCAAAATTAAACTCTTGGATACAGGTATATTCAGTAGCAAAGCAAGAAGTTATGCAAAGACTAATCCTTTGCCAGGTGAGTAGTTGGATTTGTGTTAAATTGCATTGATAAGTTTGATGAATTTAAGATCAAGAAGATACATTTTTAGAGACCAAAAGGTGGCAGGTGACCAAGGTAGCTTAGTGTCCACCAAGGAGACTGTAACTCAAGCAAGGCTAGATCCACTAGCACCGACTATTGAGGAAGGTAGTGATACTGACACTTCATCAGAAAAATCCTTCTTTATGATGGGTAGTCAACAGCCAGGAGGTTTTACCTATGACGGACCAATGCCAGGAGGAAGCACGTCCCTAAATCCTTTGAATGATTCCAAGTTCACCGTGATCTTCTTAGAAGGAACAAACTCGAGGGGAGCCCTAGTTTATTCAGACTATGAAGGACGCAAGTGCATTTGTATTGAAGAAAGGTCGGCGCAGAGATTGGAGATAATTCGAGTCTATGACGATGGAGATAGATTCCAAGACGAAATTGGGAACCATTATCTGATAGTTAGTAACCCTGAAGATTACAACATATATGGAGATAACGTGGCGAAAGGGAAAATGGTTTCAGAAACTCAAGAACCGCCACCAAACATTGATCGACCGGGAGCAATTTTTATGTATGATAAGAAAATAACCAGGGTTTCAACTTATAATGAGAATGTGGGAATCTACAAGCATGAGAGTGAGGGAATAGTCTCTTACTTTTGCTACAAAGAACCATACTTAACAGAGTTGAGCAAAGACAAGGTTCTTTACTTATTCTCCTATGAAACTGCAATGGGGAAGGATATTGTTATTGTTGATAGATACGGGCGAGAATACCAACGCATTCTCCCAGAGGAGGTAGAAAAGGCAACAGTTCCAGGAGCATCAACATATGCCTCCGATGAAGAGCCACCTACACCCCTAGCAAGTCTACAAATCCCTTTTCAGAGGAGTATGACGCGACCTCACATTCTACCCGACCGCAGACATTCAACAATCAAAACCAACCAGCAACTCAGCCATCATTGCAGGCATGGCTTTGATAGAGTGCAATATTGGAGCAAGACCAAAATCGAGATGGTTATCAAACCGCACGAGGGCTAAGGGATTTGCAAGAACCACCACTCTATTCAAGGTATCAAGGAGAGAGTAAGCCAAAGACTCAAGGGTCAACAGAGCCTGGAAGACCACCCATAGAACGAGTTCGAAGAGATGAACCATCTCTTGCAAGAACTGCTAGAAATTATGGCTTAGGAGCACCATTGGGAGAGGAACCAGCTTACTAATGAAGACCAAAGGAGGTATATCGATTAGGACGTGGAGATCCAATGATGAGGTTTGTAGACCATTGTAGAATTAGACCTTCTCAAGTGCAAAAATGGGTAAACAAGAAATACACAGGAAATAGAGATCTAAGAGATCATGTAGCAGCCTTTGTGCGTGTAATTAGAGCGGAAGAGGTGCTAGACTTCCCTACCCAATTTGCAGGGTTTGGACTAACCCTAGAGGATGATGCTGCTACTTGGTTTGACTCTGTGGAGCGTAGAGACTTTGAGTCTATGGAGGAGGTGTTTGACGAGTTTATTGAGGAATTCTCACAAAGAGGGATAACTCATAATACGATCTCACAAATCCATAAATTCAAACAGAAAGACGGGGATTCTGTGCGAAAGGCGGCCGTAAGACTAAAAAGATACATTAAGTTCTGCCCTGTGGAAGAACTGCCAACTCAGTCCAGAGTTATGCTTATATTCATCCAAGGACTAAGGAATGTAGATCTTCAGAAGGACTTACATATGAAGAGGAGCACGACGTTGAATGAGTTAACCAAGGAGTCTCTTTACCTTGTGGACAATTGTGCAGTCTACAAAGAGGGTGAGTTCAAGGACCTTGACGACGATTCATCTTCACAACAAAGTGGGAGCAAGTCTTCTAAGACAACACCGAAAGGGGAAGTAGATATAAACCACGAGTAGCTTGTAGAGGAAGTGCTAAAAAAGATTAACTTGTACGCCAAACCCCAGGCTAAACAGCCCAAGTGGTGTGCTATTGAACAAAAATGGACAAACCATGGGACGAAGGAATGTTATTATAACAAGGGATATGTGAGAGAGAGACTTTACGCTCCCCAAGCTCAGGTAGCTTCTCCTCAAGTTCCACCGATGCCTAGGTATCAAGCAGGCAACCTACCAGGACCTGTAGGTGTAGAAAGACCACAATGAGTGTTGGGGCAACAACCACCCCTACCAGGATTACGACCAGTCGGCATAAGATACACACCAATTGTAACCGAATCAGAAGAGAAGGCTTTGGTGCCTATGCATGAATATTATGAATATCCCAATGGATATGTGGAAAACCCTATCTGGGTGAAAGCATGTTAACTTGTCATGCTTTTTCATGTCCCCGACAATGCTAACTAGCACAATTTTGACATATGCTAACTAGCACAATAACTTGAGCTACATCTCCAAGATCTATGACATATGATATATCAATAGAAAGAACTTGAAACAAGGAATCCAAATGTACAACTTCCGACAAATTTTGATATTATTTGTAAAAATTTTACTAGACGCCCAACTTTTCGAAGATGTGCTAACTAAAAAACTGCTAACTAGCACAAAAAGCGCGACAAGTTAACATGCTTTCACCCATCTATTATCCACCGGAAGAACCATGGAAACCAGAACCATGGAGCATGATAGGAAATATAGGACCACCAACAACTGCATAGGTAGCAGGAGAAGGAAGATATAGCTTAGATGAACGAACATTGTTGTTCATAGCCAACGGAGGCATGGGCGGATAGAGACATGCATACCAACAAAGAGGAGCTCAAGGAACACCTCAACAACCCAACGTACCCTTCTACAAGTGTGGTGGAGACCATTGTCTAAGAGGCTGTTCTCATGATTAAATCATTGTAAAGAATGAGGATGCAAGAGAGCTACACAAGAGAAGCACACACGACACAGAGATGGAAAGCTTCTTCTTCCTCTCACAGAAAAGAGAGTACAAAATGACTAAGTGCTAAAACTGAAAGTAGCACATATGTACATGCGGTCACTAAGTGTGAACACGCTAGAAGCGTACTAGGCTGGCACTATAAGTGTAGTCCAGCTGTAGAATCACTAGCAGAGATCCTCCGTGTAGGTCACCTAATGCGCCAGTGAGTAAATGCTGTAAGTGGCCAAGACCCGTAGTGGATGCCAGCTCAAGATGTAGAGCTCGACATCTTAACACTCCCCCTCGAGCTCTGCATGTCGCAGAGTCCAAGCATAGTCCGAAAACGTCCAAGCTTCTCAGCTCCGAGGGCCTTGGTAAAGATATCCGCTATCTGCTCCTCTGTGCTGACGTAGACCAAGTCGATGTCGCCCGCCAACACTCGCTCTCAACGGTAGTGATAATGGACCTCTATGTGCTTGGTCCTGGCATGGAACACTGGTTTCCTAGCCAACTGCATGCTGCTGAGGTTGTCACAATGGATGACAATCTACGGGTCCACCTGCACTCCCAAGTACTCAAGTAATGTGCGTAGCCAAGCTACCTCGCACGCCCCAACTGTTGCACCTTTGTAGTCGGCCTCTATGCTCGATAAAGCAACTGTAGGCTACTTTTTGTTGCTCCAAGTAACATCAGCACTCCCAAAAGAGAACATGAAGCCACTCATAGATCTCCTATCAACAATGCTACCTACCCAATATGCATCTGTATACCCATACAATGTTAATGGCGCGTCTGCTGCATAGGACAATGTGTAGTCAAGAGTCCCTTGCACATACCGAAGTGTGCATCGTACTCCATCCAAATGTGTCTTTCTCGGAAGCTGCATGAACTGACTCTCCAAGCGTACTGTGTAGCTCAAGTCTGGCCTCATGATAGTGAAGTAGATTAGACTACCCACAATCTTTCTGTACATCTTGACATCCTCAACAACATCACCCTTCTCTACACTCAGCTTTGCATTCACATCCAAGGGAGTAGAAATTGGCTTATAATCAGCCATACCATACTTTGACAACATGTCCAAAGCATATTGTCTCTGTGATAGCCATACACCCTCTGGAGTCCTCATCACCTCAATGCCAAGAAAGTAGCACAACTTGCCCAAATCTTTCATTTCAAACTCCTGTTTGAGAAGACCCCTCACATGGTCAATCTCCATAGCATTGTCACCCACAATAATAAGGTCATCTACATATATGGTAATGACCAGTACAATTCCCACATCACTCTGACGTACATAGAGTGAATGATCAGCATGAGCTCTCCTAAACCCAATACTAACAAGATACTTGGCAATCCTATCATACCATGCTCTAGAGCCCTGCTTCAAACCATACAAAGCTTTGAGAAGTCTGCATACATAATCTGGGTAACCTGGATCGACATAACTAGGTGGTTGATCCATAAACACTTCCTCTTGCAACTCACCATTCAAGAAGGCATTCTTTACATCCATTTGATGCATAATCCATCCTCTAGATGCAGCCACTGCTATGACAGCTCTCACAGTCGTCATCTTTGCCACTGGAGCAATGGTCTCCTCATAGTCTATGCCATATGTCTGTGCATAACCCTTTGCGACCAGCCTTGCCTTGTGACGCTCAATGTTACCATCAGCCTTATGCTTGGTTTTATACACCCATTTACATCCAATAGCTTTCTTGCCACTTGGCAATGGCACCAACTCCCATGTGTCATTTTCTTCCAATGCAGCCATCTCTTCATTCATTGCATCATCCCAATGCACATTTCCAACTGCATCCTCAAAACATGTGGGCTCCACATCCTATATCACCTTAGCCATGTAGGCTTGATGATGCGCTAGATACCCATCATAAGTCAATTTTTGAACTGGATTTCTGACTTTGTTAGATCTGCGCGGTCCTGGGTCACTCCTTTCCCCTCTAGCATCTTCTTGTACTTTCCTTACACCAGGTGTCCTGACAGCCGGAATTCCAAATTCCTCATCAAGACTTTGTTCAGAACCATCTCAATCGATGTCTATATGTGAAAAACCTGATGATGCATCAACCATAAAGGGAGGTTCATCAACCTTTTCCTTTCCTTTTTGTGATACATTCCCTGTACCTACTTATGGAGTAACCTGCGTACGTAGTCTACCATTCCATGGCTTCTCAATAGAGCCACGAGAAGACCACTCTTGTGGTCCACTCAAAACCTGTGACTGTGGCCTCACATTTTGTACAACCACATCATCTTTTACATCATCCCCAATAGTGCCATGTGCATTACTGTACCAGCTGCTCATCTCATCAAAGACTACAGCTCTGCTCACTCGTAATTCTCGTGTAGTAGGATTGTAGCACCTGTACCCCTTTTGTTCAAGGGAATATCCCACAAGAATACATTTCTCTGCTTTAGGATCCAATTTCCTACGCAGCTGATTTGTTACATGCACGTAAGCTATGCATCCAAACACTTTCAAGTGTGCCAAATCAGGCTTTGTACCTGTAAACTTTTCCTCAGGTGCTACATCATGCACCGCAGCTGTAGGTGTCCTGTTCATAATGTACACAGCTGTATTTACAGCTTCAGCCCAGAAATGATGAGGCATGTTCTTCTCATTCATCAATGCACGTGCAACCTCTGCAATGTGCCTGTTTTTCCTTTCTGCGACCCCATTCTGCTGTGGAGTATACCTGCATGTAAACTGCCTGCGTATACCATGCATTCGTAGAAAATCTGAAAAATCGTTGGAGAAGTACTCTCCCCCTCCATCTGACCTCAATGTCTTGATTTGCATATCTGTCTCCTTCTCAATCATGACTTTGAAGTCCTGAAAGTGACCAAACACTTCACTTTTGTTACGCATGAAGTAGACCCATACTTTCCTTGTATGGTCATCAATGAAAGAGACATAATACCTGCAACCATGTATACTTGCAGTATCGGTTGGACCCCAAACATCTATGTGCACCACCTCAAGTGGATTTTTACATACATTGCGCTCATGTGGAAATGAGCCCTTTGACTGTTTTCCAAACTAGCATGCTGCACACACTTTATGCATACCATCCACCTTGAATTTGGGCAAACCTTTTACAATCTGTTTTGATTGCATGCTGCGCAATCTCTACTCATTGACATGGCCAATGCGTTTGTGCCAAATGTCAACATCAGCCACAACACATGTGCCCTGTGCAAATAATGCAGCTTTTACCTCAGGCATGTCTACATTCAGCGTTAACATTCTGCCCACACATTTGCCCTCTGTGATCACCTTACAACCATTCTGGAAATCTTCTACATAACAACCATTTGGATTGAAGCGAACCTGTAAACCCTGCTCAACCATTTGTCCAACAGAAATAAGATTCTTTGTAATGTTTGGGACATGAAGTACATCTGCTAAGTACTTTGATTTCACACTATTCGTATTTAGAGGTATGTCCCCTACATGAGCAATGGGGTGAGTTGTGTCATCTCCTGTCTGCACATAGCCTGACACATCTGGTTTGTGCATATCTCTAAACCACTCTCCACGATACGTCATGTGATTAGAGGCACCTGAATCCACATACCAAACATCATCTTGGGTGGAATTCTCTACAGTCATTGTATTCATTACATGCTGCATAACAAACATGCGCTCGTTTTTGCTGTCATCTGCATCTCTGCTAGTAGATGCATAGTTGCCCTGTTCTCTCTTTCCACTTGCTTTTCCCTTTGGACAGTCACATGACATGTGACCTCTTTCACCACAAGTCCACCATTCTCTACTAGCTGCAGTATGTTGTTGCCTGCTTGATCCTACACCACGACCTCTTTGACTCCCCCTGCCTTGAGACTGGTTTCCCCTGCCACCTGTATTGTTTTGATTTGATTGACCTTCTTGAAATTGGCCCCTGCAACCCTTTGGGCCTTGACCACGACCTCTACCTCTACCTCTGTTGGAGTTAGAATAGAAGGCCTGTTCAGAATTATTTCTGCCATGAGAAGAAGATGTGTCAAGGTTATTCTCCTCAAGAATAAGCATAGAAATCGAATCTTGGAACACGGGGATGTCGTCTCTTGTATTCATGGAAGACCTGAAATGTACATACTCATCTCCTAGACCATCCAAGCATGCACGGGCAATGTCATCGTCTTCCACTAAGACTTTAATAGATCCAAGAGCCTCAATGATACTCTTGATCTTCAAGGCATAATCATTGATTGAGAGGTTGTTCCTCTTAACCTGATTTAGCTCCGACTTTAGTTGAAGCTTCCTGGCCTTGGTGTTCACCTCGAACACTCTGCTTAAGTTTTTCCATGCAATGGCAGGGGTTTCAGCATCCTGTAGATAGCCCATCATGCCATCTGTGATGCTCATAGAAATCCAATACATCACTTTGCTCTGGCCTTGTTGCCAGTCCCTCAAAGATTTCCTTTGTTCTGTTGTAGCATTTGCCTCGGGAATCTTTGGTTCCTTTTCATTGTCTCCTTCTACATAGTCCCAATAACCTTTTCCTTTTAGAAAATTTGTTATTCTGAACTTTCATGCAGGGTAGTTATTTTTCTCAAGCTTCTCAGTGACAATCTGACTGAAACCATTAGACATCTTGAAGCACTAAGACAAAATAGTTGCAATCTGCAAATCTCTACAAATCTGTTGAACTTGCTATCGTGGTACCTGTAACGCTTTCTACACTCAACGAGTGTCCACAATCAAGCGTACATACAACCACTGTACTTGTACAGTAGATCTCTATGTAAATCTCTGTGGATTGTGAACGAAGGCATTGTGATGCTCGTGCTCTCTTAGCCTCTCTTGCCTGCACCAGGCTCTGATACCATGTAAAGAATGAGGATGCAAGAGAGCTACAGAAGAGAAGCACACACCACACAGAGATGGAAAGCTTCTTCTTCTTCTCATAGAAAAGAGAGTACAAAATGACTAAGTGCTAAAACTAAAAAGTAGCACATATGTACTTGCGGTCACTAAGTGTGAACACGCTAGAAGCGTACTAGGCTGGCACTATAAGTGTAGTCCAGCTGTAGAATCACTGGCAGAGATCCTCCGTGTCGGTCAACTAACGCGCCAGTGAGTAAATGCCGTAAGCGGCCAAGACCCGTAGTGGATGCCAGCTCAAGATGTAGAGCTCGACATCTCAACAATCATTAGAGTGAACGCATATTGCACTGAGTGTGGAGTAACTCATTTGATTCCTGATTGCCCTAAGAATCCAAGCAAAGGAGCAAAAACTACCTTGAACATGCTAGAAACAGTGCCTTCCAGTGGAGAGTCAGAAAATGAAAGAATCATACCTATTCAGGCGGTGACACGAGCCCAAGGTCAAAGAATGACGAATGAACCCATAATTGAAGAGCCAAAAACCGATGCCCCAAGTTCAGAAATGAAAAATCAGAGAAGCACTTGGAAAGATAGAAAGGCGCGTATGAAAGCCAGGAAAGAACGAGAGCAAACAGCTCTATCCGAGGAGTTAAAACATACAAAGGATAGGTTAGAGCGGTTAGAGGATCTAGCTATCTTAAGCTCACACACCATGGCAACCATAGCACCCAAGAAATAGCAGAGCCCAAAAGTGCAGGATCAAGAGGATCAGTACTGGCAAACAAGGTAAATGAGCAGCTGGATGCACTTCTCAAAGCTTATGAAGCCAAACTAAAAAAAAACCAAACCCAAGAGCAAAGATGGATGACTTATCCATATGCTGAAATAGAAAAACAGAGGTTGGAAATGGGTAGAAAGATGATTGAAACAACTCAATTATTGATGGAAAACCCGCTTGGTAAACCTGCAAATTGGCATGAAGTACAAGCTCCAACCCTTATCCAACCAACTTTAGAGGAACGGGTAGAAATGAAGGAAAGACTCACAAATGCCTATGAGTTTAGGGGAGAGCCTATCATAGTGCCAAATACAATAGATGAGGCAAGTCACAGGTTCCAGCCTAAAACATTGGCAGAAATGGGTAAGGACTGTAACGGTCTAGATGATCTGTGGAAGCAAATCCGTGAGGCCAACGAAGCTAATAGGGTGAATAACCACATGAATAGAACGAGAAAAGAGAAGAATGAGATCTTACCTCCTTTTGAAGAATTTGAGGCAAGGTCACAAATGAACTTTGATATACATTCACAAGGGGGAGACCAGGGATCAATTAGTTCAGGGCACAGCCAACCAGACTCACTGAAAACTCTACCCTCTTACCTAGGAGAGTATGAATCCAAGCCTAAGGTGAGAGCAATCCCATCTCAAAGACTTTCTTCTATCAAAGTGATGGATTCACAAGGGTTGATTGAGTTATTGTCCACCCCGGTGGCATGCACAATCACATTAGCCGAACTCCTAAGGTTACGACCAAACATGTGGACCACAGTAGGTAAATGCCTAGAAATATTTGGAGTGAAAGACCCCACCTCGAAGCTTTAGCAAGGGATCAGAGAATTGGATAGGCCTCAACTAAACACTAGGCCAGTACCATTAAACAAGGTTGGAGAGTATTGCGAGGGAGAAGATGGAAACACCACGCTACCAATAGAATTCCAAGGAGTAGTTTCCAAAGCTATTCTTGACAGTGGAGCAGGAGTTGCTATTGCCACCAAGGAAATCTGGAAAAAATGGGGAAAACTAGCTTTAAGAGCTACCAAGATGAAATTGCAATTGGCAGATGGGTTCATGGAGAAGCCTCTAGGACTCTTAGAAAAAGTGATTGTCACTTCGTGCGGAATTGAATATGAGCATAAATTTGCAATAGTCGATTTCGACAGAAAGAACAATTACGAGATCATCTTGGGGAGACCGTTCATGCGACAATTGAAGATGGTCCAGGATTGGTGTTACGACCACATATACCTGAGACATGGTGAGACAACAACCAAAATACACCTAAAAGACCATAGTTACAAGGATGTGAACCAGACACCAGTGGAAGAATTTGATTCAGCTACAATAGCAGGATCGGAACTCCCAGCATGGTTAGGGCAACAAAAAGAGCTATGGATGTGCGGAGCTTCACATTGTGGAAGCCTAAAAAGAGAGGAATGTGTCTTAGAAAGAGCGATTGAGGACAAGAAGTATATTCCTGAACCTTTTCCTGAAGATGCCTTGGAGCCTCTAGAATGGGAACACATACTAGCAACATTGGATGTCTGTACTATTACAGATAGTCCAACAACAAAATTCTGTGATAAGGATGGCTATGATGTGCTACCCTACTACATGGTAAGCATTATATCAGGAGGAGATGAGACGATAGAACCACCAGAACAAGAAGAGTTTTATAACTCCTCTGAACATCTGCAAATAAATAATGATGCAGATAATGAGTGTTCAAACAACTCAAGTGAGCGTGGGGGGAAAACAGAGAATATCAAGTTTTATGATTTTGCTAATCAACACCCTAGACGCCAGGAATGCTATAGGAGGAAACGAGTAGGGAACAAAGTAAGAGAGAACCTGATGCCCAGGATAAAAGGTAAAACTCACTATTTGATGCTTGTAAAAGCAGAGGATTGTATAAAAGATCAAATATTAGGAATATTCTCAAAAGTTCGAAGGGAAAGAACGCGAGAGGAAATAAGACAAGTACGGAAAGCTAAACTAGAAACAAAATCTCAAAAATCAAAGAAAGAAACAATGAAAGGCCAAGAGTGGACCAAACTAGAGCGTAAACAGAAATACCAAGAACTGAAACGATCTTTACGAGAGATATGGACTACTGAGGAAGATAGTGATGGTAAAGGGGAGTCAGAAAAGGGAAACATGAATGTACCATCACACTATCGGAAATTTACCATCTAGGACAGAAAAATCATAATGACACCACCAGTCAAGGAAAGAACAAACCAGAAATCTTACGATGGGCCAGAAAATGCAAAAAGGATAGACCTCGCGGAACCAGGTGAGAAGCCTCAGCCGGTCTATATAGCAACCGATTTAGAGCCTGAGAAAGAAGAACGGCTAACACAACTTCTCAAAGAAGTGTATACATGGTCCTACAAAGACCTCAAGGGAGTTGATCCATCGATATGTCAACATATAATTCCTTTGAAATCAGATGCAAAACCTAGCAAACAGCGTCCTTATACATATAATGACACATTTGCTAGACGAATCAAAGAGGAGATTGACAAGATAATGGAAGCTGAACTCATCTATGAAATCAAGCATACAGATTGGGTGTCACCCATTGTTGTAGTCCCCAAAAAGAATGGAAAACTGAGAGTGTGTGTAAACCTCAAAAAGGTAAATGTAGCCACCATAAGGGATAATTATCCCTTGCCAACCTTAGAACATGTACTTGAGAGGGTGGCTGGAAAACGGGCTTATTCCTTTTTGGATGGGTTTTCAAGAAACAACCAACTGGCAATTGCAATGGAGGATCAACACAAAACAGTGTTTGCCACAGAATGGGGAATATATGCGTATCGAGTTATGCCGTTTGGCTTAACTAATGCCCCAGCTACCCTCCAAAGGTTAATGACGCACGCGTTCAAAGAATACCTGAAAATATTCTTAGAAATATACATGGATGATCTTTGTGTACACTCTCTTCTGCGAGAGGAACATATTGACCACTTGCAAAAGGTATTTGAAAAATGCAGGACATATTGAATCTGTCTTAACCCAGAAAAGTGTATTTTTATGGTTAGGCAAGGCCGCATCTTAGGATACATTGTATCAAGAAATGGCATAACCACTAACCTAGACAAAGTCAAATTCATAGTAGACCTACCCAAGCCTACTAATGCGAAACAAGTGCAATCCTTCATGGGACACTGTGGGTATTATCGAAGATTCATATATATGTATGCAGTCATCACACAACCTCTGTATCGTTTTCTAGTCAATTTCGATTGGACCGAGGAGTGTGAAAATTCATTCCAAAAGCTGAAGGAAAACCTTGTATCAGCACCTGTACTTAAAGCACAGGATTAGGATAAGATATTGATGCTTCTGCATATGCAATCAGGAGTATTCTGGCTCAACCTGGAGATGGAACAATGGATTTTCCAGTTTGTCATGCAAGCCGACAGTTAAACAGTGTGGAAAAGAATTACACAACCACCGAAAGAGAGGGGTTAGGAATGATTTATGCTGTAAAGAAATTTCGGCATTATTTGCTCACAAACAAATTCGTGTTCTTCACAGGTCATCAAGCTCTCTTGTATCTGGTAAATAAACCATGCAATACAGGGAGAATTGTACGCTGGTTTATTATATTGCTAGAGTTTGATTTCACAGTGGTGGTGAAAAAGGGTAAAACCCATCTATGTGCGGATCATCTTTCAAGGATACACAACGGGGAAGCTCCTGAAGGAGTAGATGGACATAGAAGATGCTTATCTTTTCAATATTGAAATGATACCCAAATGGTCTCAGAAAATTGTTAGCATTCTTTCCTTTGGAGGTAGGTTTGATAACACGGAATACAGATCCAAACAACAAACAATTCGACAAATAAAAAACTTCCTGTTGATTGCAGGACGGCTGTATCATCTAGGATCGGACCAAATTCTATGATTATGTATAAATCCGGAAGAGTTCAAGTGTTACCTTGAAGAAGCACATGTCCAGGATTGTGCATTTCATTGTTCAACGATGAAAACACACGAGAGACTGAAATAGTTAGGGGTTTATTGGCCAACTATGTATGCGGACACACATTCTTATGTTACCAATTGTACTATATGTAGTTCCAGATGACCAGTGGATCACGTGACATTGTTTCAAGTTAACATTGCACCTACATGGAGTCAATATATCATTGATTTCTTAACCACAAGGACGTTTCCTGAAAACATAACAAGAGCACGGAAAAGGACTATAGAGCTGGAGGCTCGTGATTTTCAGTTAATTGAAAACCAACTCTATAAGCGAGGAAAGGAAAATCAACTTAGAATCTGTGCAAGTGAAAGTGAATACCTGCTCATTCTAGAACACGCACATGGAGGTATAAGTGGAGGACATTTTTTGGGTGATAAGACGGTAAAAATTTTCTTAACCACAAGAATATGGTGGCCTGCATTACATATGGATGCTGAAGAGTTTGTAAAGCGTTGTGACGCATGTGAGCGCACCAAGGTGCCGATAAAGAGAGATGAGATGCCCCAATGATGGGAGCAAGGGCATTTGCAAAATGGGGCATTGATTTTGTGGGACCTATTTCACCCGCTACATATCGCACCCATACCCAAGATATCATTGTGGCTACGGACTATCTCACAAAATGGGCGAAAGCCAAGGCAACGCAAAAAGCAGATGCACGTACCACTGCACAATTTTTGTATGAGAATGTTTATGTACGATACGGTTTACCAATAGAAATTATGAGTGATCGTGGAACACATTTTCTTAATGAAGACATTGAATATCTGCTAGAGGGATTCATGGTCATACATAGGAAATCTTCTCCATACCATCCACAGGCAAATGGACAAGCTGAGGCCACAAATAAAACACTATGCACGGTTCTCACTAAAATTGTGTCACAGTCAAGAACAGATTGGGATCAGCAGCTACACTCAACACTATGGTCATACAGGATAGCTTACAAAACATCGATTGGAATGACACCGTACAACATGGTGTTTGGCCTAAATGCTATATTACCCATAAAGTTTTTAATTCCAACTCTACGAGTGGCGAAACGCTTAGAATGGACAGGGCATGAGCTCTCTTCAAGAATATATGATCTTGAAAAGCTAGATGAACTCCGCTTGAGAGCTGTAGCTTCGATCTATGCTAAAAATAGAAGACAAAAAGAGTTTTTTGACAAGCATGTACGCACGAAAGAGTTCAATACAGGTGATTACGTACTTGTTATTTCTTTGAAGCAACATGCCAAGAAACTTAAAAAGCAAGGCATGGAACCCTTTGTGATTAGTGACCTATCACAAAGCGGAGCTGTCAAGCTTGCTACATTAGCAGGTGAAGAAATGCCAAATTGGATTAGTGGATGTCGATTGAAGAAATATCATTTACCACTAACACAGGATATGCTTCAACAAATCCATCAAGGAAAACAACGAATGAAGGAGAATCAAAGGGTACGAGAAGAAGCTCAAGCAGAAGCAAAAGAATGCATTGCAAAAAGAAGAATTCTGGCGACAACAACAAAATGCGGAGAACCATTGCGAATCAATGCCATTCGACTAACGAAGTTTGATGAAGACACAGTGGAGCCAATAATTGCAGTCAAAGTGGATAGCAATCAAGTCGAATCGACGACATTACTTGATTCTGGAGCTCAAGCAAAATTAATCTCTTACGGATTATACAAACAACTCAAGTCCACAGGTCAACTCCATCCTACTCCACCACAAGTGTTGGAAAGTAGTACATCACACTCGTTGAAAACATTGGGCTGGACTATATTGCATGTACAAGTACATCAATATATTTACGCACACAAGTTTTATGTAGTCGAGGATGAAAGCACACAACACCCCATGTTGTTGGGACACCCTTGGCAAAAAGAGTTCAATGTGCAGATAGATTGGAATGGGAATCCAATCAAAATTTAGCATACACAAGTACAACAGGTAATAGCCTTTGCTCAGCAACCCCTGGAAAAAAATCTAGAAGCAAGGGTGCCACCAAAGAACAACATAATACCCAAGGCTAACAAGCAGGTAAAAGTCAACCATGCTCACTACATACATACGAAGTCACCAACCGCAGTGCAAAGATCTAGGTTACCAAAACAAGAGAAACAAGTATGGATGCGGAAGGATAGAAATGACATGGCATACCAAAAACAATAAACAGAAGAATTCAACCGAAGCAAATAGTTCAACCAGAAACCAAGGGCTTAAAACAGATATGGATCCCAAATAAAATGCTCAACAATAACTCAAATGTGACTCGCATTTGGATACCGAAACAAAAGCAAAAGGAACTCCCTTCAGTACAAGCAACATCGGTAGGTAGACAGCTGCATTTGCAACCGGCAAACAGACTTATGTGGATGCCAATAAGCAACAAAACAGTGGCAACCAAGGAAGTAGCGAGAAACTTACAAAAACTAGTAAAAACAAGCTACCAATGGAAAGCAACAGAGATAAGGTCTACGGCCATTCCGACCATATTAATAGTAGCGGCAAAGCAAGCGACTTTTGCCCGAAAGACAATCAAACAAAGAGCAGTAGACTTACAGATGTTACTTGCAAAGAAAACAGAAAACCTCGACAGAGAATGCCAATAAGCCCCTTGCTTTATACCCTTCTCTTGCACATCATTAATTTTTCCATGAATTAGGGTATGCATAAAATAGGGCCACATTACATGGCCAAGCATTAGCACAAATTTTTCAATCTATGCAGGGCACATCCTCCGAGGCGATACCTTGTCGTCCGGGAGGACTCCGGCTAGGAGGGGGCGAGGCATTCTCAAATGCGGACCCAATAGCAGAAAGAGCAAAAAAGGGCATCATTTTTGACTTTTTTGAAGGGTTGTTGTTTGCCCGCAAAATTTCCTAGACTAACCCAAGTACATATGCCCTTATGCAGCATGAATCTACGTGTATATGGGGCCAAACGCCAAAGCAAGCCCCTAGGTGTGTGTATATAAGTAGAAATAGCCATTTTTCGAGCAAAATATTGAAAAACGGAGAAATCTGGCCATAAAAATTTCATGTGAGTGTATATAATATTTTGTGGTGATGTTTTTGATTTATTATGATTTTTGGGGATTTTTTGGGGTTGATTTGCTATTTTCCTTTTAATTTTGCTAATTTTTGGCAGAAAAACTTCAAAAATACAAAAAGCAGGTGAAAAACGATCGTAATGAAAAACAAAAAATATGGGGATGATCAGTGACTATAAGACAACCGATGGTACAGCGGGGGTGCAATTGTGAGACTGGAGTAGAAAGCATGTTTTTTGCCAGATTTTGACCGAAATGCCAAATTTCTAGTAAAAAGGGCAAATGGAGTCCAAATCAAGAAATTTTTGAGCCTAAACCGCATCTCACGAGAAGTTGGGAGAACATGTTCAATTTCATGAAAAGTGGTTCGGGAACCCCATTATAAGAAATTTTCACTTCATTTTTAGCTCAGTTTCACTATTGACCTTTGAGAGAGAGCTTCTGCCACCTAGAGCGATCGGAACTTCCAGCAGCTTCTACGACACACAGGACTACCAGACGGGCTTCAGACATGAGAGGTAGGCTCACCACCTTAAGCTTTTCGCGCATGTTTGTCGTTTTGTCGCGAAAACTAGTGTAGGGTTCACACACAAAGCGGGCAATAGAGACCTACAAGTAGAAGTGGCCACCTAACGGCTAACCCAAAAGCAATGAGACTTCATCGGCAGCTTACCCTAGCATAGGAGACCAGTCTTGGATGTCCAAAGGCTGTAGAAAACCATCGGAAAAAACCCTAATTCCTAGAATCCCGCAAGAGGCCACCAAATGGGAAATCGGCGGAGAAGCACCCAAATGCTACCAAAATTCATGGGTAGGAGCACCTCGACATGCTCGACAAGTCTATGTGACCCACATGACCAAAAGGTGACCCGAAGCAACACTAAACTTCAGAAACGGCATCAGACACACAAAGCGTCAAATAGCTCTCGCGGCCAAACCGCATGTCCGTTTGCCACCAAACTTCACGAGCAACTTTCATAGACCATCAACAACCAAGTCCTATGGTAGTAGACCACCACAAGTCATCAAAGACATGTAAACGCAACCACGGGTGCTTCTAGAGCGACAACTGCCAAATGGAGCTCCGATGAAGCCAAAACCAACAAAAATCATACTGTAAGGATCTCCAAGGGATCGGGAAGCTATGGAGACCAACATCAAGAAATTTCATCGCGAAAAGCACTCCAAAAGTCAAAAAACGGCTCGGAGGCTCTGAAATCCACACACGGAGTTACTTTCTATCCATTTGACTTTTTTGTTGAAATTAGGCTCAAAAGGGACTCAGGGGGACTAAGGGCAGGCACCAGTGCCAGATTCCATGAAAAAATCATCAGGAGACATCCTACGCGTAGGATGTCTCAAGGCCATTTCTGGGCACAAAACCCAACATTTTTCATCACACACATTTTTTGAATAGCCTTTACATGCTAGCCACCAAGTTTCATCACATTTGGACCAACATTGACCTCATATGCATGAAAAAATGCAAAGTTAGGGCATAGAGGCAATAATGGGCCATAGACCTACCAAAACTTGTCCAAATCACATGAAACTTGCACAGCATATTCATGAGCACATAGCCAACCAATCTGTGTGGTCAATTGCAAAAATTGATAAAGTAGACTACGTAGGATATCTATTTGACATTTTTGGCCCACAGAGGGTATTTTTACATTCCATATCTTTTCTTATCACCTTCAAGAGCTCATATATCAAGTTTGAAGCCATTCTAATCAAATTGGACCCCCAACACCTTCAAGATGCACTTTTTGAGCCCAAAAACACTACACAGGGTCTTAACACTAGGTTGGTAACCTAACAGGACATAAAAGTGTCCTTTCAGGGTTTTGAAAAAAACCTGCAAAACCATAGTACATCCACTCATTTTGTAAAATCCTTTCATGAGGTTATAGTTCAAGGCCTACTACACATGGAAAAAATAAGAAACTTGTAAAATTTCTCATCTTTTGGTCACACCAAGCCTCCAAAGTTGATGGATCAGCGCATTTTCATCAAACTAGTCATTTCTTACGTTTTGTTGCATAAAAATAAGATTAGGGATTTTTGTAGGACTTGAGATAAATTCCCTAGTTAACTTCAATCGGTTGGTGATTAGAACATATGACTGCTTCTCACTCACTATTTTTTGTTTTGCCAAAATAAATAGGTACAAAAAAGTTGAATTTTTACCATTCTGCAAACCTATCATCAAAGTTTCTATAGCCACGCTCAATACAAATAATATATGCATGTTTTCTTAGTTTCCTATTGTCTTTTATGTTCATAAGGAGCCATGGAGCATGTCAAAATAATAATACATCTCTTACCAAGGGGAATCTTGGGGACAAAGATGAAGTGCTAAATACAGCAAACATGAAAAAACTGGGTTCAACATTATGAGTTGTAGAATCCCATAGAAACTATTCAATATCTAGCCAAATTTGATCTTTATGACTAGATATGGTTACTACCTACAAAATGCATGTAGTTGTCACAAGAAATCAACAATATTGAAAAAGCTATACTTGATATACTAGAATGTTTCGTTTTCTTCTATAATTGAAAAAATCAACCATCGTTGTGTACTATGCAAAATAGGGTATTAGGTGTCCCAAAACTCAAGGAATATTAGCTTTATGTTACAATATGTGACATAGAAAATCAAAAATGCATTTGGATATCATGAAATCCACCAAAAAAATCATAGAAGAGCTAAAATTGGTTAAAAAACAGGATTTGACAATTTTTGTAATTTGGTCATAACTTACAACTTTAATATTTATTTCTCCCTAGAAGCATCAGGACATGTTGAGGACTGCTAAAGATAGTTCTCTAATATTATAGACCTCACAAAAATGAATTCTAGAGTGGTATAGTTGCAAAAAGTTGAAAAAAGCCAAAAAATGAACCCGTTTTTTCACACAGTTTAGGTTGTGAAATGTTGTGCAAGGACAAGGTTAAAGATGGAATTGATATTCCAAAAAAATGTCGAGTTTTTTTCAGCTCATGAGAAAACTTTCTAGATAGATAGCACCTCAAAATCCATTTTGAAACTCTTGACATAATTTAAGGAAAATGGTCACTTAACAGGACATAAAAGTGTCCCGTTACCAACCTAGTGTTAATAACATAAAATCTTGTCCAAATCAAAATCCAAGAGCATGGCCATGTTCCACATGCTAAGGACTACCCACAGAACAAATCCCAAGACATTTTGATGAAATAGACATCCTACGTGTACGATGTCTCAAGCATGTTTTTGACCTTCTGTTCAAAGAATGACATCATGGGAGCCAATACCATGGTGCAATGAGTCCATATATCAATTTTCAACCCATTTGGACATCATTTACTACCTGTTATGGACATTCTACCCAATTGGTGACCTAAAGCCTGAATCAGCCCAAAAATCCTTTTTCTGCTGCCCATAGCCATGTTGTACAGGCCAAGGACATAGCCATGTTGTACAGGCCAAGGACCACCAACATGTCAAGTATCACCCAAATCTGATGAAAAAGACATCCTACGCGTAGGATGTCTAACTGAAAATTTTTGTCCAGAATTGCACTATGAGCACATGCACAATTTCACAAGTTCCTTTTAAGATTTATTTTCAATTTTCAAGTCATTTGGATAGTTAAAACTCAGTTTCTCAGCTGATATGGAAAAAGCGCTAACTTCAGACTACTGAGTGCAACAGGATCTATGGCAGTCGCAAAGTCACCGGCAAAGAAGAAAAGGATGACCATAAAGGATTACTTGGAAGAAGTAGAGCCCTTCGTCATACCTGAAGGAACTCTAAATCCAACCAGCACATGGATCCAAGAAGATCTGCTAGAGTCCAATGATCTAAAGATTTACCAGGGCGTGTTCAAAGACACCGAAGGAAATGTGATAGAGCTACCAATGCTACCGCGGGAACTCAATGAGTTCGTCAGAAGCAAGATGACAGAGTATCTGGAGAAGATTGCTCTCCACAATTATTTTGAAGCGGTGCCGGCAGGTATTGACATAAAAAGAGTATGGGAATTTGTGACAACAATAAAAAGAAGATGGAGTGGCCCAAGTTACACGTATGCAGGGAAAGCCAGACACAGAGATTCTAATCACCAAGAGAGTAGTGGCAGCTACAGTAGACCTCTCCAACAAGGGGGATAGTGTAACCAAAAGAAGAGATGAAGTAAAGGTGTACACAGAAAAGAAATTCAACTACACCTTTGAAGACATTTCCAACCCTAAAGTGGCAATCATGAGTCAGCTGTACAATCAATATTTCCATATGTGTACAAAGCGGCCACAAAAGTACAAGATGCCGCCTGCAGCAATTGCCACAACATTCACCTAGGCAATGCAGAAAATCAAGCCGAAGGTAATCAATTATGCAGCTTATGTACATGATAATATGGTGAAGATGGGAAACAAGAACCCCACATACATCGCGTCGAGTGAGCTAATTAGGAAGGTGATTTATGGAGCATTGCATGCCAAGGGAAGATGGACCGACCCTCCATCATAGAACGACTGGCTCAGGCTCAAGGAAGATAAGGAAGACGAATAGCGAAAAGCACCAAGGGTGGCAACCCGTTTGAAACGCCCGTTAGACACCGTACAAGAAGAGCAGCCAGAGCTGAAGAAGGGAAAGAAGGAATCAGCCCAAGTGCCAGTAAAAGAGACGAAATCACAGAAAGCTGCACGGCTAGAGCGGCTGATGGAAAGCTTTAGGGCAGAAAGATCCCTCAAAGGAGATTTAGACGAGCTATGGAAGCCATCTCTAGAAGCAATGTTGGGATCATCCCGAAGGGTGCACAGAGACAGATTCGATGATTACATTAAGACTTTTGAGATTCTGGATGCCACAACAAAGAATATCCCACGTGTACCATTTACAGAAAAGGAAGTGGAGCAAAAAGTCCGACGGAAACTGATAGAAGAGAAGGAAGGCCAAGAGAGAGAAACGAAGACAAAGGCGGACAGAGATTTCAAGAAAAAGCCGACAACTCCACCGGCCAGCCCTGAGTCCAACCCACCGCCCTCACCACCTCCTCGTAGCCCTCCACAAGAAGAGAAAGAGGAGCAAGACAAACCAGAAGACCAAGAAGAGTCAAAGCAAGAACAAAGCCAAGAGCAAGAACCAAAGGAATAGGCTAAGCCTAAAAAAGAGTAGCCAGAGCCAAATGAAGTAAGATATAACACATTTCTAGACCTACTCGATGTCGGATATACAAAAGAAGAGGCTGCTAAGTCGCATTTGACTTGGAAAGCACGGGGTCTAAAGAGCATATGTAGAGCCTGAGGTTAGTGGAGCTTAAAGAAATGGCCACTGATACAGTGGACCTGCACCCACCCACCAATGATTGGGATGTGGTGATGACAAAGATAACCGGGCTAAGAGCACAGTCAATGGCCTCAGAAAGTGAAATGGCAACTCTTAAAGCCACTGAAGTGCAGATAAAGCTTCAAGTTGACACTTTACAAGAACAAAGCCCAAGGCAGATAGAGAGAGAGAGAGACAGAGCTACAAGACAGTCTGGCAAAGGCATTACAAAGATGCCAAGAAATGGAAAGAGAAAATCAAGCAGCAACTCAAACACTGCAAGGAGCCGAAGAGGAGTATAGACAACTCAGCAAGTCATTGACAGATGCAGAGAGGGAAAGGGATAACCTAACCCTACAACTTGCTGAGGAGTCCAAGGAAGTTGAGGCCATGCAAAATGCCAAAGAGAAGGAAGAAATAGAGCAAGAGGCCAACCAGGATGAGGTCCTTGAGCTCAAGGACCATCTTAAAGTTAAAGATCAAACCATCCAACGGCTACGAGCATCTCTTGCCAGAGTCAAAGCTACTAGCTCGACTCACACCACTACAGAGAGCCAGATCTATGAAGAACAAATGAAAGAGCTCTAGAAAGAGTTTACCTTAGATAAGAAGCAAAGGTTGATGATGGCAGAAGGGTTGGTGGTTATGCAAACACGCATGGAAGAAGAGCAGAAAGCAATGCAAGATGAGCTAGAAAATATCAAGAGAAAGCTCGAGGAGGCAGAGAAGATAAACGCCGAGTTGAACGACCTCCTCGTGAACATGGGAGAAGAAGCTGAAGCAGAGAAACAGACACTCCAAAAGCAGATAGATGAGCTAAGAGGCCAGCAGACAGAAGAGCAAGCAGGCACAAGGCCAGCAACCATGGAAGGCATAGACATAGAGAATGTGGCAGATCTGTGGACACACCCATGCAAGAGGAAATCATAGTAGGACCCTCTCAAGAGCCACAATATCTGACACAAGAAGAGGAAGAGAAACTGCGCAAGGCCATAGAGGCAGAAATCAGAGAGACGGTTAAGGAAGCCTTGGAATGGGAGCAGAGGGTTTTTAAATCCATGACCATTCAGAAGATAGACACCAGCACCCTCCGACGTGAATGGCTACAACCCTCTCTCCCATATCCTTTGCTAAAGTACGAAGCCCGCCACCATCAACAAGAGGAATTCATGGTCATACATAGGAAATCTTCTCCATACCATCCACAGGCAAATGGACAAGCTGAGGCCACAAATAAAACACTATGCACGGTTCTCACTAAAATTGTGTCAGAGTCAAGAACAGATTGGGATCAGCAGCTACACTCAACACTATGGGCATACAGGATAGCTTACAAAACATTGATTGGAATGACACCGTACAACATGGTTTTTGGCCTAAATGCTATATTACCCATAAAGTTTTTAATTACAACTCTACGAGTGGCGAAACGCTTAGAATGGACAGGGCATGAGCTCTCTTCAATAATATATGATCTTGAAAAGCTAGATGAACTCCGCTTGAGAGCTGTAGCTTCGATCTATGCTAAAAAGAGAAGACAAGCATGTACGCACGAAAGAGTTCAAAAAAGGTGATTACGTACTTGTTATTTCTTTGAAGCAACATGCCAAGAAACTTAAAAATCAAGGGATGGAACCCTTTGTGATTAGTGACCTATCACAAAGAGGAGCTGTCAAGCTTGCTACATTAGCAGGTGAAGAAATGCCAAATTGGATTAGTGGATGTCGATTGAAGAAATATCATTTACCACTAACACAGGATATGCTTCAACAAATCCATCAAGGAAAACAACGAATGAAGGAGAATCAAAGGGTACGAGAAGAAGCTCAAGCAGAAGCAAAAGAATGCATTGCAAAAAGAAGAATTCTGGCGACAACAACAAAATGCGGAGAACCATTGCGAATCAATGCCATTCGACTAACGAAGTTTGATGAAGACACAGTGGAGCCAATAATTGCAGTCAAAGTGGATAGCAATCAAGTCGAATCGACGACATTACTTGATTCTGGAGCTCAAGCAAAATTAATCTCTTACGGATTATACAAACAACTCAAGTCCACAGGTCAACTCCATCCTACTCCACCACAAGTGTTGGAAAGTAGTACATCACACTCGTTGAAAACATTGGGCTGGACTATATTGCATGTACAAGTACATCAATATATTTACGCACACAAGTTTTATGTAGTCGAGGATGAAAGCACACAACACCCCATGTTGTTGGGACACCCTTGGCAAAAAGAGTTCAATGTGCAGATAGATTGGAATGGGAATCCAATCAAAATTTAGCATACACAAGTACAACAGGTAATAGCCTTTGCTCAGCAACCCCTGGAAAAAAATCTAGAAGCAAGGGTGCCACCAAAGAACAACATAATACCCAAGGCTAACAAGCAGGTAAAAGTCAACCATGCTCACTACATACATACGAAGTCACCAACCGCAGTGCAAAGATCTAGGTTACCAAAACAAGAGAAACAAGTATGGATGCGGAAGGATAGAAATGACATGGCATACCAAAAACAATAAACAGAAGAATTCAACCGAAGCAAATAGTTCAACCAGAAACCAAGGGCTTAAAACAGATATGGATCCCAAATAAAATGCTCAACAATAACTCAAATGTGACTCGCATTTGGATACCGAAACAAAAGCAAAAGGAACTCCCTTCAGTACAAGCAACATCGGTAGGTAGACAGCTGCATTTGCAACCGGCAAACAGACTTATGTGGATGCCAATAAGCAACAAAACAGTGGCAACCAAGGAAGTAGCGAGAAACTTACAAAAACTAGTAAAAACAAGCTACCAATGGAAAGCAACAGAGATAAGGTCTACGGCCATTCCGACCATATTAATAGTAGCGGCAAAGCAAGCGACTTTTGCCCGAAAGACAATCAAACAAAGAGCAGTAGACTTACAGATGTTACTTGCAAAGAAAACAGAAAACCTCGACAGAGAATGCCAATAAGCCCCTTGCTTTATACCCTTCTCTTGCACATCATTAATTTTTCCATGAATTAGGGTATGCATAAAATAGGGCCACATTACATGGCCAAGCATTAGCACAAATTTTTCAATCTATGCAGGGCACATCCTCCGAGGCGATACCTTGTCGTCCGGGAGGACTCCGGCTAGGAGGGGGCGAGGCATTCTCAAATGCGGACCCAATAGCAGAAAGAGCAAAAAAGGGCATCATTTTTGACTTTTTTGAAGGGTTGTTGTTTGCCCGCAAAATTTCCTAGACTAACCCAAGTACATATGCCCTTATGCAGCATGAATCTACGTGTATATGGGGCCAAACGCCAAAGCAAGCCCCTAGGTGTGTGTATATAAGTAGAAATAGCCATTTTTCGAGCAAAATATTGAAAAAACGGAGAAATCTGGCCATAAAAATTTCATGTGAGTGTATATAATATTTTGCGGTGATTTTTTTGATTTATTATGATTTTTGGGGATTTTTTGGGGTTGATTTGCTATTTTCCTTTTAATTTTGCTAATTTTCGGCAGAAAAACTTAAAAAATACAAAAAGCAGGTGAAAAACGATCGTAATGAAAAACAAGAAATATGGGGATGATCAGTGACTATAAGACAACCTATGGTACAGCGGGGGTGCAATTGTGAGACTGGAGCAGAAAGCATGTTTTTTGCCACATTTTGACCGAAATGCCAAATTTCTGGTAAAAAGGGCAAATGGAGTCCAAATCAAGAAATTTTTGAGCCTAAACCGTATCTCACAAGAAGTTGGGAGAACATGTTAAATTTCATGAAAAGTGGTTCGGGAACCCCATTATAAGAATTTTTCACTTCATTTTTAGCTCAGTTTCACTATTGACCTTTGAGAGAGAGCTTCTGCCACCTAGAGCGATCGGAAGTTCCAGTAGCTTCTACGACATGCAGGACTACCGGATGGGCTTCAGACATGAGAGGTAGGGTCACCACCTTGAGCTTTTCGCGCATGTTTGTCATTTTGTCGCGAAAACTAGCGTAGGGTTCACACACAAAGCGGGCAGTAGAGACCTACAAGTAGAAGTGGCCACCTAACGGCTAACCCAAAAGCAATGAGACTTCATCCAAAGCTTACCCTAGCATAGGAGACCAATCTTGGATGTCCAAAGGCTGTAGAAAACCATCGGAAAAAACCCTAATTCCTCGGAATCCCCCAAGAGGCCACCAAATGGGAAATCGGCGGAGAAGCACCCAAATGCTACCAAAATTCATGGGTAGGAGCACCTCGACATGCTCGACAAGTCTATGTAGCCCACATGACCAAAAGGTGACCCGAAGCGGGACTTAACATCAGAAACGGCATCAGACACACAAAGCGTCAAATAGCTCTCGCGGCCAAACCGCATGTCTGTTTGCCACCAAACTTCACGAGCGGCTTTCATAGACCATCAACAACCAAGTCCTATGGTGGTAGACCACCACAAGTAATCAAAGACATGTAAATGCAACCACGGGTGCTTCTAAAGTGACAACTGCCAAATGGAGCTCCAGTGAAGCCAAAATCGACAAAAACCATACTGTAAGGATCCCCAAGGGATCGGGAAGCTATGGAGACCAACATCAAGAAATTTCATCGCCGAAAAGCACTCCAAAAGTGAAAAAACGGCTCTGAAATCCACACAGGGAGTTACTTTCTATCCATTTGACTTTTTTGTTGAAATTAGGCTCAAAAGGGACTTAGGGGGACTAAGGGCAGGCACCAGTGCCAGATTCCATGAAAAAATCATCAGGAGACATCCTACGCATAGGATGTCTCAAGGCCATTTCTGGGCACAAAACCCAACATTTTTCATCACACACATTTTCTGAATAGCCTTTACATGCTAGCCACCAAGTTTAATCACATTTGGACCCACATTGACCTCATATGCATGAAAAAATGCAAAGTTAGGGCATAGAGGCAATAATGGGCCATAGACCTACCAAAACTTGTCCAAATCACATGAAACTTGCATAGCACATTCATGAGCACATAGCCAACCAATCTGTGTTATCACTTGCAAAAATTGATGAAGTAGACTACGCGTAGGATGTCTATTTGACATTTTTGCCCCACAGAGGGTATTTTTACATTCCAGATCTTTTCTTATCACCTTTAAGAGCTCATATATCAAGTTTGAAGCCATTCTAATCAAATTTGACCCCCAACACCTTCAAGATGCACTTTTTGAGCCCAAAAACACTACACAGGGTCTTAACAACATCAAATCTTGTCCAAATCAAAATCCAAGAGCATGGCCATGTTCCACATGCCAAGGACTACCCACAGAACAAATCCCAAGACATTTTGATGAAATAGACATCCTACGCGTAGGATGTCTCAAGCATGTTTTTGACCTTCTGTGCAAAGAATGACATCATGGGAGCCAATACCATGGTGCAATGAGCCCATATATCAATTTTCAACCCATTTGGACATCATTTAGTACCTGTTATGGACATTCTACCCAATTGGTGACCTAAAGCCTGAATCAGCCCAAAAATCCATTTTTTGATGCCCAAATCCAAATCCAAGCACATAGCCATGTTGTACAGGCCAAGGACCACCAGCATGTCAAGTATCACCCAAATCTGATGAAAAAGACATCCTACGCGTAGGATGTCTAACTGAAAATTTTTGTCCAGAATTGCACTATGAGCACATGCACAATTTCACAAGTTCCTTTTAAGATTTATTTTCAATTTTCAAGTCATTTGGATAGTTAAAACTCAGTTTCTCAGCTGATATGGAAAAAGCGCTAACTTCAGACTACTGAGTGCAACAGGATCTATGGCAGTCGCAAAGTCACCGGCAAAGAAGAAAAGGATGACCGTAAAGGATTACTTGGAAGAAGTAGAGCCCTTCGTCATACCTGAAGGAACTCTAAATCCAACCAGCACATGGATCCAAGAAGATCTGCTAGAGTCCAATGATCTAAAGATTTACCAGGGCGTGTTCAAAGACACCGAAGGAAATGTGATAGAGCTACCAATGCTACCGCGGGAACTCAATGAGTTCGTCAGAAGCAAGATGGAAGAGTATCTGGAGAAGATTTCTCTCCATAATTATTTTGAAGCGGTGCCGGCAGGTATTGACATAAAAAGAGTATGGGAATTTGTGACAACAATAAAAAGAAGATGGAGTGGCCCAAGTTACAGGTATGCATGGAAAGCCAGACACAAAGATTCTAATCACCGAGAGAGTAGTGGCAGCTGCAGTAGACCTCTCCAACAAGGGGGATAGTGTAACCAAAAGAAGAGATGAAGTAAAGGTGTACACAGAAAAGAAATCCAACTACACCTTTGAAGACATTTCCAACCCTAAAGTGGCAATCATGAGTCAGCTGTACAATCAATATTTCCATATGTGTACAAAGCGGCCACAAAAGTACAGGATGCCGCCTGCAGCAATTGCCACAACATTCACCTGGGCAATGCAGAAAAGCAAGCCGAAGGTAATCAATTATGCAGCTTATGTACATGATAATATGGTGAAGATGGGAAACAAGAACCCCACATACATCGCGTCGGGTGAGCTAATTACGAAGGTGATTTATGGAGCACTACATGCCAAGGGAAGATGGCCCGACCCTCTATCATAGAACGACTGGCTGAGGCTCAAGGAAGATAAGGAAGACGAATAGCCAAAAGCACCAAGGGTGGCAACCCGTTTGAAAAGCCGGTTAGAAATCGTGCAAGAAGAGCAGCCAGAGATGAAGAAGGGAAAGAAGGAATCTGCCCAAGTGCCAGTAAAAGAGACGAAATCACAGAAAGCTGCACGGCTAGAGCGGCTGATGGAAAGCTTCAAGGCAGAAAGAGCCCTCAAAGGAGATTTAGACGAGCTATGGAATCCATCTCTAGAAGCAATGTTGGGATCATCCTGAAGGGTGCAAAGAGACAGATTCGATGATAACATTAATACTTTTGAGATTCTGGATGCCACAGCAGAGAATATCCCACGTGTACCATTTACAGAAGAGGAAGTGGAGCAAAAAGTCCGACGGAAACTGCTAGAAGAGCAGGAAGGCCAAGAGAGAGAAAGGAATACAAAGGCGGACAGAGATTTCAAGAAAAAGCGGACAACTCCACCGGCCAGCCCTGAGTCCAGCCCACCGCCCTCACCACCTCCTCGTAGCCCTCTACAAGAAGAGAAAGAGGAGCAAGACAAACCAGAAGACCAAGAAGAGTCAAAGCAAGAACAAAGCCAAGAGCAAGAAGCAAAGGAATAGGCTAAGCCTAAAAAAGAGCAGCCAGAGCCAAATGAAGTAAGATATAACACATTTCTAGACCTACTCGATGTCGGATATACAAAAGAAGAGGCTGCTAAGTCACATTTGACTTGGAAAGCAAGGGGTCTAAAGAGCATATGTAGAGCCTGAGGTTAGTGGAGCTTAAAGAAATGGCCACTGATACAGTGGACCTGCACCCACCCACCAATGATTGGGATGTGCTGATGACAAAGATAACCGGGCTAAGAGCACAGTCAATGGCCTCAAAAAGTGAAATGGCAACTCTTAAAGCCACTGAAGTGCAGATAAAGCTAAAGGTTGACACTTTACAAGAACAAAGCCAAAGGCAGATAGAGAGAGAGAGAGACAGAGCTACAAGACAGTCTGGCAAAGGCATTACAAAGATGCCAAGAAATGGAAAGAGAAAATCAAGCAGCAACTCAAACACTGCAAGGAGCCGAAGAGGAGTATAGACAACTCAGCAAGTCATTGACAGATGCAGAGAGGGAAAGGGATAACCTAACCCTACAACTTGCTGAGGAGTCCAAGGAAGTTGAGGCCATGCAAAATGCCAAAGAGAAGGAAGAAATAGAGCAGGAGGCCAACCAGGATGAGGTCCTTGAGCTCAAGGACCATCTTAAAGTTAAAGATCAAACCATCCAACGGCTACGGGCATCTCTTGCCAGAGTCAAAGCTACTAGCTCGACTCACACCACTACAGAGAGCCAGATCTATGAAGAACAAATGAAAGAGCTCCAAAAAGAGTTTAGCTTAGATAAGAAGCAAAGGTTGATGATGGCAGAAGAGTCGGTGGTTATGCAAACATGCATGGAAGAAGAGCAGAAAGCAATGCAAGATGAGCTAGAAAATATCAAGAGAAAGCTCGAGGAGGCGGAGAAGATAAACGCCGAGTTGAACGACCTCCTTGTGAACATGGGAGAAGAAGCTGAAGCAGTGAAACAGACACTCCAAAAGAAGATAGATGAGCTAAGAGGCCAGCAGACAAAAGAGCAAGCAGGCACAGGGCCAGCAACCATGAAGGCATAGACATAGAGAATGTGGCAGATCCTGTGGACACACCCATGCAAGAGGAAATCCTAGTAGGACCCTCTCAAGAGCCACAATATCTGACAGAAGAAGAGGAAGAGAAACTGCGCAAGGCCATAGAGGCAGAAATCAGAGAGACGGTCAAGGAAGCCTTGGAATGGAAGCAGAGGGTTTTTAAATCCATGATCATTCAGAAGATAGACGCCAGCACCCTCCGACGTGAATGGCTACAACCCTCTCTCCCATATCCTTAAATAAATTAGGAAGCCCGCCACCATCAACAAGAGGATCAGAGAAGAGCCGACAGTGCCACTCTACACAGCAGATATCTCCCAGCCTGAAAGGGAAAATTTGATAGTCAACTCCCAACCTAGGTGGAGAAAGGCATGGCTGACGAAGTATCCACAGTACCTAGTCCATTTGGTAGAGGCACCCAAAATCATCAGAGACAACCTAAGCTTCTGCCCTCTACCAAGGATGCGGACGTGGAAGGGCCAGGAGATACTACAAATAAGCCAACCCACTTGGCTGAACTATCCGAAGCTGTCAAGCTTGAACGCATGTGAGAGATTAAGTGTTCAATACATGGTGAAAACCCTAACACGCACCATCAAATTGTTCATTGGCTTGCCTGACCTATCTTGCATAATGATGAGGAAGATCTGCAAAACCCTTTTGGCAGTCTTTGAGACGTTCAAACTGGGTCAGGTGACAGACATTATCTTCTTCTTTCAAGATACTTATAGATGTGCATACGATCTGTCTGGTCAGCCTTCCAAGGAGGTGATACATGCATTGTATCAAAGGATCATGTTTTGCCATCCTATCACCTCCAAGCCTTTGAAGAAGCTTTCTACACCGGCCTCTTCACCATCAACACTGATATATTCGGCCCAACACTACTGGATTTACATGCAAGATACGATTCGCTGCTCAAGATGCGCGAAACCATAAGATGAAGAAGCAGCTCAACAGGCATGTCGGGGACAACATGAGCAAGGAGGGGGAGAGTGTTAGAAGCTGGACACACCCTATAGAAAATGACAGCTCGGCAGATTATCATTTTTTTGTAATTATTCAATTATTGAGAAAACTCAAAATTTCACCTTGTAAATATTGGGGCTTACAGAAGTTTCCAGATTGTATCCCAATTTTGACATTTAATTTGAGTAGATGGTTGATTTGGAACTTTAGGGTTTGATAATTGTAAGGTATTTATACCACTTTTTGACCTTAATGAAAAACCTTTTTTCATTTTAAAAAAGTTTGGAAGTATGTGAGTGAGCGTACTGTGTACGAGAGAGAGTGTGAGCTTCATCTTGACGCTACATGTTCACCGGTGGTCGGAATCGAGTGTGGAGAACTGCAGCGTGTTGCCCCCGACGAGAGCTACACGTCGATACCTACATTGCATGCGTATGGTCTGGTTTTGCGAGCTCCATCTACGAGCTTCAACTGGTGATTCGGTGAGCATACGTTGTCCGATTTTGCATTGCAGCATATCCACGCATTCACATTGAGTAGAGATACACATTAGGTACTTTAGATTTTGGAAACGAAGACATGCAAATTTCGGCCAGACATCCTACGTGATTTTGCACCAGGTGTTTTGGGTTGGGGTTTTGGTTCATAGACCTTAGGGAGAGCGACCTATTGGTGTTAGTAGGGTCTCCTTCAAGTTCTGTGGTGTTTCGAGATTGTTTGATGGATGTTCGGCTGTAGAAAGTGTTGTAGGAAGTTTACTCTTATGCACTCCTGAAGGCTGTGACTTAGACATTGGGTAGAGACCTCTGTAAGAATTAGTTAGGAGTCGGTCAAGTGTCGGTTGACACCTTATGCTTGCTTCCACGTGTCTGCGGGTCGAGCTTCGTCCTTAGCTGACAAATCTTGTTAGGTGAGTTC
This sequence comes from Adiantum capillus-veneris, assembly GCF_014529385.1. NCBI lineage: Eukaryota > Viridiplantae > Streptophyta > Polypodiopsida > Polypodiales > Pteridaceae > Adiantum > Adiantum capillus-veneris. The sequence goes on from NC_140957.1 coordinate 33,730,469, forward strand.
TCGTTGTGCTGACGTTCGTCGCGGCGTATCCGTCCAACACAAGGAAAAATGGAAACAAAACTCAGTATTTACAAGTTTAAAATCCTAACATGATAGACAAATGGGGGTTAGATGTAAATACCATAATTCTAGATATGGCCGCAAAAGAAGGACCACCAACCTTAGAATTCGAGGGATACAATCAAGTTGATTTAAAGCCTTTGAAATGGCTTAGTACTGATAATCCTAGGATCAGTGTCTATTGTTGGGAGGATAGAAACGATAAAGATCTTCTATGGACTTTGCATCCCAAATCAGGGAACTTAACACCCATAAAGATCATCTCTATCTTCAAAATCAAAGAAAAGGGACTAGCAAATCTACCAACCTACCTGTTTAGAGATTGTTATAACAACAACTTTGTTATGATGACTCCTGAGGAGGTGGAACAAACCAAATATCAAGGATTTTCAATAAGGGATTAGATCCTAAGTTGCATTATTCGTTATTCGGGAGACGTATAATACGCGAATAATGGGCGTATTATTCGTTTATCTAAATTATACGGCCGTATTATACGGTGCCACATCAGCATAAACGAGTAATCGTATAACTTCTTGATTTTTCGATCGAAATTTTTTTCGATTGAAATTATTTTCGATCAAAAATTATAACGACCCAATATGTTAGTATATATAGTAGCACGCGACAGGCTTTATACCAGCTTTCACAGTCTGTGTTGTCCATGTGAGTACTCTCACCAAACGATCAAAAAAAGTAATTTTTAAAAAAATAAAATAATTAGAGTTTAATAAAAATTAAAATTCAATAGAATTTTAAGTTTTGTGATTTACATATATGAATTTGTTTTGAAAAACTTAGTAAATAGTTGAAAGTTTGTATTTTGTGAAGAGTTTAATCTCTCACCTGATACAAACTATAATTATAAGAATCACTTGTCAATGTGTTCAATTAATTGACACTTGAAAGTGACTAATAAAAAAAAAGTAAGATATTATCGTTGTGTGTAGAGTGTACTCTCACTTGAGATAATTAGTTTAAAAATATATTTACATAAAAATTATTTTTATGTAATTTAAAGTTCAATTTTGATGTGTAGAGATTTTCTCTCACTTCAAAATGATTATAATGAAACAAAATTATATTTTTACATTTTGTGTAGAGCTATTCACACTACAATGCTCTCACTAGAGTAAAAATTTAGGAAAAACATGTCCAAAAATATTGATATTCTCTTATCTTTATTTGGACTGCAAAATCTATCGTACTGTGTGAGAGCATACAGATGCTCGCATTGTAGATAGATAATCGCTTTAAAATCTATGATAAAGTGTAAGAACTTTTTGTTCACACTTTACATAGATACGATAATTATCAAGTATTGTAAGTGATTATCGTTTTGAAATTTAAAAATGTCACTTATAGCTCTTGTATGTATAGCAATTTATAATGATAATCATTTTAATACTTGATTTAATTGTAATTATTGATTATCGTAATGTGTTAAAGCTACAAGCTCGCACTTTAGATAAATCGATGCAATTTATATGTAATCCAATGGTATTGTTTTTTATTATTGTATTTTTGTTCAATCATTGTTTTTAATTATTTTAATTTCGTTCAATCATTGTTAGTTAAATTAGTTAAATGTTTTAATTGATTTTGATTATGAAAATGATCATTGACTTTGTTTTTACTAGCAAATTACTTTTGTGCATCATGGTGAAAGGACAAGAGTGGAGTTATGTGCATGAGTTGAAAGCTAGGAGAAATACATCTAGACTTAAATGTAAATCTTGTGGCCACGAGTTCAGTGGTAAGCAACCAGAATTAAAGAGAATTTATTTAAAGTCCCTGGCAATGTTGAAAAGTGCGGGGCACCACCAAAAGATATTCATGAAAAATTTGCCATGTATTCTCACAAAGTAAAGTTGATTCTTGCAGCTAAACATAAAGGTGATGTTTCTAAAGATATTCATGCGAATATTGAACCATATGTATGCAATGAGGCAACACAAGAGGTGTGTACCACTCAAGTAAACGATCAAATTTCTCAATTAAACCCTCTTCATGGACATGCTTCTACATCAGGAAGAGTTCCTAGCACAAGCAAATCCGGTAGAGCATCATCCAATGGACAGACAATGCCTGAAGCATTAGGTAAACAATGGTTGCTTGAGTTGCATTTAAAATGGACACAAGCATTTGTTGCGTGTGGCATATCGTTCAATGCTATGCGCGATCCAATATTTCAAGATGCTTTGATGAGTACAACCAAAAAAGGATTTGTGCTTCCTGACTATAACAAGATGGGAACTGAATATCTTGATAAAGTCAAAGACAGTACTGAATCCATTCTCAAACACATAGTTCTAGAGTTTGTTCCAACATATGGATGCACCATAGCATTGGATGGATGGACTAACTATCACAAAAAACCTTTAATCAATGTAATGCTTATTAACCCTAGAGGGGCTATGTTCGTGGAATCAATTGACAGCTCATTGAAAGAGAAGACTATCACCTACCTAGCAGGGGTGTATGAGCGTGCAATTGCAAAGGCAGGTGGACCAAAGAATGTGACTGCTATTGTCAAAGATAATGCGGCCAACTACAAAGGAGCAGGAAGAGATATTCAAGTCAAGTATGCGGAGATTTCTTGTGTACCATGTGCAGCTCACACTTTAAATTTTCTTTTAAAAGATATTGGTAAAATGGCATGTGTGAAGCAAACTTTATTGGATGCAAATCCTGTGGTAAAAGGATAAAGCTACCATGATTACAATTGTTAACAAGCGTTGGGTGCAGTTGCATACGCCATTGCATGGTGCGGCTTTTGTATTGGATCCTAAGTTTCAAATGCATCAGCAATCTACCAACAAAGAAGTTATGTCCGACTTCAAAACAGTGTGCTCCCAACTCTTAGGGCACGAAGATGGAAAAACAGCTTTTCATCAGCGAGTAGATTATGCCAACAGAACTGGTATGTTTCAGGATCCGTGGCATATAGATGCCATTGGAAAAACAAGTGCACCTTTATGGTGAAAGGAGTATGGTGGAGAGAAAGTGGAGTTGCAACACATTGCACTTAGAGTTTTATCAGTAGCTGCATCAAGTGGAAGTTGTGAGCGAAACTGGTCAGCATTCGACTTTGTGCACACTAAAAAGCGAAACAGACTTCATACTAAACGGGCTGCTGATTTGGTGTATGTTTTTTACAATATGAGACTTATTTATAAGCCTCAAAACATTGCAACTAGAGCCGCTCAAAAGCAATATGGAGTCTTCCAAACGCATGAAGCTATTTCTGCAGAAGTTGATGATGATGATGATATGGAATGGGAGATAGTTTCAGAATTCTCAGATATGGACGAAGTAGATGATATGGTTGTAGTTTTTGAAGATGGAGATGATTTGTGAGAGTACCACTGTAATACTTACTCAACAAGTTTTTGTATATGATGAAAGAAAGTGTTATCTCGTTGTCGTTCACATCAAAACCTCTCTCTTGCTCTCTCTCATAGGCACATCTTCACTCACACTCAAATATAAACTGCCGATAATATCTTTTCGAATAACAATTACATAAAGTCGATGTAGGTTTGAAATTACAACAAGGTTCTGGGAAATTACTCAATCGAAAAGAGTTTGATATAATTTTGAGATTACAAAAAGCTTTTGAGTGACTTATGAGTTTGATAGATTTGCTATAAGTTCGTCTATGGTAAAATCTGTAATTCCTAGCTCAGGAGATGATTGAGCAACATCTTCATGTGAACTGGTAGTATCATCTGGCAAAGGTCCATACAATGATTCATATCATTGAAGCTTTGCTTCTGCATCACTTAACTCTATTTCAAGCTCAAGAATACGGCCACGAAGCATGTCCGGTGTCTCTCCTTGGCTGCCAAGGTCCTATCCTTGGCTGGATAATTCAGTCACTGTTTCTGACTCTTCAGGAAGTAAAACAATAGGACGCTTGCGAGGAGGCATTGGATTATTTGCATTGCGTGCTGCCACCTTTTTTGCAATGCGTCCACGTCCAACGCCAGCGGTGCCTGGACGATCTGACCAATCCACTCTCTTCAGCAAAACATACTGAACATAGCATTGCTGAATAAAGTAGATTGCTACTTGGTTGTTGTTTAGTAGGCATCTCTCTTGTCGTATAAACCTTTGCAGCAATACACGTGCCAATCCTTTATGTTGCAAATCAGAGAGCTTTAACGGAGCTGTATCTTTTGCATTGCCACTTATTTGAAATAGTTGATGGCGTACAAAGTGATTAGGGAAAAGATTTTTGCAATCTTTAAGGGTTAATGGTTCGCCCTGCAGCTCAGATTCATCTTCTTCAATGTTGTCAATAGTAGAAAGATCTTCTTGTCCACATCTAGCTTGTTCTTCTTTAAAAATTGCATGAGCTTCAGCGTGGTTGAGTTCTTCTTCCATATCTGCATATCAGGTGAACATGTCATTACTTTTAAATACCCATTCAATTAATTTGACATTGGACAGTATATCGAATGACAAACATAGATATTTTGTTCAATTAAACATACAATTAAATTTGACACCAAAGTAAAACAATGATGAAATCATGAGACTGTGTTTTCATTAATCATCAGCTAGTCATAAGCCAGATGTCATTACAATGTTGTAACCCACTCTATGGGCACCATTTAAACATAAGGAGAGATCAAAAGCATTAGGCCGAGTTTTGGGGTTTTGGCGCTTGCCGGTCTCAAGATGAGCAAGTACATTACTCAAAAAATGTCTCTTGCTTTTGTTCTTGGGGCTCTGGTAAGCACTTCAAAATGCATTTACATGTATGACACATGGAATAAATATCCATAGCTTTGGTCCAGGAGGGAGGATTACTAGATATACATTCGGGGGCTTTCCATGGATAATCTCTCTCATATTGTTTTCTAGTTTCTATCTGCATATCGCGTAGAGGAGGAAAACCGGTTGTCGTATTTGTTTTGGTGCATGAACCCCAATCCACAATGCCGGCGTAAACACCTTTTTCGCCAAAATGCAGCATCATATTCCGAGAGTGTAGATCATTGTGGAGGTAGTTATGTGTATGTATATACTTCAGAGTTTGGAGGAGAGCATTGATGATCTGCAAAATATTCTCCTGGAATAGCTCTACTATTCTTGCAGTGAGTATGTAATCGCGAATGACAGGCTGGCTGCCGTCTGCAGTGCATTCTTTGATCCATTGCTCCACATGGCCGCCATTCCAAAATCGTGAAATGAGCATTGGTTGTTCCACGTGGCGCACCATGGCAAGAGGGTAGATAATACCTCGATGTGAAATATCCAAAATTGTTGCTTCGTCTTTGACCTGTTGCTCCATGGTGGGCCCATGTAAGTGTACTTTGAACACTTTTGCAACATACACTTGATCTTTGAAATCGGGATGTGTGACACCCACACGCTTCACATGTGACCATCTTCCCTCTCCCAGCTGTGGAGCTTGGATATTGAAGACGGCTGTGTCAGGTAAAAGGTGTAAAATAGGTCGTAGCTGAGAGAGGTCTAATGTAGCAACGGATGACGTTGCAGGCTCTGTTCTAAGAATGATTTTTGGTTCAACAGTAGCTTCATAAGAGCTGGCTTCCACTCTTGCACGCTTTGCTGCTCTTTCTAACTTTTCCTTGCTCTTGAACTCCGTGTAAAGCTATTGCACAAGATGTATGCGCTCAGCTATGTTTGGCAAGAAAGTAATTGCAAGATTTTTCAGTTCTTGAAAGGTTTTCATGATCTGTCCAATGGTTTGTTTGACCATGTTTACTAAAGCACCTGATGTCAGGAGGGCTATGTCTAAAATAGCTGGTGCAAACTTTGACTGGAGCTGCTCAAACACAGACTTGGTTAGAGTCTCTGTAAGCTGATAAAAATGCTCTGGAGCGACAGGGTTTAAACAATGCCTAATCTCTGCCTCTGACGTGTAATGGAAGTGTCTAACAATCACTTCAGAGACGAACTTTTGTTGATGTTTCGCTAGCTTCGTGTCTTCCATATCCGTATGACAAAATTATAAATTAAGAATCTTACGAAAAGATTGTACACCATAGTAACATAGTTATTATATAATGAGTGTTAACCCTATATATATTAAATGATGATTCAAATTTATTAAATAATATTAAATTATTGTAAATTAAAGAGAAAATATTATGATTACAAACCACATTGTGCGAATCGACCATGAAAATTAAATTAGATAGAGAGAGAGAGAGAGAGAGAGAGAGAGAGAGAGAGAGAGAGAGAGAGAGAGAGAGAGAGAGAGAGAGAGAGGCCAGGAGTGTGAGATGCTCTCAACACAAGAACTGGACCCTGCTATGTGCAGAAGTGTGAGATGATGAAAGAAATTACATCTAAAGGGTTGGAAAATCGTATATGTGAATAGCTCAGCTAGTGTGAGATATTCTCAGCACAAGTCCTAGATGCTGTTGTAAAATAGATTGATAGTTTTTATCAATCTAATCCCTGATAAAGTGTGTGGAACTCACAACACAACTATCAGCGGATAAATTAACAATTGCAAATGTAAGTTACCTATCGTATGTGTTTACGTCCAAAACAACACCAAGTCATTTAATGATGAAAAATGATTTTCTTTTGGAATATGAAACACACGAGTAACCAGTATGTCACATTAAGATGAAGAGGGCATGAAAATATGCATCTCTTCACTCTTAATATAATGAGTGGTAACGCTTGTGTTTCTATGTAACACATATGATAGAAAAACTTAATCTAAAATTGTAAATTTTATAAGCTATTTCTAATGGAGTGTGTGGAACGCACAACACAACCATCAGCAAACAGCTCAACAATCTCAAATGTAAATCAATTATTGTATATATCTACGTTCAAAGTAACACCAAGTCATCTGCTGATGAACAATGATGTTACTATAGAAATAGAAGCACAAAAATAACAAAAGTCGCATTAAGATGAAGAGGGCATAAAGTATGCATCTCTACACTCTTAAAATGACGAAGGTTAATCTTTGTGCTTCTATCTAGAATAATCAATAATGATTTACTTTAAGATTGTAAATTTTATAGGCCACTCTGAAGTGAGAGGTGTAGCATCATGCCTACTACACTCCACGAGTCGACCTCTAATCCTAACTCATCGCTATGGTGAGAGATATACTACTGCACCATACGAGTGAGAATCTAAATTTACCCTAAGCCTTCCCTAGAGTGAGTTATATAACTACACACCACGGGAAAGGAAACTATATTCTACACACCTCTGGAGTGAGCCATATGGCTACACACCACGAAGTGGCCTACGACCTGCAAACCAACTTTGTGGTGAGAGCCGAAACTACTGCACCACACAAGTCTGGCACAACACAAAAAAGAAGTTAGTATTTGCTGAAAATTTTAAAAATTTACCTGAAAACCGTTGTAAACCGAAGACACTGTCTCTATCTGTCAAACTCTCAGAAGCTACAAGCTCTCCAAACTCCAAAAAATTCCACAATTCTTTTCGATCGAATACGGCGATGATTGTATATATATACAGTTTTTCGATCGAAAAATATCTCGATCGAAAACGGTTTTATACGGCTATTCGGTAATTATTCGGAAATACGGCGTATATTGACGTTTGATACGTATAATTTTTGTTATACGGGCATATAAATGCAATGCAGATTGGATCTTGGGCCAAGGACCAGAAACTATTCCAAGAGATGAACACCATGAGAGATCTTCTAAGAGCAATGTTAAGAAACCAGAAACCACCTCATCACACAGAAAACCGGGTGACGCTAAGGCCAGTCCAAGGCTACATGAGTCCCTATTTCCGACAGACTGGTTTGAAGGACTCAGAACAGGACCAACTGCCAGGAGACTGGGAGTTGAACCAAATAGACGCATCAGACCAGCTGATTTTTAAAAATGGGTCAAAAAATACAATAGATCTGAGGATCCATGACCACTTAGCAAGCTTTAAGCAAGTGTTTAGAGCATAACGCATATTCGATTTCCATACTCAATTCGACGCGTTTGGAATGACATTAAAAGGAAAAGCATTGACATGGTACCAAAACATTCCACCAAGGTCAATCATGGACTTGAATACATTAGCTCAAGGATTTGTAGCTGCTTGTTCCAAAACGGGTATCAAACAAATATTGTAGCTCAAATCTACAGCTTTAAACAGAAACAAGGTGAGTCTGTTAGGAATTGTGCAACTCAAATGAAACAATACATTGTCAGATGTCCAAATCTAGAGATACCTGCATAAGAACGACTAATATCATTGTTTCTAGAGGGACTGCTAAACAAAGAACTTCATGCTATAGTATATAGCAAGAAGCATACAACCCTAGAAGAGTGTGTGTCAGATGTGATTGACTTAAAAGAAAATTGTGATATTTTCAACAAAGAAGATGTCCCTAAGGATAACCAAAGTGAGAAAACAGCTTCCACTAAACCAGCACAAGTGGGAACGACCGCTACAGCACCACTTTCAGTCATACAAGACATGCTCAAAAGGATGAATGACATGATGAATAACATGCAAAAAGCACCTATGAGGGGACCATGGCAAGGGATTCCTCAACAGGGCTAACCAATTAGACTACAAAAATGGTGTGCAATCGAGGAAAAATGGACCGACCATGAGACCAATGAGTGCTACTACCGACCAAAGTATGATGGGAATGTCCAATACGTATCCATGAGGCGACAAGGACAACCCATGTACAGATACCAGCCTAGCATGGCACCATCTCAAAGACCACCGATGGATATGGAAAGATCTCAACCCGTGTTGGGTCAACAAAGTTCGTATCCAGGACATAATGCAATGCCTGTAGAGTACATGCATTCAGAAGGAGTCATAGATGAACAAGCACTAGTGCCTATTACACCCTATGTTGAGCCTAGTCCATCTCCAGTAATGGTAGAAGGAGATTGGTACAATTCACATCCACCGCCAATGGAAGGACCTATGACTTATGCTTCACCAGATCTCGCACCAATGTATTATGTAGCTAATCAAGGTGTTATATCTCCTATGGTAAGACCCATGATTAAGCCAAGAACAGAAAACTATCACAAATGTGGTGCCGATGATCATTGGAAAAATGAATGTCGAGAGCCTGACAATAACCTCAAGATGGTTGAAGCTTATTGCATACAATGTTGCAAAAAGGGAAGACACTTCCCAGAAGAGTGTCCTAAAAATCCTCTAAACAAGGATAAAACAGTAGTAAATGTAGTCCAAGTGATACCTAGTAGCTCATCCAAGAGTGAACCACTTGTTCCAATCAAGGTAATCACTAAAGCCCAGGTTAAGAAAAAGAAACATAACTTCTTGATGATTCGGAGAATACAAAAGTGGCCTCTCAAAAGACCAAAAGAAGCAGAAGCAAAAGATATGAGATGAGAAAACAAAAACTACAAGCTAAGATCGAGGAGAAAGCAAAAAAGCTATTCCAAGAAAAGGTAAAAGAACTTGGAAGTGAAATCAAAGATCAACCATGAAATTTGGAGGATCAACTTTGGTTGATAAAATTTTTGAGCCTATTAATGTATCCTTGGAAGCCTACCAAGCAGGACTTAAAGCAGGCCAGAACATGGAAAACAAATGGAAGAACTATCCTTCTCCAGGCATGAAAGCAGCTAAGCTTGAAGCTTATCAAAATTTGGTAAGAATCACACAAGAGATACTGGAAAAACAAAAACCCAAGCTCTAAAGTATGGAAAAACCGGAGGAGCTTGTGGTGAAAGACAATCAAGAAAAATATGAAGTGGTGGTAGAACCCCACTTTGAACCAAAAAATCCTGAACTTATAGTGCTAGACAGTGAAGATGCCTTAGACGGGATTCCATCCGTAGAGGAAGACTGGCCAGGACACTTATGAGAAAAAGTTCGAGAGATCAATGATGGGAGCCTAACTCTAAAGTCAACTCCTATAGAGGAAGTTTTGTTCGACAACCTACCTCCTGATATGGACATGGATGTACAATCCTTGTATAGGGATTGTGAATCTGAAGCTTCAGGAATGTCTAAACCATTGACCACGAAGACATTACATTCTCACTTGGGAGATAACGAAGATGAATCCGTAGTATGTAAGACCACTCAAGTAAAAAGAGTGGAACAGACCCTGGAAGTAGACAATATTCATTCAATCATGTCTACACCCATCCAATGCACTCTTACTATGGGAGAAGTGTTAAAAATCGGACCATATTTATGGAATGACCTACAAAAAACCCTAGAGAAGGTGGGAATAACGAGGCTCGTCCTAAAAAAATTGGAAAGATTGAAAACAAAATGGATAACAAGGAGATTCGATTTGTTCCAATGAACAAAGTTGGAGAATATTACGAAGGGAAAGAAGGAAACACCACCCTTCTAGTGAAATATAATGACATTGAAACCATGGAAGTACTGGATAGCGGGGCAGGCATAGCCGTAGCCACAAAAGCAGTATGGGAACCCTGGGGACAATCGGCCAATAGACAAACTTGAATGAAATTGCAATTGGTTAATGGACATATTGAAAGACCCTTAGGGCTGCTAGAAAAAGTGATAGTTAATTCTTGTGGGATTGAATATCAATACACCTTTTCCATAATAGACTTTGGAAAAAAACTCAATTATGAAATCTTATTGGGAAGACCTTTCATGCGACAGGTACAGCTTATCCAAGATTAGGGAAACAATTATATGTACTTGAAGCAAGTGGGATCTATAACAAGGGTTAATCTAAAAGATCACACTCATAGAGATGTCATGAAAACACCCATACAAGCGTTCAATTCAGTCTCTTTGACTAAAACTAAGCTTCCCTTGTGGTTAAGCTGTTACCATATACATGTGGTAGTGATGTGTGAAAACACACTAGGACCGCTAGGGCATTTTTTCCCTGTTTAGGAGGTTTTTTTCCCGTGCATTGTATATACGTCCATCACTCTAGGGCAATCTATCTTTCCATTGCACACTAAGAAACACACTCTCTATTGTGTGCCTTGAGATTCCTTCATCTTCTCCAAGATGTGTGTGTTTCTCTGTAACCCTTATTCCAACAATTGGTATCAAAGTAGGTTGCGTCCTCCCGGGCTTAGTCGCCAGCTGCTCGAGCACATGCCTGCTCACTTTCTCTGATTTTAGTGAGGTTTGGCGACAATTTGTAAGTCGACAAAAATTTTGGGAGACCTCGTATAGATCAGTCTGCTCAGATTTCTGATTCGGGCTCATTTTGTCCCTTGTTTCCACTATAGACAGGTTTGCACAGGCCATTTTGTCATTTTGTGTAAAATTCATGTCAGTGCCGTTTTTTGGATAACAGGCGCCTTACAATCTTCTACGGTTTGTGCTATATAGCGCGTGTTGTTCTCTCTCCGTTTCTCCTCTTTTCGGGTAGTTTTCACATCAGGTGCAGCACTTATCATGGCTGACAACAACACAGATGTCTTCAAGAGAGGAGAGGTTGGATGAGGACAATTACCCTATGTGGGCTTATATGATGCAACACGTTCTTGTGTCAAAGGGAGTATGGAATATTTTGCAGGGCATTGATGTACGTCCTAGTTCTGAGGATGTAGGCGATGTTGAGGATGTTGTAGGTCTTACTGCAAGGATTGCTGCTATTAAAGTTGTTTTACCTATGGCAGAACAAGCTTGTTGGGATTTAAAGGATGCGCAGGATCATGCATGGATTGTGTTGTCTATGAAGTGCACCATTGTTCCTCACATTTGTTCAGCAAAATCTACAAAACAGGCTTGGGATATTCTAGCAGGTCTTTATGCAACCCACAATGAGGCTAAAATTTCTTTGCTGCATAAAGAGCTGGAATCAAAGATTATGCATGAGGAAGATGATATGGACAGTTTTCTTACAGGTGTCAAGGATACCAATGAACAACTTATTTCTACAGGTGAAGTCATTTCAGACAGTTCCCTTGTGCAAACTGTTCTTGATGCCTTACCATATTCTTACCAGACTTCTGCTAGTACTTGGAGACTTCAGACCCAAGGGAATCCTCAAGTTGTCAAGTTTGATGCATTATGAACATTACTGTTGCAAGAGTCACTTTCCAGAAAAAACAAGACTAGACAGTGGGTGGGCAGTTGAACATGCTTCTATTGTTTCTCAAAGAAAGGGTGGTAACAGCAATGCAGCCACTTCTTATGATTCTGTTGCCAGTGACAAAACTTCTGTTCCCAATGCTTCTACTGGCAGCACTTCGTCTGGCAATCCGGGTGATAAGGCCAAAAAGAAGATGATTTTCCATTATTGTAAATCTAATGATCACTTGATCGAGCAGTGTTCTAAGCTAAAGGCAAAAGAGGCTAAGAAGAAAGAGGGAGGTTCCACTACAAATGCTGGTTCCATTACAAATGTAGCCATTGTTGAGTCTTCTATAAAAGGAGACTATAATACTGATGTTGATGCAAAATGGGCTTTTAGTGCAAAGTGCACTTACAATCATGTTGTTCATGATGCATGCATGTCAGTTGCTGCAGATTCACATGTGTGGTATTTCAAAAGTGGTGCTACAAAGCACATTACCTCACATCGTGAATTGTTCACCTCTATCGAATCTGTACCTCATGGGAATCGTGCCACTTGTGCCAACAATGCCTCTTATCCAGTTTAGGGAGTTGGAAAGATTGTGCTTACTGCTACTAATGGCAGTTCTTTCACACTTGCTAATGCACTTTATCTACCTGGGATCAAGAAGAACCTTTTGACTTAGACTTGTAGTCAAATTTGTGGATGACAGATATACAGTTCATGATCTCAGTTTTGGTGATGAAATCGTTGCATGTGGACTTTTGTGCCGTGGGCTGTATAAGCTCACTTTGTTATGACAAGTGTGGATTAAATTTTGTAAATGTAGTTGCAGATTCAAGGGCTATTTCAAATGCAAAACTTTGGGATGCACATTTTGGTTATCTGAATTTTTCCAGTTTTCTCCGTTTGCAGAAATCTAATATGGTTGCTTCTTTGCCGCCTCTTGAAGCACCTGCCAAACATGTTTTGTGAAGACTGTATTTTGAGTAAGATGTAGCATTCTAAGTTTCCAAAGGATTGTTCAGTTCGGGCCACATGCAAGTTGCAGCTTGTGCATAGTGATGTTTGTGGGCCCATGCAAACTCCATCCTTGGGCAATTACCTTTACTTTGTGACATTCATTGATGATTACTCCAAGCATGCATGGGTATTTCCACTAAAAGATAAGTCCAAAGTTTTTATGTGCTTCAAACAATTTTTGGCTATGACTGAAAATGTCTCAAAATGTACTATGGGAATCCTCCGTTCCGATTGAGGGGGGGAGTATGTGTCTCATGAATTCAATGCATTTCTAGCTAGTCGTGGGATAAAACACCAATCTATAGTGCCTTATACACCTCAACAAAATGGTGTTGCTGAGAGGAAAGGCAGATCACTTACAAAAATGGCACGATGTATGGTTAAAAGTCAAGCTTTTCCGCATTCTTTTTCGCTTGAGGCCATCATGTGTGCCACTTATGTACTAAACAGGTGTCCTACGAAAGCTTTGCAGTCTATTACTCCATATGAAGCATGGCATGATAAAAAGCCTTCTATTGAGCACATGCGTTGATAGCCGTTTTTCGGCTTTCCATAATTGCCATAGTAAGCTACCTCACCCTACCAAATTCACCCAAACAATATGGCTATCCCTACCATTTTACTGTACATAGGCGTGTGTGAGTTACGGGACTTTTCCCATATCTCCTTAAAAACCCTCAGCTAGCTAGTCACTGGGCTAGTTGAGCCAAAAAAATAAATAAAATAAAATATATTATGGCCCATTTGTGTGTAAATATTGCATTATATATATGGACTAAATATAGGGATTTTTATAATTATTTTGGTATTTTATTTAAATATTTCTACTTAGGTGTGTGTTTTATTAAACCTATATACACCTTCTTTCATCCTCTTACACCATAAGTATATTTTTTGCCAATATGTACATACTCTAACCTTATATTTTTTCTTTATACAAATCACTCCCACATTTTCACCCTCACCCTCGTGAAAACAAAAAATTGATTTCTACTCATTGGTCACGTTTATTATATTATTTACTTGCATACCTTTTCTTCTTTCACCCAAAATAATTCAAAGAGGGACCATATCATATGATTCCAATATCTTTCCATATCCATAACTCCTCCATATTTTTATTATTATTTTTACTCATTATTCTAACACCATGTGCTCATTGAGCTAAAGTCCATGAATAGTCCATACACTAGTCCCACCATGTATATATTTCTTTATTCACCAATAATCCTCCTCCATGCATGGGTCAAGGGCAACTTGGATGCTTTGTATTATGATATGACAAAGGAGGTGCTCACTCTTGGATGCATTGTACAAATTCAACAAAGGAGGGGGCCACTGAAGACTTTTTGTGAAGAAAAAACAGGTCTTTTGGTGGGATTTTTAATATCCATCTCCACTCCAAATTTTGAGCGGTGGTCATGAGAGAAAATGTAGCCCACACTCTGAATAATCACCTCAAATTTTTTCATGATTTTTGGAGCTACCAGCGGTGAGATATGATTTTTTGAGTGGACCCCAGTCTGTCCACTTTTCTCACAAGTAACCCATAGTCCTCTCTCACCTCTTTCCACACTTCTACACACACACACACACACATTCCTCTCAATCCCTCACTCAAACCTGCACCTTCAATGGTTTCTCTCACCTTCTTCACCATTAACCTCCCCACTTACTTCCATAGCTCTCATATGAGCTCTCCATGTACATACACCATCTCTATGCCTCTCTCTATTATCTCCAAAGTACAATTCCATCTTACTCTTTATATATATATACATAAATTCAGCATGTGTACCATGCTAAACCTCTGCAAATCAAGAGATCTCATCAACAAAATTACCATTTTCATCACGATAATCAACCTTGGCGGCGGTGGCGTAAAGAAGGGAAGACGAAGAAGAAGATCGATAGTCATTTTGAGAACCTATACAAGTAAGTCCAAAACTTCTTCAAGCTTCACCATCACAAGGATTTTCTCACTTCATTCAACCATCTTACTTCAACCATCCACCCCGTTCTACCCATTGTAAATATAACATTAACTTTCTAGTGATTTCTAACACTAACCACTAACATACTAACACAAAATAGCATTGACCTAACCATAAAAGACACCTCACCTCAAGACATGTACAAAGTAACTCTCTCTTTCGCTCTCTCTCCTTACTTAAAACTTTACTTTCACCTTATCTACCATCAATAATGCTATCTTTTGAGCCCACATCCATGACTCAAGCAGACAAAGAAGGCCCACAATGTTTTGATATTCAAAAAAATCATAATCCTGATTTGTTAGCTTGTAAATTAGGATTTCCAATAATCTTAATGAGGGGTCTCCAACCTATAAATAGGCCCCTCTCCTTCTTGTAAAACAACCTCCAATATCTCACATAGCACCCCCAACACTCTATGCGTGAGGAGAGACTTAGGTGTAGCAACCACTTGTGAGATTCACTCTTGGTGTGAGAGAAGCCTTCAAGCTACACATTGCAAGTGAGAGAGCGTGAGTTCCACAAATCTCAAAACCACTATTGTACATGCTCCTTCATCATCAATAAATTGAGGTTTGGTGCATTAAAGGCGTGATTCGACGTTCAAATCTTCGTCCTTCCATTTGTGCAATACGATTTGGTGAATTCAAGGTGACTTGTGTATTTTGAGTTTTTATCGGTTGATCTTGATTTTAGAAAGTGTTTTAGTGTGTTTTTCATTGCCAGTTTTGTGTCCATTGTAAGAGGGTATTGTGGTGAGAGGTCTCCCACACCCTAAGACAGCGTGTGTGTGTTTCGGCAATGATTAGCAATCACTAAGCATTGAGTGAGTTTTGTACAAGTTCTACGATAGCATCATAACGAACCATCTCCATTTGCAAGTCACAAATAAGGTATTACGCAAGATCCTTTCCTCTCTCTCTTCCCTTTGCTCTAGCTCTCTCTGGTCCATTTCATGTGTGTCTTGGTGTGAGGTTGCTTGTGTGTGTTGTGTGGTGCATCTTCTTGGTTGTGCCAAAATCTCTCTTGCGTCCTAGTTCGCATACCATAACTAGGTGGTGCCCCTATCTTGTTTGGGTTTGGATGTGGGTTTGTGGTTGTGTTGTGCTTGTGGTTGCCCCAGCCCCAATTGAGCAGCACGGGAGCCTTGAGGGGTGTTTAGAGGTCGCCTCTCTTGTTGCCCACCCCGGACCGCCTCAGCATGTTTTTGGTTGTTTGGCATATGCTTTGGTGCCACAAACACAACACAAAAAAATGGATGATAAGGCTGTCAAATGTATTTTTGTTGGTTATAGTGTTGAAAGCAAAGGTTACAGGTTGTATCATCCGCAAACAAAGTGTATTCTGGTTTCATGGGATGTAGTGTTTGTGGAAGATTCTGTTCAGCCCTTGCTGTCATGTACTAGAGACAGTAATGTAAGCTCACAGGACATTTATGACACTTTGTTTCCTCTTTTTAGTGGTGGAAGTTCGAATGTAAATTTCAATGAGGCAAATGTACAGCCTATGGGGGTTTGTGAAAATGTTACAAATCAACCTATTACTGATGCAGATGTACATGATGTACTTGATGAGGAAAGGACTAAAAATGAGCAGGCTAGAGGTATGCCAAAATGGTTGGTGCATACATTGTGCGACAGTAAACTGGATGCACCTTTGTCTAGTCATACTCGTTCAGGCTCTCGCCATGCATCTTATGCATTGGATTGTTATGCTTTGGTTGTGTCTAGCTTACATGGTGTTGAGGAGCCTCTATCTTTTTATGAAGCACAAAATTCAAAATATTGGATAGCTGCCATGCAATCAGAATATGATGCACTTATAAAAATGACACCTGGACTTTATGTGATTTGCCTCCTAGCAAAAAGGCCATTGGTACAAAGTGGGTTTACAAGTTGAAGTGCAAGCCATATGGTGAGATCGATCACCATAAGACTCAACTCATTGCAAAGGGTTATGCACAGCAAAAATGCATAGATTATGAAGAGACTTTTGCTCCCACTTGTCGTATGACTACTGTGAATTTTCTATGTGCATTGGCATCTCATTTTGGTTGGGATGTACATCAATCAGGCGTTGTTACTGTTTTCTTAAATGGTGACATGTTTGAGGAAGTTTATGTAACGCAGCCACGCGGTTTTGTTGTGAAAGGACAATAGGACAACATGTGCAGATGTAAGAAGGCTTTGTATGGGTTGAAGAAATCTCCTCGTGCTTGGTATGAGAAAGCTGACACTCATTTGGTCAAACGAGGCTTTCATAAAAGTCCAACAGAAAGCACATTGTATGTAAAGTGTGAGGGTGATGTACTTCTCATTGTGGTTCTTTATGTAGATGATTTGCTAATCACTGGACCAAATGAGAGATATATTTCTGAATTTAAGGCTGATTTGAATGCTACTTTCAAGATGAAAGATTTGGGGCTATTGCATCATTATTTGGGCATAGTTTAAGTAGTGTGATGGTGGTATTGCCTTGTGTCAAAGAAGTTACATAAAGACAATGCTATGTAAGTTTTGACTTGAGGATTGCAAACCTATTGCCACTCCCATGGAAACAGGTTTGAAATTGAGTCTTCATGATGTTGGTGATCCTACTGATGTCACTCTTTACCAACCTGCTATTGGATGCCCCATTTATGTATGCAACACGAGGCCAGATATTCAGTTTGCAGTCTCACAGGTCATCAAATTTATGCATAGCCCAGGGTCTGAGCATTGGATCTATCAAGAGGATTTTTCGCTACCTTAGTGGCACTTTACATCTTGGCTTGTTTTATCCCAAGGGGGGATCATTGCCGCCAGACTTACATGCTTTTTCAGGCTGGTTGTTTTGACATGCGAGTGTCCACAAGTGGTTTTTGTTTCATGCTTGGCGGTTCATGTATATCATGGTTGATCAAGAAGAAACCTATTGTGGCCACTTTGAGTTGTGAGGCTAAGTACAAGGTAATCTTCACAGCTACGATGGAGTGTGTATGGCACAGACGCCTTATGGTTGATTTGGGTGTTGGATAGGTTACTGCCAACACTATCTACACTGGAATTCAAAGCACATTGGCATTTGCGAGGAACCCATTTTCTCATGCTCACACAAAGCACATTGAGGTGCATTAACACTATGTCAGGGAGAGGCTCTCAGGAGGAGAGATCTGCTTGGCTTATGTGCCAACACAGGACAACCTTCTAGATATTTTCACAAAGGCATTGTATCGTGAGAAGCTCAAAGCTTTCCGTAAAGCTTTGGGATTACTCCCTTTGTGGACTAATCATGTCCTCAGGACTTCCCTTTACTCATGTGCCAGCTCTTGTTCATTGCATCACTCCAGGGGGGATTTGTTACCATATACATGTGGTAGTGATGTGTGTGAACATACTAGGACCATCAGGGCATTTTTTCCCTCTTTAGGAGGTTTTTTCCCCCTTGCATTGTATATATGCCCATCACTCTAGGGCTATCTATCTTTCCATTACACACTCTCTATTGTGTGCCTTGAGGTTCCTTTGTCTTCTCCAAGTTGTGTGTGTTTCTTTGCAACCCTTATTCCAACATAAACAAAGACACTTCTATTTGGATGTGCGGAACTTCAGAAAATGGGAGCTTAAAAAGAGAAGAATGTACCTTAGAAAAGGATTGCACAGACAAAGCCTATGTACCTGAACCCTTTCCAGAATAATTGTTTGAGCCATTTGAGTGGACTCAAATTTTAGCGACAATGGATGTATGTGTGAATACGTCTATGCCAACTCAATTCTGCAATGAGGACGGCTATGACATAATTCCCACTCAAACTATTTCAACCCTCCACATTGAAGATGAAATTGAGGAACCCAAGGACTTTATGAAATCTCAACAAGTCTTTTTAGACCTCTACTACAATGCAACAGATGAGTTAGAATAACACTCATCTACCTCAGAAGATTCGGGGGTCGGAAAAAGAACATGTGAGAGCTAAGCTACTTTTGAAAGGAGGGGAGGAAAAGTTTTTTGACTTTTGTAACCAAAAATCAAGAAGACAAAAATGGGGTATAGACTTTGTTGGGCCAATACAGCCACCTACTTATAGAACCCAAGATCAATATATTATTGTAGCTACGAATTATTTGACTAAGTGGGCCGAGGCTAAAGCAACTCAAAAGAATAATTCCAAAACCACTACCGCATTCTTATATGAGTATGTGTTCACAAGAAATGGACTGCGAATAGAAATTGTCAGTGATAGGGGAACGCATTTTTTTAATGAGGTAATCGAGTATCTGCTTAATGAATTTATGGTCATCCATAACAAGTCAGGTCCCTATCACCCACAAGAAAATGGATAAGCTGAGCATACAAATAAGATTCTTAGCTCGGTATTGACTAAAGTGGTTAGTTCAAGAAGAAGGACAGACTGGGAAATGAATCTCCATGATGCTTTATGGGCTTATCAAATTTCATTCAAAACATCTTTAAATGCTACACCCTTTAACCTTGCTTATGGTCTTGGTGCCATACTGCCAATAGAATTTCTATTGCCGACACTGAGGGTAGCTAAGAATCTTGAGTGGACTGGACATAAATTGTCAGAAAGACTTGAAGATTTAGAGAAGCTAGATGAGCAAAGGCTAACTGATGTAACTCACATCTATGCACAAAAACGAAAACAAAAATAGTTTTTTGATTCCCATCTAATTACAAAAATCTTCAAGAAAGGGGACTTAGTTTTAGTCTATTCCCTTAAGCAACATATTCCCAAGTTTAAGAAAAAGGGAAACAGACCGTTTATCATTAAAGATGTATCTCCATGTGGAGCAGTTAAGTTGTCCACCCTAGATGGTGAACCAATTGCTAATTGGATTAGCGGATGCCATTTAAAGATGTATAATTTTTTGCTAGCCAATGAATTGCTAGAAAGAATGTATACAACCAAGCAAAGGAAGATAATACGACAGTTGATTATTCATGAAGCCCAAGAAGAAGCTCGGCTTTGGGTACTCAAAAGGAAAGCTGCTCTCAAGAATAAAAAAATACCTATTCCCATCAACACACTGGAAATAGATGACTAACAATGGGAATTGCAGAAAGATGCAGTGTCAATAGATGATGAATGTTTAGATGGAATGGACCTTTTCATTAAAGTACAACCCAACAATCATAGCACAAATTCTTTGGTTGAAATAGGAGCTAGAGTAAATGATTTCAATTATTCCACGTACAAGAAAGTAACAACTCATTCATTGACAGCAGGAATAGCGACTATCAAAGAATGCAACAAGAACCTACACCAACATTGGGAGTAGTCAACTTGAACATGATAGTACATGGATGTTCATGTCCTCATCAGTTGTATGCTTACCAGATGAACACATGAATGAGACTATGGTTCTTGGAATTCCCTGGATGCAGACATACAAAGCACTACCAGATTGGGATACAAATCAACTCAAGCTATCATCTAAAGGTGGGCAACTCATCGTTCCAATTGCACCAAGCAAGGAGGAATGGAAAGTCAATTATCAACAAAGAAAACCACAAAGTAATCAATCTTCTCCATCCTCTTGACAAGCAAATGCTACAAGTAGCATGCAAGGAGTCACACAAATTTGGGTACAGAAACCACAACTTCAGGACAAACAAATTCAAATATGGGTGCCCAAAATATTATCGACAAAATCAGAGACGGTTTCGAGAGTCAAAACACAGAGACGCACTTCTCCGAGAAGGGAACCTAACACGAAATGGATTTGGAAGAAAAAGGCGCACTTATCTTCTCCACAAACTGCAAAATCAATCAAGCAATGGAGAGTTAAGCCTCAGAAACCTCAACCACACCATTCTAACTAAGACAAACTCAGATATCAATGGCGAGTAAAAGCTCAATAAGAGTCATTATTGGTACCAAAATCTCAAGAAGCCAGTGTGCTAAAGCATCCTGATGGTACAATCAACCAAAGAGCACACAAGCTATAATATTTGCTCTTTGGAAGACAACAACAGCAAGCCTCGACATCAGAAACCCTTGAGTTAATTACTCAAGACCCAACGCTTGCATAGCATAATGGTTTGAACTGCATTGATCTTCAAAGCATGGTAGAGCCAACCATGGCTATGCATAGATACGACTGTTCAACCCATGCACACAGTCGTCTCAGAGTACGCCATCTAAGAGGGGTGGAAGAGTACTAAGTAATCAAGAGCAATGTTTGAAGAGGGAGGAAACAAGTTTGATGTTAACATGTGATTTTTTGCAAAATTACCTAATAATGCCCTTATAAATCATCAAAAGAGAAATTTAACTGATAATATCTCCCCGATGAGTGTAAATAATGTATATACTATCATAAAATCATTAAAAAAAAGTCTCTTTTGGTTATTTTTCATTATTGTTCTTGATATTGAGACTTACAAATGGAGAAATCCAACAAAAACCAATAAAGTTGTGTTTTTCGATAGATTTTCTTAACTATTGGATTTTCACTTTGCTTTTTTAGTGCATTTTGTTATTTTCTTTGATTTTTTCAATAAACAGGTCAAAAATTAATAATAAACAACAATGGAGCTCAGATGGAAACACTGAAGACACGGTGGTGATCAAAAAGACAAGGCGGACAAGCACAAAAAATTTCAATCAAATCGGCATATGGAAGCGGGAAGCATAAATTCAGCGGCCATACCTACTTTTGCAGAATTCTTGTAGAATAAGCTACAATGATCCGATTGGGGAAATTTTTGAGTCTAACATAGATTTCATGGCCTAGTAGGACTAACAGGGGAATGTGGAAAAAATTGGTTCGGGAAGTCCGAGTATAGATACCCAAGGTAGGCTAAAATCACCTCTTTTCCACTTGTTGCCTTTGGAGAGAGAGCTTTTCGACTTCTTTGTGCGTATTTTTTGGAGTCTACAATTGTTCGTTTTTATCACCGTCTCACACGAGACATGAGGGGTAAGTTCTTTACTCATCAATGATTCATTTTGTATGGCTGGTAGCTAGTCTAAACTCCTAGAAAAAAACCTAGAATCCGAGCAGTGCACGAAGACCTACGACCAAAAATCGACCATAGCGACCTGGAAACTCAACCAAATCGGATGAGATTTTAACTGTAGCATGCCCTAACATATTAGAACACTTCTATAGCAACATTTGACCATTCGGCAAGGGTCGAGGGGTAGAAAAGCTAGGTTTTTGGCAGATGCCAGCATTGGATTCTGACTCCATAGACAGCTTATCTACAAGGTTTATACACAATGTATATAATTGGTTTTGTGAAATCAATCTAGCAAAGCCCTCGAAAATCAAAAAACGGCTCGAAAGCTACAAAGCATCAAATTCGACATACGGGGTCAAACTGACTCCAAATGGGCCAAAATTTGATGAGTTGCTTCACGACTATGTTGCGGACAAGTCCATAGCCTCAAAAGGTGACTAACCAACTCTACGAGCAGTGTAGTCGCAAAGATCAGAGATTTTAGGGTCGGCAAAGCACGACGTGATGCCAGGAGGACCAAAATTTACCAAATTCAATTTAGGATTTGCTAGTTGAAGTGGTGATTACCAAGGAGATAGTGGCAGAGGCACTCAAACTGCCAATAGAGGGAATGACAATGAGAGCAAGAGATAGAAAGACAGTAGGAACTTTCACCAAGGAAATCGCCGCTGTGACATTTGTTGACCTCATCCACAAACATCATCCACAAACAGGTGGAAGAGCCCGCAAGGTTTTACCACCAACATTTCCACTTCCTTATCAAAATATTGCCAAGGTATACAACATACACCAAATCATGCAGTTGCCACAACCTTTACGCAAGTCCTCAAATCAGCAACCAAGAAACCAATTGACAATGCACAGTATGTTTTATCCACATTGAAAGGGTCAAACAAAGAAGGGAAAATCACATATCTGAGTGCACCAGAGGTTCTGACCAGGATTGCTCACCATGCTATCGGCATGGTCGACCAGATTAGAACACTTAGATAGTGTCAGCACAACCTTCCTCTCGAGCTACAAGATCTGCAAAGAGAACATACAAGTCTGACAAAGAGTTTTTTGAGAGCTCGCCAAAACAACACAGCAGTGAAAGCTATGATAACAAGGAAAGGAGAGCATGAATTAAAGAAATGAAGAGAAAAGTCGTGGCAGCACACCAGGAGGAACCTGTACAAAATAAGGCCCAATCTGAAAGAGAGAAACACTCTTACGAATGCAACCACCAAGCACAAGGCAAGGACCCAGCAAAGTGGGTACCAATTGATCTTAAAGGACCAAGAACTAAGCATACCACGAAACAGGCTGAAGATCCCATGGAATCACTAGAAAAGATGTATCAACAAGTAGAAGCTTTGAAGTTGAGAGAAGCCCAAGAAGTGGCACGAAAAGCAAAAGAGGTGGTAGAATAGTAAAAGCAAGCAGAGGAAGCAATTGAACAAGGAGCAGCACAACAAGATCAAGGTGATGTGTCTCCCCTCCCTTCTTCACCCATTTCTAAATAGCATGATCACCCCATGCTGAGCCCACCACCTTCACCAGTGAATAAAGCCAAAGAACCTGAGCCCAGCAGGGAGATAGAGCCTGAACAAAGAGAAGCAACTGAATCTGCACAACAGGCAGCTGAATCTACACAAGAGTAGCAAAAAGATCACGACAAAGAGCCAGAAAGTTCAACAAGTCTTGCACCAGCAGAGGACAACATGAAGTTTGAGTAACCAAGAGAACAGGAGTCCTAGGAAACACCTTCCACCTCAACACGACAAGAAATGGTAGAGGCATCCACGAAGCCTCAGAATGACAAAGTGAAAGAAGATCAGCCACAGCCACAGCCACAAGGGCAACAGCAACCAGCCACCATGATGTAGCCAAAGGATACACAAGAGACTGCAGAAACATCAAGGCAACTAGCACAAAACGAAGATTGACAATCAAACGACGAAGTGATCCTACAAGTTAATGAGTATGCCAAGAAAATGCAGGACATAACTGAACCACTTCGCTCAGCAAGACTTAGCCGTAGCATAAGGGCCAAAGAATTAGAAATGGGGATTGACGCACTCCAAGGGGAGTTAGACGACCGAATAAACGTCATCACCAATCTACAAAGTCAAGTGTAGGAGTTAAAAGCAAAAGCTGAGCAACATCAACTTGCAAGGGATAAACAACAGAAAGAGATGGAGGAGCTCGGTGATTTGCTTACAAAATTATCGGATGCATGCAAAGCAAAAGATGAAAAACTTATAGAAGTTACAAACGAACTTCTAACTACAACGTTGTAAGTTCATACGATTTAGGTTCAATTAGATGTAGTGAATGCCTCCCTAGAGTACTCCGAGCAAAGAATAAATGATCAGGCAATTTTCTTGCGGTAAATCAAAGAAAATCCCGTAGTGGCCTCGATCAAAGGAACAGACGAGGTCTACAACGCATTAGAGAAAAAGAATAAAGACCTTGGGCTGGAGCTTAAACTGGAGTAGTCTCAGCGCAGAGACCTGGCTTTAATGTGGGTGCAAAGAGAAGACAAGCTGTTGAAAGAAATAGCTGAACTTAAACAAGTCAGCCAGCTATTAAGAGAGGGACGGCCAGAAACTCAAGAAGATGCAGGCACTTCAGAGCAGCCACACATAGAGATCCCCTCAGTTTCATTCGTTGAGATGGAGACACAACCAACAGAAGAGCTAAGTGGTGAGGAGGAGTTTCAAGTACACATAACCGAAATGGACACAACACCAATGGTCCAGCTCTAAAAGGCTGAGGAAGATGCGCTAAAGGAGAATATTACACAAGAGGTAGATGAGCAATGGAAGGTAGCAATGGATTGGAAGCTAAAAGTTGTTCACTCCGTCAATGTAACACAACTCACTCCCAATCAAATCAATGTGTAATGGCACCAACAATCCCTGCCCTATCCTTTTATTAAGGCGGCGTTGTTACAAGTTAAAGAAAGGATTTACACAAACATGAAAGTCAAGGGTGCAGATCAAGACCACCCAAAGTGGAGGCTGAGTTGGTTGAACAAGAATCCAAGGTATCTGATTGTGTTCTCAAGAGCACTTGCATCCCTACAAAAGGATTCTACTTTCTGTCCTATACCAAGAGTAAGGACTTGGCAAGCACATGAGGCACTAATAAAGAAGTGGCCAACTTGGCTGAATTACCCTAGATTGCCAGCTCCAAAAAAGGGACCACCAACAGAAGAGTACACGGTGAAAACCCTAGCAGGCGCCATGTCCTTCTTTAGAAGTTTACCAGATCTATCATGTGCAATGTTATACAAAATCTGTTGAATGCTGCTCACCTGCATCAAAGTATTCCATGAGCCAAAGCAAGCAAGCACCCCTTGGATGTCATTCCTCGAGGGTAACACAAGGTTGTGCTATGATCTTAGTGGCCAACCTTCCAAAGAAGTTCTCTATGGATTCTATGCCACATGTATGTTTTTACCTTCTCACAATATGTTGGCGTTTGAGGAATCATTCTACACAGAATTCTTCACTTGGTGAACAAAAATATTTGGGCCAGTGATCAGCAACCTGACATCACGATTTGTAGGATACTCAGCAATGGAGCTGAAAACAAAGTCACTATGCAGTTCTTGCAAGTGCCAGATAAAGAGAGGAAGATCAGATACCAAAAGGCACTAAATACGCTTAAAGACCGCCTCGCCAACCATCAACCGAAAGACTACTTCAGCCCATAAAGTTGTGTCAAAGGACGACACAGGTGACGGGGGGGAAATGCTAGCAGCAAGGTAACACCGATACCACGGATACCATTTTTTGGAGCTCTTTTTGTAAAAACACTTATTATTTTTGAAGAATCGAGAATATTGTAACTCTTATTTTTTGTATAAACCTTGTAATTCATGAGCCGAGGCTACACGCTTCCAGATTGTATCAGCCTGTCATTACCTATCTTTAGTTAGAGCTCCCAAATTATTAGTTTTGACCACCAAAAACCTTGGCTAAGGTATAAAAGCCAATTTTTGTAAATTATTTGTAAGTTTTTGGATAATGAAATACACAGTGTGAGCTAATAACACTCACTTCTATCCTTCTCGCGCTTCCTACTCCCTCCCCGGTTGTCACATGGCAGTCGCGTTTGTTGCATTGCCAACCGCAGGTAAGAGCTGTACGCATTGACGTAAACACATCACAATATTTTGTAGCTTTTGGTGTTGCCAATTTGTGGCCTATTTTCATCATAAGTAGGAATTTACACTTCAAAATCAAAAACTAAGCATAGGTGGGGTATCGGGGCATCATTGCTAAGCATTTAGGTGCATTCTGGGTCGAAAACGACTAGGTCAAAAATCCATTGCTGTTAATAATTGTGATGTTGGCACTTGACCTAAAGTGGAGTTTGAGACCATAAGCATGTGTGATTAGCTCTTATAAACTTATCCTAGAAGTTTCGTTACGTTTGGATGTCATTTGATGTTGTAACGGATGTGATTTGTTGCCGATGAGCGATTAGCTTTTGGTGGTTTCAGTCTCTTGAGTGTAGCTTGAGTTAGATTCAAGTTGTTTGTTGTTTTTCCAAGAGATTGACAACCTCTTGTAGCCTCTATGAACTTGTTAACAGGTCGCCGCGATGGACGTCCATAGCATAGCTCTCAAGCATCAACATAAAATTATCGATACAGGGGAAGCGACTCGGATGAAGCATGGAAACTCACTAGGGTGTCAATCCTAATGAAGTGAACTCGAAGAGATGCAACTACTAACTCTACAAGCAAATCGATCGCACTAAAGCCAAGTAATCTGCCTATGTCCTTCTACACAGCTCTACAGTCATCATGCCCGTTCACCATGCAAATCATATCGGAATCGCACGAAACTTGAAGAGAAGCTACAGGGGACTATCAGGGACATATCTTATCACTGTCACAGCATTCTCGAAAGGTACAACGATCGCGATCGTTCGTCCCATAGTACGCAAAAACAGTAAATGAATGATCCTAAAGGGCAATTTTTAGGTCCCTAAAGCCTCTCCTAGGGTCAAAACAACATAAAATATGCATATACACACTCAAAACAGCGATTTAAGGCCTAAACAGATGCATCTAAAACCTTCACCGAATCTTGAATGCTTACACTTGAATGGAAGAGTAGAGTAAGAGAAACACAATGCAAGAAACAAAACTGAATTTGGATTACCGTAGCCACAGAAGCGATGATTATAAGTTGGAGCAAAGAGGTAGCTTTCTATGTGTAACTTAATAGTCCCTTATATTCAAAAAATGATCTCCCTTTCCCACTAACCTTAGTGTATTATATACCTAGGGCTTTCTAAAGTGGCCGTGGCCAACTTTTCATGGACCTTTACATACATCATTGGAAAAATTACATCTTTGACTCAGACTTGACATAGACGATTGACATTAGGCTTTTACAGGGTTTGATGTATTAAACATCGGAAAAATAATGTGACCACATCAAAATTTTGGTCGGCTGACCCAACGGGCACCTTGACTGGGTGGGTACTTGTATGTTGTTATCACCTCCAAACACTCTCTCCTTCCTACCTCGTGTCGTCCATTGACACGACCTTGTGCAGTCTTGTCATAGGGTTGTCTTTAGCTTTGTCTTGAAGGTTGGTCTTCATCTTGGGAAGCCAGTTGTCGTTTATGACGCTCCCTCCTTCCTTGAGTGATGCATAGGTGTCATGTTGTTGATACATGATTTGAGCTTTGATTATCGAGGCAACGTTTATTTTTGTTGTGAACTTTCCTCTTGGTTGTCAATCTTAGTTGCCGTAGAGATGGATGTTGAAGTGTTTGATCGTGTAGAACCGATCCTCCTTGTGGCATGGACTTTATGATAGATTTTCATTCAAGGTCCACTGCAATTTGAGCTATTTGCAATAGGTCACCAAGGTTGAAGCACTGTGTGAGCTATTTTTTATTGTTGTGGATAGCTCGCTTGCTAAATTTCTCATTGCTTGATGTTGTAGGCCATTCTTTGACTTGCCATTGTTGGATGGAGATTTTTTGTCACCCTTGAAGATAAAAGATGCTCTTGATAAGCATATGGAGACTTGCTGTTGTTGCTCCAAGTTGTTGTTTATGGATTGGGTAGCCCTTTCCTTATTGTTAATGTAGAAGGAATATATACAAGAAGTTGATGATGAGGTCTAGATTAGGGTCTTAAAATCTGGATGACCAAAGGGAAAAACCCAGTGGGAAAAAAGTGCCTTTGGTATACGCTCTTATTAGAGTTTAGCATTTTGACTCGAAGTACCTGTCATGCGAGGTTAGTGCTTGGGAGAAACAAAGGAAGAGTGCCTAATGTAAGTGCCAATTATGGGACACTCTATATGCTTATGAGAAGTTTTCAAACAAAAGCATGTGGTGTAAACGATGGAGTTGATGGGTGCTTCAAGGAACAAATGTAGCACATGTGACATCAAAGGACGTCTCAATAGCTTGCACGTTTCCAAGAAGTGTTTTCGATGTAGAAGCTTCTCCACTCATTCCTCACTATGCATAGTGCGTGAGTGTCTTTTGGACTCTCTTCTTCACTTTACCAAACTTAAAATACATAGACTTGGACTTTTATGCTCACCTATACCAGCATGAGCAACACAACATAAATATGCTCAACTCCTCCACCTTGAGCAGTACCTAGAATAGCTAAGACTCGTAGACCACAGAGAATATTACTTGAAGCTTTGGGACTAATGCCTTGCTCATTTAGTGGCTCAGTTGACCGACTCTTGACTTTTATGCCATGTATTTTTAATGGCGACTTGGACTTACCTGTTCATGGCCTGAAACCCAATGCCATAAGTTCTTGAAATTAAGGCCTCTATCATTGCTTTGGTCTTTGAATGCCACCATTTTGTTGAGTAGGTTGGCATATTTTTGCTCCTCTTGACTTGCTTGTTGTATGTTGATACTTCTTTGTAAAACAAGTCCTTCAACTCTGATAGGGCTTGATGTAGCCTTTGCATTAATTTCCATGAGAAGCGATTGTCGAGATGTGTGGGTTCTCTATGATTGAGTTTCCACTAGCAATTTTGGAACCCATCTTGTTTTTGGTCCTTGTGTGACCGTCTTTGGCATTTTATCTTCTTCTACAATTTGATGGACACTAGGCTTTGGTATCCAAACCTGATGATTTCCGTTGTAAAAGCCTTGCTTTTTTAGTAGAAGACGAGGGATCCATTTTGAGGTTGTTTCTCCCTTGGTTGTGCTTAGTCCCCATTGGCTCTTTGTTGTTGTTGATTGTCTTTGTGTGGGGTCCTTTGCTACTTGGTTGGTCTTAGTGGCTCTAGGTTGAGCACCTACTTTGGGTAACCATATTTGGGTGTTACCTTCATAGAATCCTTGTGCTTCAAGTAGCTTCACTGGAATCATCCGCTGATTCACCTGTTTGTGTTGGGGATCTTTGTTGATGTCTGATTTTGGTACCCAAACTTTTGCCCGCTTGGAAGGTCTTTTTGTTTGCCTTTTGTTGGTGTTCTTTCGCTTCCCTGAGTATTTTGTATTCCGTTGATAGCACGTCTTATTCCTTGTAGAACTCGTTGATTGAGGTGGGTAGGTCCAGGCTGTTACTTTAGGCTTTTTGGCCCAAACATTAGTGTTTCCTTGGAAGTAGCCTTGAGCAGTGATTGACTCATTTGATGCTATCCACCCAGTGTCACCTTTTGTTGTTGTGGTTGAACCCGTGTTTCATGTATCCAAACTGGGTCTTTGACTTGGATGTGCTCTTTGGATATTAACACCTGCTCGACATTCTTCAGCTTCTTCTGGATGCTTTTTTGTGATGGAAACTTTGGTTGATAGACTTTTTGCTTTGGTTTCCATTGCATTGTTGATGGTGTGGCTCTTGATGTAGAGGCTTCGTGGAAAATTTTATGGAAGCTCGTTGAAGGTAAAGTCGTCTGGCGAGGTTGATATACTTCAATGTTTACCTTTGCTTTACCTTTTTCTGCGATGGTTGGCGATTTCTTCTCTGTATGGATTTGAGAAGCTTCATGGAGTCTTACCGTTATTTTTGTTGAAGCTTTTGAGTGTTGTCGAAAGAATATGTTCCTCCAGCTTTCTGTCAGGACCAGACTCTCTTTGATATGATGGGAGTTGATTATGTGGAAAGTATCTTGATACTCCCCGGTACTCAATTTGAGTACAGCTTCTGCCACTCCAAAGCTAGGAATCGGTATTTTTGAACTTGTGTATACTATCTACTCTAGCTTAGTGATTGGCGGCTTTCCCATCATGATCCACGTTCCATAAGTCATTAGATTCTTTGTTGCATAAGGATCAATTGCGGCCGAACATGTAACCTTGAGCCCTGTTTGTCCGCATAAATTGAATTTGATCATCGTAGGAGATAGTCCATCTTTTTCCTTGTCCCTGTTCTTCTTTTGATCTTGCGTTTGTTGAATATTTGTCGTTGAACTTGAAAGCTTTTCTCCTTCATCTACTTTCATTTGCACTTTTTCTGGAGTCGGCTTCTTTGAAACAGCTTTTGTCGATTCTTCAGGTATGTCAATGATGACATATTCTCGTTGTTGCTCTACTTTCTTCATGTGTACTTTGGCATCATGCTCCATGATGTCGCTATCTATTTCACCTTTTCTGCCTTCACAGTCACAAATCTCGTTAGCTTCCTTCAACACCTTTATCGTAAATACGGGAGTTATATCATACCCTTCCTCATCACAAAACTTGGTTGGAGTTATCTCATTTACACACACATCCAAGGTTGCCAATATTTGATCCCATCCAAATGGTTCAAATAACTCCTCTGGAAATGGTTCCGGTATGTAAGCTTCATCGTCCATTGATCTTTTTAGGATGCAATCCTCCTTCACTAAGCTTCCACACTTCGAAGTACCACACATCCAAAGTTCTTGTTTGGTTTGTAGCCACGCAGGTATCTCTTTCCCATTGACTATAGTAGAGTCAATTTCTTCTAAAGGAGTTCTATTCACATCTCTATAGCTATGGTCTTTTATGCTTATTTTTGTGGTGATCTTTTTATGTCTCAAGTAGATATAGTCATAGCCCCAATCTTGAACCATCTTAAGTTGACGCATGAAAGGTCTTCCTAAAATGATATCAAAATTGTTCCCTTTTCCAAAATCTACTATTGCAAATGTATGTTCATATTCAATTCCATAAGAAGTCACAATAATTTGCTCTAAGATACCCATAGTTTTTTCCGTGTATCCATCTGCAAGTTGCAGCTTCATTCTAGTTTTCCTAAGCGCTGGTCTACCCCATTTTTCCCAAATGTCTTTTCTGGCTATGGTTACTCCAGCCCCACTATCAAGTATAGCCAATGTTTTAACTCCTTTGTATTCCACAGGTAAGGTGGTGTTTCCTTCTTCTCCTTCGCAATATTCCCCCACCTTGTTTATTGGCACAGGTTTAGTGTGTGCACTTTCTTGTTGAGTTTTGTTTGATTGTTCATTTGAGGGTAGATATTGAAGAGGTATCTTTAATCCTATCTTCCCTAAATTGTTGCCTACCTCATCCCATACATGTGGTCTAATCTTAAGCAGTTCAGATAGAGTAATGGTGCACTATATTGGAGCTGACATCAACTCTTGCATACTCTTTGTATCCATCATCTTGGATATGGATTTCCTATGAGATGGCACCACTCTAGTCTCTAAGCCTGCTTCATGTTCTCCTATGTATGAGGGTAAGGTCTTCAAGGACTCTGGTTTGCTTTCAATTGAAACTTCCATCCCTGCATCTCCATTTAGAGAGTGAATGTCTCCCTGATAGAATTCATGCCCTGTATTGACTTCAGTTATGGGTACATATTGGAAAGTCGCACTTCCATTTTTTGCACTTCTAATTGCTTCCCACAATTCATTTGGCCACGGCTCATCTATCTCTGGGATAGGTGCCATAAATTGTGATCTTGACCTTGCATTATTAGTGGTGTTGGCCACTACTTGATCATCTAGTTGAATTTCTAGGTTGTTGGTTTCTTGTGTTGCAGTCTTTGCTTGGATATCTTTTTGTGATTCTAGCTCAATGTTTCTTTGAGTTAATGTTTCAACAACCTTTGCCTTAGGCATTTCAAATCCAACATTTTTTGGTTTTGTTTCTGGAGGTGGAATTGGTGCTTCAGGCTCCATGATTGCCTATGCAGTTTTTACCAATTCCTTACACATTTTCAACCTCTCAGTCTCTACCTCAGCATGAGGATATTTCATCCCTCGTTGCTCTAGGGTTTGGTTGGGTTTCAATCTAGCCTCATATGCTTCCAATGCAGCATCTAATGGCTCTAGGAATTTGTCTACCAACACAAATCCTCTCGAAGATGCCTTCCTTGGCTTCTTATCGCTCACCACTATTTTGTTTTCCCGTTTTTGTTTTAACTACTCCTTTGTCTCTTGTAATTCTGTTTCTAGTGCAGTTTGATTTGTAATTTTTTTTGCTTTAATTCTGTCTCTTTTGGCTTTCTAGGATTTTCTCCCAGTCCTCACTGACACACTAGTTGTTTCCCCTTGTTTGGGTTGTTGATGTCTCTCCTCATTAGCTTGGTCCTTTTGCTTGTGCTCTCGTCACTACCTTCACAGGAATTTTGGGTTCTGCCTCTGATCCACTTGGAGAAGGTAACACTCCCACAACATTCATTGTTGTTTTCCCCTGTTTGTTTGGGTTTTTGGACGATTTGGAACAATGTGTGTAATGGCACAATCCGAACAATATCCAATTATCTCTACACGAGAACAATTCTTGGCCCAATGATTACCTCCACACTTGTAGCATGGTCCATCTTGTTGAGTCACTGGCGGCACCATTGATGGTTGTTCTTGCTTAGCCAGAATGGTCTCTGGTCTACGCTCTTGATTGGCTATGAACATCAGAGTGTCCTCATTCAATGAATAGAGTTTTCTCATAGGTTCTTGCCCTAGCCTAGGTTGTGATACCTCAGCTCTTTGTAAAGCCCTTGATACAACCCTATTTTGAAATAATGGATGATTTGGTAATGGCATTTGTTTTTCTATTTGATGTCCAAATAGTATCCCCCTCGTGTAGGTTTGATTATAGTAGCACTCACTCATCTCATGATTGGTCCATTTTTGCTCAATTGCACACCATTTTATTTGTTGTGCTACCTGCGCTGCTAGCTCATCTAGGTTGGTCATTAATTGAGACATAACCAATTGCCGTGTGTTGGTTTCACTAGATGCTAAAGGAGCATTATCCATAGTGATCTTTGTATCACCAATTTCCTCGCCATAGGCTTTACAATTGTCAACTAGGTATAACGCTTCTCTCGTGACTTGTTCAAAGGAAGTACATCCTTTTAAGTGCAAATCTTTCTTTAGATTTTCATTTATCAAACCCTCTATGAAGAGAATTGATAATCTTTCATCCTGTGGTAACTCACGTTCCGGACATCTCTCTATATATTGTTTGAAACGTAGCAATGCTTCCTTCACTCTCTCATCTTCTTTTTGCTTGAATGCATAGATTTGGGACACTGTGTTATGCTTGATTCCCCTTTTAGAGAATTCCACAACGAATTCTTGCAACAGTTGTTCAACGTTTGAGAAGGCATTTTTGTCCAACGGTTGGAACCAATTCAATGCTATCCCTTCCAAGGTTAAGCCAAATCCCTCGTATTGTGTATGAAAATAAAATACTTTTTCGGCTCTTAACACTTGTTCGAACAAGGATGCATGTACGTATGGATCCCTTAACCCATCATACTTCTTCTTGACACATTTGGCCAATTGATATGGTCTCATTGGTTTTGGTTCAACCATGTATCTTAGCGTGTTGGGGTCTCTCACAAGGACATCCCTCGTTCCTTCTTCTCTTCTTGGAGCAAATCCTGGTGGAATCTTGTTTGAGACATGTTTTGGAAATGTTGATGGATTTATAAGTCTAATTGGTGGTCTCTTGGTTCCACTCAATGAGGTAGGAGCTACACTCCCGTGACTAACTATTTTGGATGTTTGAGGTCCATTTGATCCCATAGTTTCAATGTTAGCTTCTTGCCAATCATTCTAAAAAAACCTTGGTACAATTACACTCAGTTGAAAGTAGTAAGCAGAGATTGGAGTACCCATGTATGTATATTTTTCTAGCTCAATTGGGCTGATAAGTTTGTACTCTCATCCATACTTATCTACCATTAGAACTTGGACTTCCTGGTCATCTGTGTATGTGAAGGCATAGAGGTTCTTGTAGTCTGTCAACTCTTCAATGATGGTATTTAAACATCTATAGAAGTTGTTTTGATCCCCAATAGCTAACCTATAAAGGCCATCATAAGTGTAATCCGTTAGAACTCTCGTGGCTTCATTGGTTTTGATGAACCTCACGTTGGGTTTGTTGATTAGAGGATGCTTCTTCTCTAAGTCTCTAGCAATTTCCACTTTTTCTCTTTCAAACTCCCTCATTTTAGTTGATTGGTTTGGCTTCCAGTGAGCTACATGATCACTTGACAAATATCCAGAAGCCATGCCTTGAGGTTTGGCTTGATATGATTGATAAGCCTCATGGTCTTGTCTCAACCCTCTTGTTATAGGTGCTGCAGTATTTCTGGCTGTTTGTGTAGGTGGCATAGCTCTGAGTTGAGTGGGAAACCCTAATGATGGATGAGTTGTCATGATTAAGCCTCACTCAATAGTGTCAAGATGGTCCTTGATAAGAACATCTTGGCTTAGTGCACACAATCCCTTTTTGCCCTTGGTCAAGTCTCTAAAAAGTCAGGAATTTGTGACTTTTTTGGTCTCTGGACACTGGTTTTGGGGTATCCTAAAAGTTTGGAATTAGGAAACCTAGAAAAATTCAGCTCTAAAATTCAGCTATTGTCCGCAAGCTTTCTTCCTAGCTATACCTGACTCAATTTGGAGTTGTCTATCAAAAGTTAGAGCACTTTTGGTGAACTGCTCCTGAAACAGCACTCAAAACAGTCTCAGGACCAGAACACAAGAACTTTGGCTTGTATCTTGGCTTTCAGAGGGTATTTTTCACTCAAACTTGAGATATGGGATGTACTCAAGTAGGTCTACAAACTTATGAAGTCAGATACCCCCACTATGTAGGGGTACACCGATCGCGATCGTTGACCCCATGTCACAGATTTGGAAGATTTTTTCACAATAGCTAGCCCTTGATGTCTTGATACCAAGTGTCTCTGTATTTTTGAATTTGGAGATGTTTTGACCAATGAAAACCCAAATCCCAGGTGTATCTGCGGTTATTGTCTTGATTGTGTAAATAGAACTTTTGACCACTTTCTTTTGCTTTTTTTACCTTGCTCTTTTTGGAAAATATGTTGCACTAGATGTCAGCTACCTACTCAAAAAATCTCAGGGTTTAGGGTTCCAGCTCCTTTTTGCATGAAATTTTAGGAGTTGATAGACATGGGTATGATTAGTCTATTCCCAAACCCATCTTGCATTTGGATCACAAAAACTTGAATTTTCTCAAAATTTTGGTATGGAGGATCAGTGATCAGTGTTTGCCCTATTTGACAAGTGTCTTTTGGTTTTTTGACCCTGGTTCTTTTGAGAAAGTTGTTTGTTTAGTCATCAGCTACCTACTCACCAAGTCTCAAATCAAAATGTCAGTATGGTACACCAATCTCGATCGTACTTTTGAGCCCAAATTGGATGAAACTTGTGGATACGGTAGACAATGATGTGTACAGTCTACTCCCCAAATCTTTTTGAATTTGGACAAGAAAAAGTCAAGTTTTTACTAGATGTCAAATCTTGTCCAATTCTGGCACTCAGGTACACCGATCGCGATCGTAGTACAGAGGCCAAATCTAATGAAATTTTGTCTGCTCCCTCTGACAAGTGTTTCCGAGTGTTTGGTGCTACCACTTTGTGATTTGAACCAATTTCAGCTCTGTTTGGTCAGATTTTAAAAATTTCAAAGTCTTATGGCCTTTTTGCCAAAGTTATGGTTTTCTGGTTTCTCAACTCTAACTTTTATCCCAAATCTGACTGGATTGTGATTTACTTATCCTACTCCTAAGTACAAAAATGAAAGAACATAAGAAAATGAATCAAACAAAACAAACAGGATAAAAAACGGATGATGGATCAGTACTCAATCGATACAAAGAAATTTGAAGAGAAAAAATCATGAAAGCAACCTCACTCACAACTCCCTATATCTCTCAAGAGTAGATCTAGCTAGTCCCCCGACCCTAGACTCCACTAAGCGCTAAACCCCTGTCTATATGCTTCACTGAAATGTAAATGGAATGGAAATGATCTTTTGGAACAATAAGAAAACTTTGAATACGCACTCGGTTACTCATCACCTAAAATTCATTCCCCGGCAGTGGCCCCAATGTTTGCAGGTCGCCGCGACGGACGTCCATAGCATAGCTCTCAAGCATCAACATAAAATTATCGATATAGGGGAAGCGACTCGGATGAGGCATGGAAACTCACTAGGGTGTCAATCCTAATGAAGTGAACTCGAAGAGATACAACTACTAACTCTACAAGCAAATCGATCACACTAAAGCCAAGTAATCTGCCTATGTCCTTCTACACAGCTCTACAGTCATCACGCCCGTTCACCATGCAAATCATATCGGAATCGCACGAAACTTGAAGGGAAGCTACAAGGGACTATCAGGAACATATCCTATCCCTGTCACAGCATTCTTGAAAGGTACAACGATCACGATCGTTCATCCCATAATACGCAAAAACAGTAAACGAATGATCCTAAAGGGTCATTTTTAGGTCCCTAAAGCCTCTCTTAGAGTCAAAACAACATAAAATACGCATATAAACACTCAAAACAGCGATTTAAGGCCTAAACGGATGCGTCTGAAACCTTCACCGAATCTTGAATGCTTACACTTGAATGGAAGAGCAGATTAAGAGGAACACAATGCAGTAAACAAAACTGAATTTGGATTACTGTAGCCACAGAAGCAATGATTACAAGTTGGAGCAAAGAGGTAGCTCTCTGTGCGTAACTCAATAGTCCCTTATCTTCAAAAAATCATCTCCCTTTCCCACTAACCTTAGTGTATTATATACCTAGGGCTTTCTAAAGTGGCCGCGGCCATCTCCTTATCGACCTTTACATACATCATTGGAAAAATTACATCTTTGACTCAGACTTGACATAGACGATTGACATTAGGCTTTTACAGGGTTTGATGTATTAAACATCGGAAAAATAATGTGACCACATCAAAACTTTGGCCGGCTGACCCAACGGGCACCTTGACTGGGTGGGCACTTGTATGTTTTTATCACCTCCAAACAGCACTAGTCAAGTCAGCTTCGTCCCATGGATTGACAATTTAATCATGGTTCTCACTAAATCTGCAATAAGTTAGGAAAGTGAGGTTAGACTACCGTCCCACAAAGTCTTCTCTTTATTCTCTTCAATAATTCTCTTAAAAATGATCACTATAGTTATTTAATTCTGCTACTTTCCATGTTACAAGTCCAATTCCGTAATAGCACATGCACAACAAACTAGTGAATTGTGACTGGTTTTTGAAATTCAAATACAATGTTTTCTTGAGCTCCAAGCCTTGTGCCGCACAATGGCTAGCCTTTTTGTGAGCATGGAGACTTGAGGGTTGAGCCTTTGAGGGCCAAGGCTTGCTACTACTTTGAAAAGGAAGAGACTCAAGAGCTCCGAGGCTTCTATTCATTGAAATTGGACAAGGACAGGGTACAGCAAAAGGGTGTGTACTTGCGAGGCATCGTACCGTGCGGACTGCCTTTCCAAGCTTCTTAGAAAAGATAAAAAGAGAGAAAAGAAAAACATCATTTTTGAAAAGAACTTAAGTAGTAAATAGTACAAATCTTGTCGCAACTTATTCTTGGGCAACCCACCTTGATTCATGAGTTAGTAAATCTAGTAAACATGTCCCTAGTTTTCCCGCTTGCTACATATTACTTTCATAAAATTGAAAATCTTCATGCTTGAAGATTTAGGCATTTGTAAACCTAAACTAGTTTTTTTTGTGTCGATGTGGTTGTTATAGCCTATTTAAATGGACTTAAATAATTCCAAAAAGGATAATAAATGGGGTGAAAAAGATAATAATAAATGACAAAAGATGCTTCTTCAAGGTAGGACTTGAACCTTCTAAGATAAACTCCAATAAAATGAAAGGAGATTTATCTAATTTACCAAAGACAGTTTCTACTGATGAAATTTCTTCATTGTATTTAGCAGTATGTTAGAATTGGAAAGAAGGATTGAGGCATGTGCTTCTTGCCAATATATTTGGCTACAAAAGTGTGATTGGCTCGTATACAACAAAGAAGAAGCTAAATTGTATTGTAAGTTTTGCTTAAAATATCCTCATCACCATAGTGCCTATTCAAGAGATGGTTCATTTAATTTTAAGGGTAGTAACTTAAAAGCTTATT
Organism: Adiantum capillus-veneris; assembly: GCF_014529385.1. Taxonomy (NCBI): domain Eukaryota; kingdom Viridiplantae; phylum Streptophyta; class Polypodiopsida; order Polypodiales; family Pteridaceae; genus Adiantum; species Adiantum capillus-veneris. The sequence goes on from NC_140957.1 coordinate 33,768,869, forward strand.
GTCAAACGGATTGTCATGTGAATGCGATGGACGCTTTCCTATTAGAAGGAATGGACAACATTCAAACAACATGAAGAAGGCAAAGAACTTCAAAGACTAGTCTCTCTTTACTCTTTTTAGGGTTGCCTATCATATGGCAAAGAAGAAATATGCATTTTTTGGATTTCTTGACATGATTTTCTTTTGCAAGATTGTCGAGTTCCATATTCCACATCCTTGTATAATGATGAAAGGGTTGTGTGGAGATGGTTTATTGTATTGATAAGGGTCTCATGGACTCCACTTTGAAAAAAGTTGCTAGAAGTCCTTTCTTCGGTGTCTTGATTGATAAGTCTAATGATATTATTAAGCATGGACACTTAATTATCTATTTGTCCTACCTCATTGATGATTGCATTCCCACATATAGATTTTATCACATAGTTTGTGTAAGTGATGGAACTACTAGATCTATCTTTAATGCCATCCTTGATGAGTTGGAAATAAATTATTTCGATCTTTCAAAAGTAATTGATTTTGTTTTTTATGGGTGTTAGACCATGACAGAGTCAAGGAATGGTGTTTCAACGCTTTTAAAAAAACATGGCCAATGAACCTTTAAACTCCTTTTATAGTTTGTAGGTGGTGGCAAATTGAAAATGGTTTTAATTTTTCTCTCATCTGTGCAGATCCCATTCTTGGACACTGTATGTTCTAAAATGACTCCATGTCTAACCCAAGATTTGCATTCAAAGGGTTTAATGAGATGCAATACAATCTCCACCTTTCAAACACTTTTCGTAAACATGATAGATGTGATTTCCACGAAGAATAAACACAAAGGTCACCTAAAAAATCTTCACAAAACTCCCTTAAATATGCTATAAAAGCAGTGTTTATTAATCTTTGGAATGTAGCAGGGACAGTGGTTAAGCTAAAAGCCATAACACAAAATGTGAACACTTCGAGTTAAGTTATAAAAGTGGTTTTAGCTTGGTCCTCTAGCACAACCGTGATTTGATTGTAACCAGAGTACCCACCTAAAAAATATATAAGATTCCTTTCCTACAACTCTCTCAAGCACATGTTTCAAATATGGCAAGGGGTAATGTACTCTCCTAGTGGCAGCATCAACCTTCTTGAGATCCACACCCACTTTGAGTTTCCCTTTTTTTTGACACAATAACTATTGGAGACACCCATTTTGAGTGGTCAATAGGGTATATGAATCCACATTTGATAAGCTTTTTGAGTTCTTCCTGAATAATCTTCGCATGCTTAGGATTCATTGGGTAGGGTATTTGTTGGATTGGTTTAGCAGTGCTCATCATTGGAATTGTATGTTGCACTATGGAAATTCTCAAAATAGAATCAGATGCATAAACATATTGTGCATCAAGATAGCTCTTAATTTCATATAAAACACCTTCATGATCCTGGAGCACCTCAGTGGCTTGATCATGGCCCTTATAGACATACTTGTACAAATATTTTACAGCAAAAATGACTGAATAAATCTCAACATTGATGTGTGCTTTATATATCTCAATGATAAAAATGGGTTGTATGGAGCAACCCATCTATTGTTTAGCTTGCAATCTCTTAACTGAACAAAACTTCCATTATCTCGTCTCGTATACGTAGGATATCCACTTTCATCCACATTTGTAGATAGGATCAATTTATGTGGATATTTAAACCTACATTTTTAATCAGCCATACATGGAGCATTGAATTCAAGGGACCACATGGTCCATGAATATTGCAATGAATATTACATGGTCCATGAATATTGCAATGACTAATCACATGATGCAACTATGGAAATAGCTCTTTGTTTGGGAGCTTAGCGCAGACAAACTTATCATAGTGGGACTCTTCCATTGATTTGTACTCAGATGCTAAAATCAACAATATATGTGCATGAGAAAGACCTCTCTTTTGAAACTCAATCGCACATACATGGCCTATAACATCTCCAAAGACAGCCTTTTTTATGAGAAAATGCATCATGTCTTTGAACTTTTGATAGAATACATGTTGATGAATTGGGAAAACAGATTGTAAATATTGTATATATAGTGTGATAACACATGTAAATAGCCTCCTGGCGTAGCCGACATCAGGCATCAAGGATTAGATCCGTGAATAATCCGTCAAAAGGAGGGAATGAGTTGTGTATCTATGATCCAACTCCAAGTTTTTTTGTAAATATCAGCGCTTATGAAAGTTTTCTGCCTTTCCGTTCCTTACTATGTACTTGTGATAGAAGCAAACCGGATGAAATTTCATTGGGATGACTTGTGGGTAGCATTCCTTCCACTATAATGTCAACTTTGGGGCGTCCTCAAGGTTAGCTGATCACAAGAGGTGTGAGTTGTACCCTCTAATTTTAATATCCTACAGGTCAACCGAAAGAGAGGGATTAGTAATGGTTGGCAAAGGGGGGCTGGGAATATTATTGGCAGGAACTCACTCCTAGCTGAATTTTCTTTTAAGGTGGTCAAAAATATGATGATTGCACTAGGGATGGCTTCCTCCTTACTATCTCACATGGGCATGGGCAGGAGGGGATCAATGGCCCACGCCCATTTTGGGGATGGGGTGCGATCTGAGCCATCTGATGCGGTTTGAGTAAATTTGGGAAAATAGGTAAATTTGGGTGCATCAAAACTTGTCTATTTGGGCACCCCCTCCCCCCCCACTCTCCTCCCCCGGAATCAAACCTAGAACATCACCTTTGCAAGGCTATCACCTTAACCACCTCACATGTGCGTGCTTGTTGAAAGCATTGGGAGAAGGGATTCCCTTATGATGAACCCATTGCTGTGTAAATTTGGGTCACTTTAGTAGATTCGAGCAAATTGGTAAATTTGGATGCGCTGCAACATCGGATGGCCCATGATGCACCCTCTCTGGGAAATAGGCGTGGGCCATTGATCCCCTCCTGCCCATGCCCGTGTGAGATAGTGCTGAGGGGATGGTGTGCACGTTGCCTGGGAGCTAGAGAGGGAAGGCGGCGCCGTGCTCAGCATGGAGGCCATGCCAGGATCCTTCTCAAGGCTCCCACTTGAATATGGTTATAGAAGGGCACGGGGGGCTTAAAGCTTGCACACACTATAGAGGCCGAGCAAGGAAAAAGAGTGGGAGAAAGAGACCAGAGCACGCACTGTAGGAGCCTAAAGAAATCACAGAGAAGGAGGGTTCGGGCTCACGTCTTGCCATAGGAGGAGTGAGGTGGGCGTGTTTGAGAGAGAGAGAGAGAGAGAGAGAGAGAGAGAGAGAGAGAGAGAGAGAGAGAGAGAGAGAGAGAGAGAGAGAGAGAGAGAGAGAGAGAGAGAGAGAGATACAATCACAAGACCTGAAAAGGGGAGGGAGCTATGGGATCTTGAGAGAGGAGGACGTGCAACTTCAAGGATCAAGTGGTGGAGATAAGGGGGGTCTTCAGGATCTGGTCATGAGCAAGGCCACTAGGGGTCATAAGGCAGATAGTGAAGAGAAGGAATCCACTTAAGATTGCATGTGGGATGACTGCAGAGAGCCGGCAAGGCTAGAGGGAAGCAGCACTACCTCAGGATGCCAAATGAAAAATCTAGACCAAGGATGAAAGGAAAAGTGACGGCAACTGGGAGGCCTTTAGGAGCTGATTGCATATTATAAATACTGGTTGAATATAAGCAAGTAGGAGACTATAGACTGCAAGCGTGAGGAGTCCACTATGTAGCACGTGCAAACAAGAGGTATTTAAATAATCCCTTACTTGTATATTTTCAAGTATTATATGTACCCCTTATGTATGCATTTTTTGAAAAAAAAAACTTATGTATGAAAATTTCCACTTTCTCAATTAAAAAACCCTTTATGTAAGTACATTTTTCTATATATGTACCTAATTATAAATCCCATATTTTTCTCACACGTGCTAATCTTATATATTTCCTAGTAGACGCTCGGGGACTGCAAGAGAGAAAAGTGTTACTATTGAGGATCTCTTCAAGTTTGAAAAGACAACACTATCACAGGGAGGGTGTTCCATATTCCATCCACTGTAAGGCTCCTTCATCTCTTTTGTGTTGCTTTCCAAGTGCTTCCTCTCACTACAACACCCAAACTTAATCTACATGGCAGAGCACGTCATTCTCTCTCTTGTTTTTGACCCGGAAGTTTCTAGGTTAACCATATCCTATTCCTACTGCAAGATTCTAGCCTCCTCTGTGATGGTTTAAAAAAGGAATCTCCTTCTGAGGGTTAATGCCAAAGAGTGGGGGGACTTTAGTTTCCCAAAAAACCTCCCCTACTTTCACCACATCGAGTTCTTTGTGTGAAGAAAATACTTTGTAAATACGGTGTGCAAGCAGTCCTTTTTGAACAAATAACTTTTTGATAATACAGGGTTTGTTGTTTTGAGTTTTTGGGCTCTCTCATCTTTTGGAGATCTCGTTGGGAACAAGAGTGTGTTTTTTTTAATTATTCTATTAAAGATACCCAGTACAAGCTTTGGATACTAGTGTACATTATTTGCATCATTTGTATTGGCTCAAATCGGTGCTTTATAGTTTAGCTTACAAAATGGCGGTAACAATCTTTATCGAGGAGGAAGAAGTCAAGAGCTTTATCTCAAATTTGGAATAACAAATTATTGCCATGCACATCATAGCCGAGAAGGATCGGATATTGGTTTTAGCTGTTGTCTTGAGAGGAAAGGCGAGTGAGTTGTTCAAGATTCTAGAGGAAGAGAGGAAGCAAAGTTGGGACTGAATTAAGCAAGCTCTTCTAGACCAATACGGGAAGAGGGTAATGATCAAGGAAGTGATGGAAAAACTTTAGGATTTACGGCAAGACATAGGCAAAGCCTCTTTGATATTTTTCCACCTCTATATGGCAGCAACTGAAGCAGACAGTAGAGGCTTCACCAGGTGATCTCTAAAATATGCATCAATTCTTGTTCTGCTTACATCCTAATTTAAAGATAAGGTGCGAGAAGAAGATGTGGTCACCTTTGATGGAGCAGTGAGAGTAGCCGAAAAAAAGAGCACAAACATTAGGATAAAGCTCAAGCACACAACCACCACTTTTGTGCCATCTCAAAATGGGGTCTTCTATCAAGAAAAGAAGCTTGAGAGGACACCAGAAGACCTGATCCAGTGACTGCCAACATCATCCAGAAACTCTCAACTCCACTGCAATAGCTTCGTATTGGAATAATGGATCGACATCCACCTACTGAGAGGATGAATGGAAGGGGTAGAGGAAGAAGAGGATGATGTTATAATAGTAGGGAGGAGGGCCATTTTGCTCTTGACGATCCTTAGCCACCCAGAGAGAGAGGGGGTAACTACCCTCTTTATGGCAGAGGAAGGGAAAGAGGTGACCCCCTACCCCAAAAAGTGAGAGAAATACCTCCAATTCCTAATCCTGCACCCGAGACCCTAAATGAATAAGGAAGAAGGGCAGGTATAATCTCTTTGGAAGAACATAATGAGACCTTGGCCAACAAGAGGGCTAGAAGAGACAAAGATCAAGAGTCTAAGGAGGACAAAGGGTAAGGCCTGAGAGCAGCACAGGAAGGAGGAGGAGGCAAATTCAATGACAAGATTATTTGTTGGGACAAGGTATGGACGAGGATGATCTTACTTAAAGATATCAAAAGCCAAAAATCCAACATAATATTTGACAAGATGCTTGCTTTAAATTCTAAACTAAGGAGACAATGGCCAAAAGGTTTAAGCACGCGGTCTCCTCCCAAGGGTAAGGCATCACATGCTGCTATATCTACCATTAAAGTGGGCCGTCAAGTGGATATGGTCCCTCTTATTAAAGCTACCCTTGGAAGGAAGACTCCAATGGATGCTTATAATGATGGAGGGACTGAGGTATGTGTGATAACGAAGTCTACTATAGAAGAAATAGGGGTTTCTGTCTTTGCAAGGCCTATGTCCGCATTCGTAGGGCTAATCACCACCAGGATAAATGTTTAGGCATTACTAAAAATGTAAAGGTTAAAGTGCTTGATATTAAATGTCTTGTAGACTTCTACATTATGGCAGCAGGGGAGAGAGCTTATCCCATAATTTTGGGGTGATCGTGGCTCATCGTGGTGCAATGAAAATCTGGGGTTCTGGTCTTATCACAATGCCTAATAAAGCCCAAGGGAAAACCATCACCTTCAATATGAAGACCAGGGAAACCTCCTCTCAACCTTTTGAGTGCAAGCATGACTAGGAGTCCACAGACAGCTATTCATACGGCTCTACTGAGGAGTCTATATCGTCTACAGATGAAAGTCTTGATGATGATCTTGTCAAGGTATGCCCTAGCCTGTTTGGGATCTCTATATAAGAAGATAAGGCTCTCTCTAATAATAAGAATATTCATGGAGAGTATCTCTATTAGTTCCTCTTCTCTTCCCTCTTCTTCTATCCACTATGGTATTAATCTAAAAGATACGCTTGATGAGGATCTATCCAACCAAGAGAAGGAGGATTATAATGCTATGTTCTCTATATTCCCAAATTTTTTTGATATAGAGTATGCAGATCTACGGGGAGCCAAAGATGTAGCATAAAATGAATCTCAAGGAAGGGGCTCGACCACGTGCACAAAAGCTCCATAGGATGGAAACAATCAAGTCAATGGATCTCCATGAAGAGGTAGCTAAGCTCCTTGAAGCTGATATTATTTTCCCTACCAAGGAATTCAAATGGGTCTCTCTGGTAGTAATTGTACATTAAAAAATGGATTATTTTTAATATGTGTAGAATTTAGGCCTCTTAATGCAGCAACTAAGAGAGACCATTATCCCCTACCCTTCTAGGATGAAATTCTTAATTAGTTGGCAGGGGACAAAAGGTACTCTGTCATGGACGGTTTCTTGGGCTACTTTCACATTGTCATTGCCATTGAGGTACAAGTTGAAAGCCACTTTTATAAATCCCTGGGGTTGTTTTTCTTATAAGATGATTTCATTTGGCCTCATAAACGCCTATGCCACGTTTCAACAGTGGATGAACAAAATCTTTGCTCCCTACTTGGAGGACTTTATAAGGGTCTTGGTTGTTTTAGCTCCAAAGCACTTCACAAAGAAAAAATTCTGTTTTTTTACTTCGAAATGGAGCAATGGGTCTTCTCTATCGTTCTTGCATGCCACAAATTTTGTACTTATTTTTTTCCAAATCTCTATGTTTTAACTTCGTCTAATCTCATGCTTGAAGTCGTTCAACACTTAAAGCCGAGAAAGAGAATTCTCAAATGGACTGCCACAAGAATATGAGTTTGATTTGAAGGTGGATCACTCTGCCAAAACCCAATTGGCCAATGTGATGGTGTATAAAGGAGAGTCTCTTCCCTCTTTTCCTAGTCTAGATGTGTCTCCTCAAGAAGAAGATCTAGATTTCTCTAATGCATTTACCCTACTTTTTGATGGCACTTATAGAAGAATCATGCAGAAAGCCAGTAGTGGGTCCATCATCAAGTCTCCCAAGGGTAAGGTAATATTTTCTAAAGCTTACATCCTTGATGAAGTAGAAAGTAGCAATGAAGTGGAGTATCTTACTCTTCTCCTGGGACCCAAGCAATGCCTCAAATTTGGAATTGGCCGCTTGATTGTAAGGGGTGATACCTTGCTGGTGATCAAGTAGCTTCTAGGGTTGTGATAGGTTACGAAGGATAACCTTAAAAAATGGTTCTATGATATCAAAAAGCATGTAACAAGGGATCTCAATAAAGAGGCATATGAACTCGCTCGCAACAAACTAGAATCCATGGTATCCTCATCCTCTTTGCAGGTTAAGGAGGCTTTGGATAAAGGCAGAGTCTCTCTCTCTCTCTCTCTCTCTCTCTCTCTCTCTCTCTCTCTCTCTCTCTCTCTCTCTCTCTCTCTCTCTCTCTCTCTCTCTCTCTCTCTCTCTCTCTCTCTCTCTCGCTCGCTCTTTGAAATTTTTTAAGAAAGGAAAGTGCCCCAGCCACCTACCATCCTTACAAAGGAACAGGATGGTGAGTAAATCTAGAATGTATACTCTTTTGGGAGAGGACCTGTTGATGTACAGAAGAGATGGCAATTTAAGGAGGGTACCCTTCAAGGAGGAGATTGGGATCATCCTCACACAAAGTCATTAAGAAGCAAGACATCAAGGTAAAGATCAGATCAATTTCAAAATACTTTATAGCAGGCTTCTTCTAGCCCTCAATGGTAAGGGATGCCTATTACTTGTTTAGAACTTGCAAAGAATGTCAGATTTATGCGAATAGGAGGCTTATTATTGAATCTTAGAAAGCAACAAATGAGACTAAGAACTCTAATTCCATTTACACACTGCCTTATATACCTAGGTTGAAAATATGCATTGTCCAAGCACCCAGGGCCTTTAGGGCTCCACAACATACTGAATTTGAAACCTAGGCACACTAATTGACCTATTCTTTACAGCTTGGACCTCCCATTGAGCCGATAACACATTTCAATTGTTACAATGACTTGAAATAAATTGGGAATTTACAATACATGGACATTCTGAGAAAATGTAAAAAATGTGTAGCCTAATATTTATTGCTTCTTTGCATTTATCTTTGATGTGAATCCATAAGGTATACGTCCTTAGCAGCTTTTGTTAACCGACATCAACTCAGTTAACTTCAAGGATTTCATTAACGTGATCAAACATATTTAAACATGAAAATAACATTGAGTGATCACGTTTCCAAATACGTGATCACGTTAAATATTTACGTGACATTCCCTTAACCAACAAAAATTGTCATAAAATCTTATATCTAACCAACCCAAATGATTTTCTCATGTGGGAGAATAAACAGGAACAAGGGTTAGAACATAGACATGTGCTTATAGATCTGTCTCAACACGGGACGAAGGTTAAAGGGGTCCAAATGAGAGATGGTATGTTAAAGAGAAATTTTACCTAATGGAGCTTAAAGACCTTAGGGTTAGCTTCATGAAAGACCTCCAAAAGTTAGTGTTAAAAAGTCCTTTAACCTTAGGCAACCTAGGGTTGACCTTGAGGTGCAAATCCTACCCAAGCATGAGGGGCTTGGCGGCTTGCAAAGTGTTTGTGGTGATAGCCATTTTTCGGCTTTCCATAATTGCCATAGTAAGCTACCTCACCCTATCAAATCACTCAAACATTTTGGTTATCCCTACCATTTCACTGTACATAGGCGTGTGTGAGTTAGGGGACTTTCCCTATATTTTCTTAAAAACCCTTAATTAGCTAGTCACTTACCAAGTTGAGCCAAAAAAATAATAAAAATAAAAAATATAAGTATATTATGTCCCATTTGTGTGTAAATATTTCATTGTATATAGGGCCTAAATATAAGGATTTTTCATAATTATTTTGGTATTTATTTAAATATTTATACTCTCATATTTATTCTCTTTTACTCTCATAAATTAGAACACCAAAAATATTCATCTTTTTATGGTAGACTTATAATGAGAGAGATTTATTTTGACCCTTTATATTTTTTCCACCTATATTATTTATATTTGACATGTACATATTTTTTTAGACCCCTCAATATTTGATTTTCTTAGTTGTACTATTCACTTATATCATGATCTCAACAATATATTCAATTATAGACCTACCAAATAAGGTCAAGGGTATGTGGAATGCATGCATGCACCATGGGGATCTCACTCTTGGAGGTATTCAAAAGAATCATCCAAAGAAGGACCTCACAAGGACCTTGTGTGGTGGAAAAAACAGTCGGTATTGCTGAATTTTTAAAGATCACATGATCCCCGAATTTGAAAAGGTGATACAAACAAAAGTTGTAGCTTGTGACCTGAACTTTTACCTCAAATTTTTTCATATTTTTTTGACCTACGAGCTGTGAGCTATGATTTTATTGGTGGACCCCAGTTTGCCCATGCTATGCAGCCACACTCCCTCTTCCACTTTATCATTTTCCTCTTTCACACACACTCCTCCCTCTCCTTCACACTCCCAAAACTGCAACTCCCATGTCTTAATTCACCCTTTTCACCATTGCCACATCTCTCACACCTCCATAGCCTTCATCCTCCATTTCTACACCCTATGTGTCCCCCTTTCTCTCTACCTATATGTCCATATTACCATACTCTCTTCAGCTTTGTAAAGAACTTTAAAAAATCAGCAAAAATCCAAGGATAACCTCTGCAAATGAAGGCTTTTATCATGAATTTTCCAAGGTTTGAAATAATATAGCTTCATCAACACGCACTGCTTCGCCATGCTGACTGCTTCTTCTTCCTGTGTTGTAAAGAGGTGAATGTCAACTTCTCCAAAAGCTTCAACCTCTCTTTACAAGCTCATCCCTTCTCTAACTTTTCTCATTATATATCTCACCATTTGGTGAATGATTTTCTAAATATTTTTTAGCGATAATTACTAACTACTAACCACTAACCTTATTGTAAAATGCACCCTCTACTAGAGTAGGCACTCCCCAATTATTCACTCAATCCTCTCTCCTTTCATCCTCAATAATTCTCTTCCCTTGAGCCCACATCCATGTGACTCAAAGGACAAGAGAGACCCACCCTCATTAAAAAAAATAAAAATATGCATAATCTTTTATTCCTTCAAATAAACTTGATTAGGCCTAATTCTAATCGGGGCTTCTAAAACCTATAAATAGAGCCCTTCTCTCTCTTGTAAATCATCACATGATCACACTACACCATGCACACCATTCTCAACACATAACATGCCACTCTTCAAGCCTAGTTTTGTAGAGTGTGTGCATCCTGAGTGCTCTATTCCATCACTACACATAGGTGCATGGAGAAGCTTGAAGTTAGTTATGCCATCTAGAGGAGTGGAGTGATACTATACTCTGCAATCACACTTGTAGCCTACTCTTGTCCATAAATAAGGTTCATAGTTTTGGGTGCAATTGTATGCTGCAACTACGACTCTTCTCTCCAAATTGACTTGATAAGTTGGCTCATCAAGTGGTTGAAGGTATATTGTCCTTGAATTTTGTTGTGCCATTTCATGCTTGGGTTTGGTGTTGAGTGGCTGTTGGAATTGTTTGCCCTAAAAGGTAAATTGTAAAAAAGTGGTTTTCAAAAGGTTCAAAGTTTGGGACTGATGTTCTTGGGTAAAAACGCTTGCTGATTTTTGATCACATGATCCCGAATTTGAAAAGGTGATACAACAAAAGTTTGTAGCTTGTGAGCTGAAATTTCACCTCAATTTTTTCATATTTTTTGAGCTACGAGCTGTGAGTTATGATTTTATTGGTGGACCCAAACTTGCCCCATGCTATGCAGCCACACTCCCTCTTCCACTTTATCATTTTCCTCTTTCACACACTCCTCCCTCTCCTTCCCACTCCCAAACCTGCAACTCCCATGTCTTAATTCACCCTTTTCACCATTGCCACATCTCTCACACCTCCATAGCCTTCATCCTCCATTTCTACACCCTATGTGTCCCCCTTTCTCTCTACATATATGTCCATATTACCATACTCTCTTCAGCTTTGTAAAGAACTTCGAAAAATCAGCAAAAATCCAAGGATAACCTCTGCAAATGAAGGCTTTTATCATGAATTTTCCAAGGTTTGAAATAACATAGCTTCATCAACACGCACTGCTTCACCATGCTGACTGCTTCTTCTTCCTGTGTTGTAAAGAGGTGAATGTCAACTTCTCCAAAGCTTCAACCTCTCTTTACAAGCTCATCCCTTCTCTAACTTTTCTCATCATATATCTCACCATTTGGTGAATGATTTTGTAAATATTTTTTAGTGATAATTACTAACTACTAACCACTAACCTTATTGTAAAATGCACCCTCTACTAGAGTAGGCACTCCCCAATTATTCACTAAATCCTCTCTCCTTTCATCCTCAATAATTCTCTTCCCTTGAGCTCACATCCATGTGACTCAAAGGCCAAGAGAGACCCACCCTCATTAAAAAAAATAAAAATATGCATAATCTTTTATTCCTTCAAATAAACTTGATTAGGCCTAATCCTAATCGGGGCTTGTAAAACCTATAAATAGAGCCCTTCTCTCTCTTGTAAATCATCACATGATCACACTACACCACACCATTCTCAACACATAACACACCACTCTTCAAGCCTAGTTTTGTAGAGTGTGTGCATCCTGAGTGCTCTATTCCATCACTACACATAGGTGCATGGAGAAGCTTGAAGTTAGTTATGCCATCTAGAGGAGTGGAGTGATACTATACTCTGCAATCACACTTGTAGCCTACTCTTGTCCATAAATAAGGTTCATAGTTTTGGGTGCAATTGTATGCTGCAACTACGACTCTTCTCTCCAAATTGACTTGATAAGTTGGCTCATCAGGTGGTTGAAGGTATATTGTCCTTGAAGTTTGTTTTGCCATTTCATGCTTGGTGTTTTGAGGGCTTGTTGAATTGTTTGCCTAAAAGGTAAATTGTAAGAGGGTGCTCGTTGAGAGGGCTCCCGTGACCCTAAGACAATTTGTGTATTGGCAACAAGGTCAAGTTTTGTGTTGTCTCTCTATTTATCATCAAGCTTTGTGTGCATCTAGTCTTTAAGGCTAAGACTGAGTTGCTCAAGTTGATTTGTGCTCTTTACGTCTCTTTGGTGTGGTGAATGTTTGTGTTTGGTGTGTGTGGCTATCTTGCGTTCCCCTCTCTTTGTGCGTTTGAGTATAAGGAGATATCACGTGCGTCCTAGTTCGCATCTACAACTAGGTGGTGCCCCTTTTCTTGTTTGGTTTCGGACTATGGGTTGTTGTTGTCTCTGATTGTGCTTGCCCCAGCCCCAATTGAGGAGCACGGGAGCCTCGAAGGGTGTTTAGAGGCCACTCTTCTTTTTGCCCGCCCCGGACCGCCTCAGTGGGAACCTTGCCCAACCTTGAGTTGCTTCTCATGCTTAAATGACTAAGGTTGTTGAAAGGTTCAATTTAAGTGTTCAAATGAAACATGATATCTTAAGAAGCATAAAAGAAACATGTGAAGATTCTCCACATGTGGCTCTCATGATGTGCTTGAATCCTATTGGGTAGGCTTTAAAGAGTTCCAATGAGAATTTAGATGCATACAAATGAATAATTAAGTTCTTTCTCTCAAAGAGTAAAAACAGGACACATGCTCAAATGATATAATTAAATAATGTGTGTGTGTGTGTGTGTGTGAGAGAGAGAGAGAGAGAGAGAGAGAGAGGTGGACCAAGAATGAGAGGGATATACTCTCCCACACACACACACACGCACACACACACACATACTCTCATTGTGTGGAGTGCAAAGTGCAAGAGCTCTGTCTCCTTCTCCAAGCTTGTTGAGAAGTTGAGAGCCTACGCCAACACTCTTGGCTATGGAATGCAAATCCAACCAAGAGCTATGCTTCAATGCTTAAGCTTTCCATCTTCTTCATCTTCATTACTATGCTATTATGATATGCTAAGCAAGAAGAGTGATGATAAGTGAGGATCTATTTCTTTATCCTATGGTTGATTCTTCTTCCTCTTCCTTAACCTCATTCCCCGCTAGCTCTCTCCACCTTCGAAGGTGTTTGAGGCCTTGGGACTGATGAGGCTTGGGATAGTTAATGCTTTTTGCAAATTTTATGTTATGCTTGTGAGGCATGAAGCTTTCCATCTTCATTGCATCACGTAGGTCACAAGGAACACAAAAATTTTATTATATCAAGTCTCGCTTGATGGGAGAATCTATAATACAAACGCCTTTTGGAGGGGGGACCGGCTCCAAGTAAATTTGGTCCTCAACTATTGTCATGTTCTCTAATACTCTCTCTCTTGCAAAAGTATTGTTCATACCAAGTTACTTATGTACTATAATTATGTTGCTACCATCAAATAAGTTCACCCTCTATGTTCTCAAAGTAATCTCACAAAAATGCTCAATCTATTTCTCTTAATTCCGCTATCCTCAAAGTTCATATACCATTTCTATTACATTGGTATCAGAGCATTTGATTTTTATTTTCTTGGTTAAGAGATAGGTCCTTAAGTAGCCTATTAATGGTTGATTTTGTTAATTATATTAGGGTAAGTGGGATGGGGAACTATTATTGGTTTTGTTGAGCCCACTGTGTGGGATATGGTGCACACCTAGGGAGATTTGGTCTTAATAATGGGGTCTTTTTAGACTTGCCTATGACTTTACCATTATTGAGCCATAAGAAGTCCAAAAGGAGCCATCACTCGGCAATTGTTCTATGTTAGACCCACCCCACTACTCTGTATAATTAACCAATTTGAGTCATGGGTGTAGATACTTAAGTGCTTATTTTCAAAGGCTAAGAGGAGTAGCAACTAAGGTTTTAAATTGCCAAATAATACACATAAGTATAATTAGCATGGTTGAAAATAACCAAGAGAGTAGAATGAACATTGATAACTTTGATTTTGCACATAAAGGTGCTAATGATGATACCCCCACGTTTATCAATTATCTTGTTTTACTAGGTTTCATAAAGCTATGGGCACCCCTACTTTGCAAGCCAAAGTTACTCAACAACTTCGTGCTTATGGGATTTCCCTTCCTCTCCAAGAGGAAAGAGAGCTTAGGAGGCCTCTTGATGAGACCCCCAAAACAAGACTCTCTCCCATACGAGAGGAGGAATCCAAAGAACAAGAAAATAATGAATCCCTAAGTTACTTTGAAGATGTGGCTCCATGAAGATAGCAATCTAGACAATCACCAACTCCTCCCATTGAGGAAACGATCAACACACAGTCCTTCTCCTTGTCACTCCGAAAGGGAAGAGAGAAAACAAAGGAAGGAAAGGTTAAGAAAGAGGTCACCCTCTTTTCCTTCTTCTTCACCTTCCTCCTCCTTCGACGAAAGCTATGGCTAATCTCTTAGAGAATACAAGAGAGGAGGATATCGCAAATCATACCTTGCATGGTAAAGATCACAAAATCGAAGAAGTTCAAAGAGGGGGGAAAGAGTATCTCTTTTCTCACCCATGATGGCACCTTTGGTGCCCCTGACAAAGTATTGGCCTTGATCTAGGAATTTAATGTGGCCTTTGGAGACGAGGGCTTCACGGAGTCCTTTAAGCTACACCCATGTAGCTATGCACTTCTAGAAATCAGCTGGTCAATGGTGGGCTAGCCTTCATTGAAATGTCAAAGCCCCAAAGACATGGAAAACTCTATGAGTTTCCATCATGAAGCAATTCCTTGCAAGTGATGAAAAGGACAAAGTACTTATCAAATGGCTTAGTTTGAAACTTCTTTCATATGAATCTATTCACAAATATGTGGACAAGTTTTGGGATTTACATGTCAAGGCTATTGTCTACCAAAAGATAGAGTTCCCCAAGCAAAAGCAAAAAATTTGTGCGGGATTACCTGAAGAAATGGCCGAGTATGTCATCTCCCAACTGCTTGGTTCTATCACCGAAGTAATCCACCACGCCATGGTTGCTTCCCGCATCAATTTCCAACAAGGGGCTAGACGGAATGTCAAGTCCATGGAAAACAAAGACAAAAGTGATGCAAAGGGGAAAATCAATGCCCAAAATTCATCCCAAGGCAATTCCAATAACAACAAAAACAACAATCAGTCCAAGGAGAAGGGAGTTTACAAAGGTCAAACAAACTCTCTCATGAAGAGCTTGAAGATTTTCGGAAGGACCATAAGTTTTTGAAGTGTGGGGAGCAGGGACATGGATATTGTTCTTGCCCCAAGAGAAATGCCCACATTGAGACTCCTAGAGCTTCCACCATCGAATATCCAAAAGAGGATGCTCATTGCAAAGGATCACCTCTCTCCTGTGCTTGGGGAAAGGTAAAGGAACATGATGCCTTCATCTTGTTTGACCCTGATTCTACTCACAACTTCATATCAATGGAGTTGGTCACCAAGTTGGAAATTCAAGCTTTTGAGATGGGACATAATGTAACTATTCAGACACCTTTCAAGGGATAGCAAGCCTCTATTACTCCCTTGATTGGGAAGTTGAGGCTTCGTGTCCAAAGCTATGTTCAACAAAGAAGACTTTTTCATCTCTCCTCTCCAACATGAGGATGCTATCCTAGGGGCACCATGGTTCAACCGCATGGATACAACATGAAGTTCCCTCAAAGGAGAATCTACCTCACCTATAAGGGAAAGAGAATTTATATAGATGCTAATGAGTCTGGTCGTACTATACCACTTGTAAATTCACCCGCTTTTGATAAGTCAATGAAAAACTCAATTCCTGCGTAAATAATTTTTGTCAAAGAATCCACTAATGACGCTAATGATTTATCGAATGAAAATGGTAGGAATGAAGAATAGTTAGACTTGTCTACTTTCCTAAATGGATTCCAAGATGTTTTTTTCTATGATATCCCTTTGGACTTACCTCCAAAACGAGGGGATGATGACCATCGAATTGAGCTCCTACCAGGAAGCTCACCGCCTAACAAGCCTCCTTATTGATTTTCCAAGCTCAACAAGAGGAGATCCTAAGGCAAGTACAATAATTGGTAGACAAAGGGATGGTGAGGTCTAGATCCTCTCCCATTTGTTCTCCAATCCTTTTAGTGCAAAAGAAAGAAGGTACATATTGTATGTGTGGACTAAACCATATCACTATCAAAACAGATTTCCCGTGCCTCCGGTAGAATATTTTTTTGATAAACTACAAGGCTCTACCTATTTCAGTAGGATTGACCTTAAAAGTGGCTATCATCAAATAAGGATAGTGGATGAAGATATCCTAAAGACCGCGTTTTGTAAAACGTTTGGTCTATTTGAATATCTAGTCATGCTTTTTGGCTTGACCAATGCACCAGCCACATTCAATCATTTGATGGAGTAAATATTTAGACCCTACCGCAAGTTCACTGGAGTTTTGATGATATCATCATCTACTCCAAGTCCTTGGAAGAACACAAGCAACATCTCCAAGTGATTTTTCAAGCATTGAGGGAGAACAAGCTTTTTCTCAACCAAAAGAAAAGAGAATTTTTCCTTCAAGAGATTCAATACTTAGGTCATATTATCTCTCATGATGGTATCCGTATGGATCCATCAAAGTTAGAGGTGATAAATACATGGACTAATCCAAGTAATCTACATGAGCTAAGAATCTTTATTGGTATGTGTGCATACTATAGACGCTTCATAACAAAATTTTCTCAAATAGCAGGACCATTTCATGACTTAACAAAGAAGAACGTTAAGTATTCATAGACATCTAAGGAGAAACTTGCTTTTGACAAGCTCAAAGAGAATCTTACCTCTCAGCCAATCCTCATGCTTCCGGATTTGTCAAATCCATTTGAGCTCCAATGTGATGCTTGTTGTGATTTCCTTGGAGCAGTCTTGCTTCAAGAAGGGCATGCCATAGCATATGAGAGCCGAAGCTCAATACGGATGAACGGGTCTTGGGCATTTATCAGAAAGAGATTTTAGTTGTTCTACATGCCCTAGACACATGGAATCACTATTTATTGGGGACTCCATTCATTTTCCAAACATACCACCAAAGTCCCAAGTACTTCATGA
Source organism: Adiantum capillus-veneris (assembly GCF_014529385.1). Taxonomy (NCBI): domain Eukaryota; kingdom Viridiplantae; phylum Streptophyta; class Polypodiopsida; order Polypodiales; family Pteridaceae; genus Adiantum; species Adiantum capillus-veneris. The sequence continues at coordinate 33,786,329 of NC_140957.1, forward strand.
TGCAAACCAAGCTTTTCGACAAACAAATGAGGTGGGCAAATTTTCTTTTGCAATTTTATTTTCATATTGCTCACATTTCTGGTAAGCACAATCAAGTGGCCGATGCACTTCCACGACGATCAAAAGTCAATGTGGTGTCTATAGAAACTCACAATGATCTATCTTCTATGGAAAATGAGTATGCTACTAACCTTGACTTTAAAGATGTAATGTCAACCCTTGATTTGGGAGAAAAAGAGGAACCGTTCATCTTGCAGGATGGTTATCTTGTTGATGGCAATAGGCTATGTGTTACCCACTCCCATCGTTGAGAAAGTCATGTATGAATCCCATGCTCCTCCATATGCGGGGCATAGACGCATTCAACCTACTCTTCGAGGAGTAGAGACATACTTCTATTGGCCTACCATGAAAGTGGGACATACAAGAGTATGTTTCAAAATGTGTGGCATGCCAAAAGACTAAGTATGATAGAGGGAAGAAACCTGGATTACTTGAGCCATTGCCAATCCCTATTTCACCATGAGAGAGTATATCCATGGATTTTATCATTGGATTACCCAAGTCTATCCATGGGAATACGGGAATATGGACAATAGTCGATAGGTTTAACAAGGAAGCACATTTTATTCCTCTCAAAAAGACTATTAAGGCACCAAATGGCAACCATCTTCATATCTCAAATTTTCAAACACCATGGATTACATCCATCATGTCATATAGAGATCCTAGAATGACCAGTAATTTCTAGAAAGGTCTCTTTGAAAATCTAGGTACAAGATTGAATTTCTCTTTGGCCTATCACCCACAAACGGATGGCCAAAATGAGATAGTCAATCTCATGATATTCGATCTACTAAAGACTTATGTTATAGAAGTAGATCAACGATCACAATAAGAGAAGTACTTACCCCTTGTAGAGTATGCAAACAATAATACTATTTATACTAATACAAGAAAAGCACCTTTTGAGATCATAGAGGAAACCTAAAAGTCTCTTGCTACTTAAAGTACTTGGGAAGATCTTGCTCCTGATGAGTATAGTTGTGACCTACAAGAATCTTTTCAAAAGGTTAAGGAGGCTATATCCATCTCTCAACAAAGGAAAAAATCTGCTTCTGACAAGCACAGAAGGGCCTTAACGTTCAAAGAAAATGATTGGGTCTTAATTAAGTTTTCCAAGGTCGATTGAGGCAAACGACGGGCAAAAATCCTATGGGCCATCAAAATTATTATGCTAAATTAGCAAAAAGATACTATGGTCCTTTTCAAATCTTGAAGCCAATCAATGACATGGCTTATCAAGTCAAGTTGCCGAACCATTGGCTCATACACAATGCTTTTCATGTGAGCCTACGTAAGCCCTACAAAGGAGAGCCACCAAGAGAACCAATTATTGAAGACCCTCTAAAAATCAAAGACCAAAAAAAGGTGCTACAACCCGAAGCTATCCTTTGCTATGAAGACAAGGTACTACGGCATGGTAAGATTATCCGACGGTATCTTATTAAGCTAAAAAATTGTCCTTTTGAATATGTTGGATAGATGTAAGAAATACAGCTTAAGGATAGTATGAACCTTGTCCATCCTTACAATGCTACACTAGAGTAAGCAAATGTAAATGCTTTCTAAATGAACATTGTTTTTGCCTTATAAGACTAATCCTCTTTTGTGCACAAATTTAAATAGTATGCATGCCTAGAATCATGTTTGTGATGACGATGTCACTCAAACACCAAGTAGAATTTGTCACTCTACTTTGGGAGTATGATATGGACTAAAGAGCAGACATGCTTGCAACAGCTACGTCTCCCAAGCACCAAATGGACTAATCATCCATTCTAGAATGATGGTGTAGGGTGAAAAGGGATCATTTAATGTGAGAGAATAAATGGGAACAACGGTTAGAATATAGACATGTGCTTATGGATCTGTCTCAACACGGGGCCAATGTTAAAGGGGTCCGAATGAGAGATGGTATGTTAATGAGAAATGCTACCTAATGAATCTTAAAGACCTTAGGATTAGCTTCATCAAAGATCTCCAAAAGTTAGTGTTATAAAGTCCTTTGACCTTAGGCAACCTAGTGTTGAAGTTGAGGTGGGAATCCTACCCAAGCATGAGGTGCTTGTCGGCTTGCTAAGTGTTTGTGGGAACCTTGCCCAAGCTTGAGGTACTTCTCATGCTTAAATGACTAAGGTTATTGAAGTGTTCAATTTAAACATAAACTCTCAAGAGGCATAAACAGTTTCCATGCTTAAATGACTACGTGCTTAAAGTGTTCAATTCAAACATGATATCTGAAGAAGCATAAAAGACACATGGAAAGATCCTCCACATGTGGCCCTCATGATGTGCTTGAATCATATTGGATAGGATTTAAAGGGGTCAATGAGAATCTAGATGCATAAAAATAAATAATTAAGTTCTTCCTCTCAAAGCGGAAAAAGAGGCACATGTCCATATGATTTAATTAAATAATATGAGAGAGAGAGAGAGAGAGAGAGAGGTGGTGGACCAAGCATGAGAGGGGGTATACTCTCCCACACACACACACACACACACGTACTCTCATTTTGTGGATTGCAAAATGCAAGAGCTCCATCTCCTTCTCCAAGCTTGTTGAGAAGTTGAGAGCCTATGCCAACACTTTGGTTATGGAATGCAAATCCAACCAAGAGCCATGTTTCAATGCTTAAGCTTTCCATCTTCTTCATCTTCATTACTATGCTATATGTTATGCTGAGCAAGAAGAGTGATGATAAGTGAGGAACTACTGCTTTCTCCTATGGATGATTCTTCTTCCTCTTCCCTACCCTCATTCCCTGCTAGCTCTCTCCACCTTCAAAGGTGTTTGAGGCCTTGGGACTCAGGCTTGGGATAATTAATGCTTTTTGCAAATTTTATGTTATGCTTGTGATACATGAATCTTTCCATCTTCATTGAATCACCTAGGTCACAAGGAACACAAAGATTGTATTGTATCAAGTCTCTCTTGATTGGAGAATCTATAATACAAAAGCCTTTTGGAGGGGGGACTGGCTCCAAGTAAATCTGGTCCTCAACTATTGTCATGTTCTCTAATATACTCTCTCTTCTCTTGAAAAAGTTTTGTTTATGCCAAGTTAATTAAGTACTATGCTTATGTTGCTACCATCAATTAAGTTTACCCTCTATGTTTTCAAAGTAATCTCACAAAAATGATCAATCTATTTCTCTTACTTCCGCTATTCTCAAAGTTGATATGCCATTTCCATTATCATCGAATTCATTAAGCCCGCTGGAATTTTGTTCATTTCTTATTGAGCTCGGTTTAGGACTCACATAATTTCCTAGTAAGCTCTTCTTGAAAAACACATACCTTGGTGGGGTTTTCATGGGTTGCCATGTCATCACTTATCCGTTTTTTTATGATCATGTTATTTGTGATTATGTGAATGGGATTATAAACATTATGATCACAAGAAATTTCACGTGATCACGTGAATATTAAATCCCTGGTTAACATTCCTCCTTCCGATTTTAGTGCCCATCCTTGGGCACTATTGAAAAGTGTCCATGGAGGCTGGAAGGTTATCGATTGGTTATTGATGGGCTATCTTCTTTTGTCATTGAATTTGTTAATGAGGTTTGTTTTAGTGTAGCATCTTCATTGGCCCAAATTTGTTTCTAATGTGAGAGATGATGATGCATTTTTCCAAATTTGTACCAACATACGGGGAGGCTTTGTTTATTTAATTTTATATTAAGAGTATGTGCAAGGGAAGTAGATAAGTGAGGATCTAAATTAGGTTCTAATACCTGGATAACCAAAGGAAAAACACCCAGACAAAAAGAAGTTCCTTTCGGATATGCACATTATTGCAGTACTAATTAGCCTAGAAAGTATTAAAAAAGTATTGTAGGGATGATTTGTTGATGGATATGGAAAAAAGAGGGCAAAAAATATATAGGGTAGCATGATAAACCATTGTTTTGCATGTTGTAGTCCACTCAAGGTGCATAGGTGGAAGCAAAAAAGAGTGCCTAATTCATATGTCCAATGATGGGATATCCTATATATGCATACATAAAAATGCATGGAAAATAATATGTTGTGCAAGAAATATTTTTTAGGTTTAATGAAAAAAGAAGGTGTAGCTATAAAAGAATATGTCGTGGCTTTACAATATGTTGCCCCTTTAGGAAGGTTTTTTGTTTTTGAGGATATGTGGTCTCATCTTATTATGCATTGTGGGTGAGTGTTGGACTCTACGTCACTCCACCATCATTAAGTTAATAGACTTCAACTTTGTTGCTCATCTCATCCAGCATGAGCGACATGACTTAGATATGCTAAAATCTCCCAACTTGAGCATTAGCCTAATAACTTGAGCGTTAGCTTTCTTGAGTTTGAAATATTTTTGTTTTTATGGACCTAGAGGCTTTGTTTGGTTCATCAATTGAAGAGTCTAGAGCCTAACTTGCTTGAAGAAGCTGATTTATTAGGATTGTTTGATGTGGAGGCATATGCATAGAAGTTCCACTTTAGCTTTACCTTTGTCTACAAGATTTTTCTTTGATTCTTGTGACTTCTGCAATTTTGAATCCAACATTAATGGTACCTATAACCGTTATTGGCTACCACTTGGATAATAGAGTAATAGCACTATTTCCTCTTTGTATGCTTTGTGTTGGTCTAACCACTCATGTCCAATGATGACATCTACATGCATTTCTCTTGAAGGCTTTAGCTGAAACTTTACCTGCCCTTCTTGCTTTTGGATTCTAAGGGTAGCAACCATTTTTTCTTGACTTGTAGTCTTACCTAGCTTTACTTTATTGTCCTGTTTGCATGGTGTGATCTAGAGGATCCATTGGATATTGTATGCAACTATATTTCCCCTTGCTTCTTTATCTGATAGAGTATTGCATCTGACACTTGATCCATTTGCATTGTTGAGAACTATAGCTATTATCGTTGTAGGTTATATTGAAGATAGTTTTCTTGCTTTTTCCATGTTCTCATCTTGATCTATTTGTGTCTCAATGGAAGGTGACTTGAGTCTGTGTTTTCCAATCTGACTTCTATCAGTTGATTAATATAACAATGAGTGATTGATCTTTGGACTTTTTATTGCCTCCTGGTTTTTTGCAACCTTGTTCTTATTTACTTCTTGCCTTGGTGGTTTTTTTTGCTCAATAACTTTTGTGGTTGTTGTCTACTCTACTTGATATGCACTTGCTATTTTTTGATCTAATTTAAGCTCTTCTAAGGTCCTCTTGGTTGGAGATGAATCATCTTCAAAAAGCTTTGATTTATCATTGATCTCCATTTGAATTGTACTTGTGGACTTGGTGTTGTTGTCCACATATGACCAATCTTGGTCATCATTTTTTGTTGTCTATGATGATTGCATCTTGTTTGAACTATGTCTCTTTAAAACATGATGGGCCATTGGCATTCCCAGTATGAGGTTATCTGTTATATCTTCTGTTGTTATTTCATGGAACTGGGCTATGATGGTCTCTACACTTATATGAATTGTGGTAGAAATGATTCCCCATCATTCTGATCCTTTTTTTACATTGATATGCTAATAAATTCAAGAGCATCTTCTAGCTATGGTTGGCCACATCTTCTCCAAGTGAGAAAAGATGTGAAGTTCTTCTATAGCTGAAAATCTAGCTTTACTTCACTTGATAGCTTCGCTTCATGTTCATTCGTGATGTTGCACTTGAACTTCACAGAATATTTTTTAATTTACTAGTCTTGATGTGGTGGTGTCCCTAGGTTAATATGTTGTTGCGTCTTTTTTTCTTTGACCATCTGATTCAATCGATGTTTGCTTATCGAATTGTGATACTGCACCTTTTGCTTGCAAAAACTGTTGAGCATTATTTGCCTGCATTTGAGTAGCCTTTGATTTCAAAAGATCCACCATACTTTCTAGCAAAATATGTCTCTTTGGAGGAGGTTCGATTCTGGTAACTTAAGCCCTTCCATCATATTGAAGTAATCTTTGACTTTAGTCATGCTGCTGATATTCGTTGCCATCTACATCTCCATATGTGTATGTGAGCTTGGTCACGTGCAATTGCTTGAACAATATTAGCTGGGTTGGCTTTTGACTTTGACTTATGGAGACCAACTAAAACCTGTGTCCTTGATGATCTTCATAGAACTATTTATTTGCAGACTCTGATGGAATCCAGGTCAAGTGGAAACTTCCAACAACCATATGTGGCTTTTTCTTTGAAGGGGTATAACTAGAGGTTTGACGGCTTCTAACAGGTGATGTGTTTCTTGGTACAAGATATAATCTTACTGCATTTGTAGCTCCCCCCTTCCTAGGGTGTGATCACTAAAGCTTTCTCCATGATAAGTGTTCAAAACTATTTGGCTCTAGTTTGGTCTCACCTTTTGGGACTGTGAAGTCACACTGTACGTAGTACTATTGATGCTTGGAATCTGTAAACCTTCTGCATAGTTTCCTATGTACCTTTGTGAAAGGTGACAAATAAATTCCCAAGTCAAGCTCTAGATAGAATTATCGTTGCCTTGATATTATCTATTCCATGGGTCTCCTATGATATGAGCTTCTATAGTTTCAGGGCCCAAGGCATCATACATTTTAGAATTGTGTCTATATCTCTCATTGTTTTGGTCAAAGTATATGCTTGTTTGGTCACAACGTCGAAGCTTGATTTCTGGTGGGGGATAGTTTAATTTGGAAATTTTTTTGGGGTTTACTTAGGTAATGTCATTCAACACTAGAGAGGATGGGCTATAATAGATTCTTTCCTCTGAAATGAACCATCCCTCTTGATCTATCATTGAGCACAATTTATAAGCTGGTATGTGGGCCATTCAAACACTCGCCAACAATCCTTTTCGTATAGTTCTCAGTCTACATAGTGTGCATATGAATTATGTGTGCCATACAATTCTAACAACATTGTCTTTCATGTGTCACTCGTGAATGATTGTACACTCGTGGTTGTGGATGTAGAATCATTTGCAAACCTAACATTCTTTTCAACTTGCGGTGACATCTAGACACTTTGACCAAATTCACGTAGGAGTTTTTTGTTCAAAGGATCAATTTTAAGCTTTTCAAGTGCTTGTGCATTTTCATGTAAATTTTGACTTTGTCACGCTTTTACTGGTACTTCTAATGGTAATGCAAAAACATATGATCACACCAAAATTGATGAGTTAAATGCACTTACATCAAGATTCGCATTTCTAGCTTGCTCCATGCTTTGCTTTGCAATTCATATATCCCTGTTGGCTAGATTTCTCGAACAATCTTCTGAAAAAGGTCCACCCTTTCTTCCACAATCTAAGCAGTACACCATGATGGGTGGTATTTCAACTAGTTCTTTCAACTCAAGCTCTTTCTAAGGAGTTTTTGCTTTTGTGTTGGCCAAAATGCCAACAACTTCCTTTAGAACGGTCAGCATCAAGCTGTTGACTGCTCCATCTTGACCTTTGTACTACCTTTGACTTGGTTCTCCAATTAGACTAGCTTCTATTGAATGATTTATTGGATCTTCCATCTTTGGCTCTTAACTGTAGATTTGACCACTATAATCCATGTACAATGACCTTGATTGCTTTTGTGTTGGCCAAAATGCCAGCAACTTCCTTTAGAACAGTCAGCATCAAGCTGTAGACTGCTCCATCTTGACCTTTGTACTACCTTTGACTTGGTTCTCCAATTAGACTAGCTTCTATTGAATGATTTATTGGATCTTCCATCTTTGGCTCTCGACTGTAGATTTGACCACTATAATCCATGTACAATGACCTTGATTGCTTTTGTGTTGGCCAAAATGCCAGCAACTTCCTTTAGAACAGTCAGCATCAAGCTGTAGACTGCTCCATCTTGACCTTTGTACTACCTTTGACTTGGTTCTCCAATTAGACTAGCTTCTATTGAATGATTTATTGGATCTTCCATCTTTGGCTCTTACTGTAGATTTGACCACTATAATCCATGTACGACCTTGATTGCATATGCAGCAACTATATGCTTTGTCGACTTGTACAAATGTCTAGATAAACATATAAATAGAAATAAATAGAAAATCTGCTTTGTTGCACTTGAATTCCAAACTCAACTTGTGTCCATGTTGTCTTTTTCGAGAAAAATTATCTCCCAGTAGATGCTAATGTTGTACCATCAAATTTTTCTTGCTTCGGCTTGACAAGTCTGCTTTTGCCAAAGGCTATTTTGACAGTTGGATGTTCTTCAATCTCAAAAGATTTGGCTAACTCTAAATCAAATGTATCAGACTCGATTGCGGTCTTTGTAACAGTAAAAACCTAGGCTCTTAATATCCTAATAGGCCCTTACTTGTGAATGTTTCCTCTTTTCAAGGAATTATAAGTCCAATCTACAATGCAACTGCTTGCACTAGCCCGTTTCCGATCGACACGATCACTTCTTACCTCTGGCATTCTTTGACATAGTTGTGATGCTCTTTTTCAACATCTGGCAAGAACAAAACTTTCAACTCAGCCTCAATTCGCAATTTTGAAGTGTGAACAATGCCCTAATGACAAAATTTTACTCAAAATTTAGTTTCAAAATGAGCTTTCGTGTGATTTTTTCCTAATCGATTGGCTCTTAACACAAGTTCGATTTCTCGATTCCACTTAGTTTCATTTCTCTCTTTTTTTAGACTTTTGATATTTTTAACTGGCTCAAGGCTAGCTTCTCATCTTTTTACTAGTTTTTTGGGGTTTTTCTGGTTGTTCTCCTGCTGCTTTGGTTTGCTTCTTCTTGATTTCTTGCGTTTTCTTTCTATCTAACTTCTTCTGCTCATCTTGATCAACTTTTGACTTTTTTTTTGCGGTGTGAATTTTCTCAGTTACTTTTTTTCGACACCTCCTCTTTTTTAAAAAAATTTGTGCATTTTTTTGCTTTTATGTTTTTTGGTATTTTTATGATTTTTTTGTAATTTTTTTGTTTTAAGCATTTTTCTATGCATTTTGTAAATTTTATGCATTTTCTTTTTTATTATTTTTATAAATATATATATTTTTTAATCTATGTAAATTTTTTATTTTTTCATGAATTTTTTGTGAAGTTTTTGATTTTTGTGAATTTTGATAACTTTTTTTTATTTTATATGATTTTTTGGCGGCTTTCTTTTTGGGAAATCTAATTTTTTATTTTTGGCTTTTTATTGTTTTTTGTGTTTTTTTAAGTTTTTTCCTAATTTTTGTGAATTGTTTTCTAACTTCTGTGTGATTTTTTCTTTTTTTGTGATTTTTATTTTTTTCCTACCTGTTTTTTTAAAATAAAATTTTATTGAATCTTTGAGATATTCTCTCTCTTTTTTTAAATGGTCTTTTCTGGGTTTTATTAACTAAAACTAATTTTTTTAAAAAAACTTACGTAGCCTATGCTTAACCATGGTGTAAGCTTACCTGGCAGTGTTGTCGGCAACGACAGAGCAGAGGGGACGAGGGGATTGGGGCTGCAGGAGCGGATGGTGGGTACGTAGAGATATATATATATATATATATATATATATATATATATATATATATATATATATATATATATATATAGAGAGAGAGAGAGAGAGAGAGAGAGAGAGAGAGAGAGAGAGAGAGAGAGAGAGAGAGAGAGAGAGAGAGAGAGAGAGAGAGCTTGAAGGGTTGGCATGGCAAAGACAAGATAGTGAAAATAAGAAGGCCTCCGCTGAGCAGTCAGTGGTGGGCAAAGAGAGAGAGAGAGAGAGAGAGAGAGAGAGAGAGATTTGAAAAAGGCTTGGAGCAAGCGGGAGGAGTGAGAAAGAGAGAGGAAGAGAGAGAGTATATATAGAGAAAAGTAAGAAGGCCTTCGTCGAGTCAGTGGTGGACGCAGAGAGAGAAAGGAAGAGAGAGAGAGAGAGAGAGAGATAGAGAGAGAGATTTGAACAAAAAAGGCTTGGAGCAAGTGGGAGGAGTAAGAAAGAGAGAGAGTACCTTATGCGTCGGTCCAAGGGGAGAGAGAAAGAGAGTGGGAGCTTATCTTAAATGAATGTAGACAAAGGGGAGACACAAAGAGTGTGGGGTGGGGATGAGAGAGAACATCTTAAGCACACCTAAGATGGCTGGGGAAATATTTTTTTTAATAGCTTTTAAACCTTAATAATCACAAGGGAGGACGGGAATAAATGTGGTATGGTTTGACGATAATAAGCACCGTAATAGCTATGACAATATATTTGCAACTATTACCGTGCAAATTATTGTGCCCATTACCACCGTTATTATCATTATACTAGTCTAAACTATAACATAATATGAAAGAAGGGAGAGCCCTTTACATGTGTCGAAATCTGCAACATGAAGGCTAAACTCCAAAACTGAGAGAAGAAGGAGAGAGAAAAAGAGAGAGAGACCACCAAAGGTGGCCGGCTGTACTAGTTTCTAAAAATAGAGATGCTCGTTGGGGCCACCCAAAATTGGGTGGCACAAATGAGCATCTGTATTTTTGACTTGCATAAAATATATGAAATATCAATTGTTTTTTGATTTTTTGAAAATTAGAAAAAACTTTCAAATTGCAACTCATACATTACCTTTATAAATTGAGGAGGAAAAGGACAATGCTTGAAAAAATTACAAATAAAGACAAACGAGTTTTATAAAATATGAGGGTTTTTTGTGCCACATCTGCACTTGTAGAAGAGGAGTACATAACAATTTTTTATATATTCTGATTCTCCTTGTCCTCGCCCTTTATAAATTTTTTTTAACTAAACCTACTTATTTTCACTAACCTACCTAATTAAAACTCAATCTCACTTACATTTTTCCTCTCTCTCTCTCTCTCTCTCTCTCTCTCACACACACACACACACACACACACACATTAATTACACAAACATTCTTTCCTTCCTCTCACTTTCTAATCACACACACCTCCCTCTCATTTCCTCTCACTTTCACAAATCGATTGCTATCAACAAAAGAACACATCATACAAGTAAATCGGTGCAAACTAATTGGCTAATGGGCAAATAAATGAATGCATAATGCAAGCGGTTAGTATTTTATCTATCAGATATATAGATCAACATGACCATACAACAAATAGTGCATTAGGATTCACCTTATTGAGAGAAGAAATCATGTTGCAAGCATGCAGAAGGGCTGATTGATAGGACTTGGCATATGGTGCATTAAGCTTCACCACATTGATAACAAAAACAAGATCAAAATCACTTCGAGGGTAAGCAAGAAAGAGATCTCAGAGCAAGTGCACTTGTTGTGCATTCTGCCCCTATTGAAAAAACTAGGCAGGTAATTCATTACTCTCTAGCACACCAAAGCAATAAATAAAAGAGGCATGTGGCCAAGCAAGAAGTAGCATGCTATCGACCCCAACGTGCATTCACTCAGAGACTAACATCTTGTGGAAGGCCATAAGGAAAGTACACCTATGGGAATTCCCTTCCGAGGCATTACTTTTGAGCACGTACTACTGTGGGCCACCTCCTATTCATTAAATTGAACAATCATTCTTGACTTGAGAAACACCTCTATGAAGGTTGAAATCAATCCCAAACAACCATATCAAAATACAAACAAAGATATCAATTGTTTGCAAAAAAGAAATCGCAAGCCTTTGAACAACATCTTTAGTGTCCCACATGCAAACAATGTGTAGGCATGCCTTCTAAATGCAAGCTGTTAATTGAGCCAACGTCAGCTAATAAAAGCTACTAAAGGCCCAAGCCTTATCGATGCACATTGAAGATAAATGCAAAGAAGTAGTAAAGATTGGGCTACACATCTTTTACATTTTTGCAAAAAATGTATTGTAAATTTTCAATTTATTTCAAGCCAGTGTAATATTTGAAAACACCCTCCATTCAAATCGAGAGGGGGAGTATATGTCTCATGAATTTAATGCATTTCTAGCTAGTCATGGGATAAAACACCAATGTAGAGTGCCGTATACACCTCAGCAAAATGGTGTTATTGAGAGGAAAACATGTCACTTACGGAAATGGCATGATGTATGGTCATAAGTCAAGTTTTGCCGCATTCGTTTTGGCTTGAGGCTATCATGTGTGCCACATATGTACTTAATAGGCGTACTATGAAATCTTTGTAGTATATGACTCCTTACGAAGCATGGCATAACAGAAATCCATCTATTGATCACATGTGCATTTTTGGCTATTTGGATTATGCTTTGGTGCCAAGAACGTAGCACAAAAAATTGGATGATAAGGCTATCAATGCAAATTTTTTTTGTTATAGTGCTGAAAGAAAAGGTGCTTGACATCATTTGTCGTTTAATTATAACTTGGTTCTATGCATGTGGAATGGAGGGTAAGAAGGCATGTGAGACTTTGGGAGATAGAGTGCAATTGGTTGCAAATGTAGAGAAGAATTTGCACGAGGCGGAAAATACTACCCGACAATACCAAATCTTTCCCTCTAGTGATATGTTTTTTGAGATCTTGACAAGTAAGAGAACATGTGTGGTTGATGTACGTACAACGGTATGCTCTTGTTACAAATGATAGACATTTGACATTCCATGTGCTCATATTGTTTCATCTATTCTCGAGAGAATGTGTTCAATCGTATGTACGTAAGACATAAATTGTGTAGGCCTTATAATGGTGTCATAAGTCCAATTTTGGATGCAAGGGGAGATGCTAATGATTAATTAAAACCATCTGCAACATGTCGGTCACCTAGGAGTCCTAAAAAGCTTTGTATTAGAACTCAAAATAGCTTCAAGGAAAAGCGTATCTTTACATGCTTGCATGGTCTTGGGCCACAAAGAACATATGTGAAAAGATTCAGTGGCACATTGAATATGTAGCTTGGATTTGGCTTCATTTTGTATTGGAAAGCTAGAATGTGTGTGTGGGGTTTTCTCTCCGATTTGCTTAGTATCATATTGGGGTACCGTGGGAATTCTCAAAAATTTAAAGGGTATTTAAGGAAATTTTAGGCTTATTTTGTAGACAAATTAAGAATTTTAGATTTATGAGGAGCAAATTGCGATTTTCACCAAATTAGAGGGGTATTTTCTTAATGTTTCCTTTTGGTTATTAAGGAGCCCTTTTATAGGAAACAAACAACATTCCCTGTGAAGATGTTAAGGAAACTTGTTTTGGTGTTGACATCCATGGACCATGAATCATGACCCGAGAGAGAGAGAGAGAGAGAGAGAGAGAGAGAGAGAGAGAGAGAGAGAGAGAGAGAGAGAGAGAGAGAGAGAGAGAGAGTCCCAATAGCCTACAGGGGCCACAATTTGGCACGCACTCACTGATGGGAGTTTAAAATAGGAAAAACCTATCTTGGATACTCTCTCTCTCTCTCTCTCTCTCTCTCTCTTCGACATAACTATCAAGCAGGCAAGGTAACCTATCAACTCAGGCATTTTTGGAGGTATAGTGTCAGGGCAAGCTTCATGAGAGCTAATGTGAATCCAAGGCAAGAGATTCTAGCGATGACAAGAGTTGGCTTCAGTGTTGCACAAGCACATCAAGTGAGTTGATTGAAGAAGAGGTTTGTGGAGACATGTTACCACAATAGTATATTGTGGGGGTAACAATCGTGTTGAGTAGTGCACTACAAGAGGTGACAAAGAGAGTGAGTATCTTGTCAATCAATGGCTCCATGCTAGCCCTTCAATGTGCCTACTTCTAAATATCCCTTTCCCTCAACATATCGGGGTCAAAGTGTTCTTAAGCACCCAAGCTCTTGAAAGCTTCCCTCATTATTCCCAGATTGTGAAGTGAGACAATTTTTGCAAACTCAACACCCCGCACATAGCTAGGCTTGTGGTCTGGAGCCCTCAAAAAACTCACGATGTTGAAACAATATGACAGAAACATGGGGAATAAGAAAATTGTCAGAAAACATAAAACTAATTAATATATATGTGTGTGTGTGCATGTGTATGTATGTAGTATAGAACTTACTAGAATTAAGATGAAATAAGAGTATCCATTTGGTAACTTAAAACCAAAATAACATTTAAGGTAAGTCTCAATCATCACTAAAAACATTGAAAGTATCCTAACCCAACACATCTCTAAGGCTTCTTTGTTGCCATGTATCACTAATCAACAAGCTTTTTAACCAATGGTCCATAATTGCACTTAAAATGTAACCTTTTTACAATGTCCTTATGGAGTCCCAAAAAAACTATGTGAAAGTTCATTATGGTATGCACAAGGCTATGTGAGAGAAAACAAATAAAATTTAAATAACATTTAAGGTAAGTATCAATCAGGCCATTTTTTTATGTTCTTCTAGTCGGTACTCGCTACTCGCAAATGGCTTCTATATTATGAAAGGGCCCTAATAATAAGGTAAATGTTGCACATTGCACATTAGTATTTTGAAACAAAATAAAACAAAAAGGAAGTAAAATAAAAAGACACATTAAAAATCAAAACAAAAGAACATCTAAATGCTTTCAAATAAGCATAGAAAATAATTAAACAATCTAGTGAAGTGATTTTTTAAAAAAATCCTCAAATGAGAGAATCGTTTATCAATACCTCAGTGTTTGTGTCTGAGCTTAAGCTTAAGCCGATTGAAAATTGAGATTAGCCGGTTGCAAAGGATGGAAAATGAGAAAAACCCAATAAAATATACTAGAAAATAGTTCTAATATTTTACAAATTTAAAAAATTTTACTAGTATTTTTATTTTGAATTTGTATAAGGTGGAAACTGTCCACTTAGACCAAAAGGATTTTCTCAAAGACTACATCATAAGATCAAACTACTATGAATATTTTGTTTAATGTTTTGATCTCTAAAGTCATTTTCAAGTATGTAGAGAAAGTAAATACTGCATAGCATTTTAAAACAATAAAATGCAAAAAAAAAGTAAAGATAGGATGTGAAATGAAAGGTAAGTCTTTATCATGCATTGAAAACTATGAAAGCCCGCCTAACCCAACCCAACACTAAGGGTTTCTTTTAGAAAGCCAAAAATTGTGCTTAAACTTTAGGCTTAATGGCATTCATTTGATGAAGAAAGATGTGGATTCAATTTCGACCAAGAGAGGATTTCAGCTTGGAAAAGTACATGTGCTTGATGCTAGCAAGCGCATTGCCTAAGAATTTAGATTTTTCATTATTTCTAGTTTGTGTGATAGTCTCTTTATCTCGAGTCTTGATTCCTTTGCAAATATAATCAATGAAAAGCCCAAGAATGCAGATTTTGCACATAGTTCTTTGATATAAGAATTTAAAAACAGGGGGGGGGGAGAGAGAGAGAGAGAGAGAGAGTATGAAGCATTGTGCAACTATTTTTCAACTCAAAGAATATGCAATTGAACTTCATCCACACAATTTCTAAAACCAAAGTGAAGGCCCGTCTGGGTGACGCTTTTTATCAATTCTACATATTGGCTCATATCCAGGTCTAATTTTACTTCATGTCTCTGAAAGTGGAAAGATGTAGAAATGTCTTCGTATCATCTCCTACCACTATCCATCTAGCACTTATGCATAGGCCCCTTCATACGTGGCTTCCTATTATCTGCTTGTGACATGCCAGATGATGAAATTGCTACCGCATTTGATCCTTGTATGAGCCTCTTGTCCGCCATTTCTAGTTGTGATCACCGATCCAATTCTTATTTACATGGTGTACTATCAGATTATTATTGAATCTTGTGGCAGCACAGAGAGAGTTTCCCAAGCCTATCAACAAACCTCACCATAGGTGTGGTCCATGTTAGCAGCATTTACAATCTATACCATATATAAGGGGGAGGGATTCCGACTTCTCCCACCACCACATGTCAACAAACAATCATTCTGATCAAAGTATCTACAGTGCTCAAGAAACACACATTCATGCATATTAGCAACGAGCGGAACCAGAGCTCAACAAAATCTAAAATCTGAACAAGTAAAATATCCCCCTCAACCTAACCCGAACTAGTTCCCCAAAATTTGAGGAATTTGAATTCTTTTCTAAGCCAAATGAGCTAGATTTTTTCCCTTTCAATAAATTTTCAAATTTTTTTGTTGTGAATAGAAACCAACTTCTACATTAGAACTAAGTTTTAATGTATTTCCTTTACACCCACAGTCCACTACTATGTTTACTCATTACTATAACTCAATGCTTAAGACTACTTTATAGAGTTAAATATCCAACCAAAAGATTGACAAAGCCCAGAAAGACTATCAAAGAGTTACAATCAACGCAACAATAAAGAACAAAGATCACCTGTTGCAATAAATAAAGCACTTTTGAGCCAATCGGAGATGCCTATAGTGGCTCTCAACAACCGACTTTCATAAAATGTTGAAAAATTGAAAATTTAAAACACAGAGATATAGTAAGAAAAATAAGTTTTACATTCATTGCCATGCAAGCTTGAATTTTGACATTTTTGGTAGAAAATTGAGATTCATACGTACTTGCTATTTCCTCAAACTGCAAAAGACTTTTAAAAGAGATGTTTATAAAAGCACAAAGTAGAACTTAATTTAATTGGCTTAAACATGAGAGTAGGGGGATTGAACCTCATTACCATCAATGATGATGGCTACACCAAGCTCTCTTGGGGGAAGAGAGGAGTAAATACTGTTAGCAAAGCCCAATGGTAGATTGTATTTATTCTTCTTATCCCCCTTTAGAATTAGTAAGGTAGATGAAAAAGAAATAATCAAAAGTAGCAAATAAAAGCAATCGATATACATAGCTTGTTTATTGTAGAATCAAGTTTCATATACCTTTGACGCAAATAGATGTTGATGCACCTTAGCACCCCATAACACAATGCTCTCCTCCAACTCTATTTCAATCAACTTTGAAGGACATTCTATTTTGATATTCAAAAGTGCATCCAAGGATTGTAACTCCATTGTGTCACAATTTTGTCTTAATCCATGTCCGGGCACTAAATACTCTCTCACATATATTAGCATTATAACATAATTGCACTAGATCAATTTGACAAACAGTCAACATATGAGGATATGAGTCTCTCCATATTGCATTGCAAGCGATTGCAGCTGCACCATCTGGAAGACTAAAACGTATCCAACTAATAGCAGATTGTTGCAGAAACTACCAAATTCACTAATAAAATCATCCTCTTCAATCATAGCAGCAGAATTTATAATCTCTAACGCATTCATTTGACCACAAAAGGAAGCTATTTCTTTTGTCTCTAACTTACCATACTCTTGTAGATCTTTCTCTAATACTAGATGTTGTGCTAAAACTAAAATATCTAGCTTAGCCAAAATGAAATTGTCAGCAAAACGTTCTTGAAGAGAGGTGATAACCTTCTTCGAAAAATACTTGAAACTCTAAACCACGTACTAAATCCATGCCAAAGATATCTTTCTCTATCTCAATATCAAAAACCGTTTTGCCATGAATAGCTCCTCGCAAGTAAAAGAAAAAACCTTTATTTGGCCCGTATTCTCGCAAAAACATATAACCACTTGCATAAAGAATAAGTTCATTCTTATCAACATCGGGAGGATCAATGTGATACTATTGAACTAAATTGATCTCTTTTTGAATGATTTTAGACATGGTAGTAATCCCGGGGCATTCACTCTATATACAAAATGGGATGTCACCTGCGAGCAAACAACTTTGATAAAACCCCTATATACCACTCACATTAGGGAATATGACCCCCCTTTCTACGCTTATATGACAATCAATGCAGAAAACTATTGATAGCCGTTTTTCGGCTTTCCATAGTGGCCATAGTAAGCTACCTCACCCTATCAAATCACTCAAACACTATGGCTATCCCTACCATTTCACTATATATACGCGTGTGTGAGTTAGGGAACTTTCCCCATATTTTCTTTAAAACCCTCAGCTAGCTAGTCACTGGGCTAGTTGAGCCAAAAAAATAAAAAAAATAAATAAAATTATAAGTATATTATGGCCCATTTGTGTGTAAATATTTCATTGTATATAGGGCCTAAATAAAAGGATTTTTCATAATTATTGTGGTATTTATTTAAATATTTCTACCTATGGTGTGTTATTTATGCTATGTACATTGCCTCACCATTACCACAATTTTTCTTACCATTTTCCATACTCTTTATTCCATATAGAAATATTTTCATGTAAGCTTCTCTTATTTTTGGTGTAACTCCATCCCAACAAAAATCCAAAAATTTATGTGTATATTTTTTCACTATTGTGATTTTTCCCTTCCTACATCTATTTTGTTTTTTTTTAGAACACCAAAAATATTTATCTTTTTATGGTAGCCTCATAATGAGAGAGATTTCTTTTGACCCCTTTATATTTTTTCCACTTATATTATTTATATTTGACATGTACATATTTTTTAGACCCCTCAATATTTGATTTTCTTAGTTGTACTATTCACTTATATCATAATCTCAACAATATCTTCAATTATAGACCTACCAAATAAGGTCAAGGGTAGGTGGCATGCATACATGCACTATGGAGGGCTCACTCTTGGAGGTATTCAAAAGAATCATCCAAGGAAGGACCCCACAAGGACCTTGTGCAGTGGAAAAAAACGGTCGGTTTTGCTGAATTTTTAAAGTTCACTTGCTCTCCGAATTTGAAAAGGTGATACAAACAAAAGTTGTAGCTCGTGGGCTGAACTTTTGCCTCAAATTTTTTCATATTTCTTTGAGCTACGAGCTGTGAGCTATGATTTTTTTAGTGGACCCCAATTTTCCCATGCTATGCAGCCACACTCTCTCTTCCACTTTATCATTTTCCTCTTTCACACACACTTCTCCACTCATCATCCCCATCTCTCTCACCACTCCTCTCTGCACACTACTCACCTTCTCCTCAACCTTGAAGAATAAGAGAAACCATGGTGAACTCATACCTCCCACACACAATTCCATTCCAAAATTGACCACCTAGTCTCATTTTTCCTCCTCCAAATTACCCATATCTATCAAAAAACCACAAAATTCAGCCTCTTCTCTTAAAAGACAGCATCATGGTGGTTGATTACTTAGCTTCAATTACCTTGTCTCTCAAGGAAGGTCAAAAGTGGAGAAAAAATGTACCGTCAAAGCTAGTGGACCGTCAACAAGCGTCAAAATTGGCCCTACTCAAGACACTTGGAGCATCAACCTTGTAAGAAATCCACCTTTTCTTACCTCTTAAGAGTTTTTCTTCCTTATTTGTATCCTACATGGATACTCCCATTGTAAATATCCAATTCCATTTGTAAATTAATACTAACTCTACTAACACTAACCCACTATGAAAAGTCCTATCACCTCCATTTCTCTCCTCTCTCTTTCCCCACCAACTTCTTGATAATTCCAAGCAAAAGAAATTAGATAAATTGCTGAAAATCTAACCCAACCATGGTTAGAGGAGTAACCCTAGCCTTCAAAATTGCTATAAAAGGAGGGTGTAGCTAGCACAAAGGGGGGAGCCATAAGCAAGAGCACTATGCTATAGCTTGAGAAGCCAAGCTCAACCTCTCTAGAAGGAGCTCTTGAGTGGAAGCTCATTGTCTTATGCATGTGCATGTGTTGTAATAGGGGATTAGCAAGGGAACCCTATGCCATTGTAAGAGAGAGAGTGATCATTCAATTGAGAGTAGGAAATCTATCATTTCTCCTACTAGTGTAAGGCCAACATTTGCTGAATCAAGGAGGGTGGATTTGGACTAAGCTTGGATACTTTTTCTCCCTTCCAACGTGAAGTAATGGACAACAATGATGCGTAAGTGTCTTGGTGTTTTTTGTTAAGTTCTTGATAGCTTGTCTCTGGTGTTGTCATCAATCTAGCCATAAGTCCCACATACTGTAAGAGGGCGACAGGGTGGAGAGGACTCCCCTGGCCTTAAGACAGTGATTGGGGTGGCTTTTCTTGTGATGTGTTGTGGTGAAATTTACGCAAGCTATGTTGAACAAATACTAATCTCACTTTGATTTGTCATGACAGATTTGTAAGAAGGTATTAATGCAACAAGCACCCCCTCCCCCTTTCTCCCTCTTTCTTAAATATATAGTTGTGTTTGCTTGATCATTGCCGATACGTTTCAAAGCAGCCCGATCTCTCTCTCTCTCTCTCTCTCTCTCTCTCTCTCTCTCTCTCTCTCTCTCTCTCTCTCTCTCTCTCTCTCTCTCTCTCTCTCTCTCTCTCTCTCTCTCTCTCTCTCTCTCTCTCTCTCTCTCTACGCGTCCTAGTTCGCATCCAAAACTAGGTGGTGCCCCAAATTTGTGTAGGGTTAGGTTGCGGGTTTGTGTGTGTGTTGTTGTTTTTTTCCAACCCCAACCCAATTGAGCAGCATGGGAGCCTAGAAGAGTGCTTGGAGGCCACTCTTCTTGTTGCCCGCCCCAAACCGCCTCAAATTGGTGCCCCCACTGAGGACGGCTTGTCTATTTTTGTGTAGAATCAACTTTTAGCATAGTCAAGTAGTTTGCATGAGTCACAAAAATTTGTATGATCCCTTCATTCCCATTGCAAGGCAAAAGGTACACATAATTGTTAGTACTAAGTTGCAATTTCAACGTGTCATTCGTAGAATTTTAGGTCCTCTTAGGTTGGCCGAGATAAACGCTTCAGTAAATCCTTTTACTTTGCCTCTCATTAGGTGCGACCTTAGTTTGGACGTCTATATTTTTGTTTTGTTTTAAGCATTAGGTCATGCATAGACCATGGATAATGGCCCAGGAATAGAGGTTTTCCCCTTCCATTTCACTCCACACATTAGAATAAACATTGCAATTATAAGGAAAATCCATTTTCAACAACGTATGGTGTTCATGTTTGGTGCCCAAAGAGTAGGAGAAATTCTCGCATCACCAAACCCTATCATCCTACCTCTTATTGATTATCATAGGTCGTTTGATGTGAATATCTTTATTTTGTTGTAGAATAGATTGCAAGCTAGAAAACATTATTGTGTAAATCTTTTTAAGAAAGAAAAACAAAAACGGGTGTCACTTTGAAATCAATTCAATGGAAAGCCAATGCCAAATGTCTGGGTATCCTCTTTTCTTTGGAGATCCTGGAGAGGATGCAGAATTATTTTTAGCGAATTTCAAGATGTCTTGCCATATCAAGAGGATAATAACTGATCAAGAACGTGTAGAAATGTTTGAGGTGGTCCTTAGGAAAGATGCTAGCACTTGGTTTGACTCTTTGCCTGAGGAAGTCAAGGGGAATTACACAGAAGTTTTGAATCGTTTCAAGAAATACTTCTTTGATCCCCAAAACACTCAAAAATTATGGCAAGACATTGTTTCTCATAAGCAAAAAGACTTAGATGACTACTACTTGTACAAGCAAGAGTTTCTACGTCTTTGGGCTCTATGGATACGAAATGTTGCTAACCCTGGTGATGGTGCAGAATTTCTAAAGAAGGAGAGGTTCATAGCTGGACTCTTTCCTGACCTAAAGGTAAAAGTTGAGGCGGGTGCACCTGCTACCTTTGATGCAGCTGAAACTAGGGCTGTTGAAAAATATAGGAAACTCAAGTGCTTAAGGGGAGAGGTTCCAATAGAAGGTCTTAGACCCAAAGGTAAGTCACAAGCATCAACATCGAGGGAGCATCCTGAAGTAACGGCGGAAGTAATTGAGAAGTTAAAAGAATCTTTAAGCAGCCTGTCAATTCACCTTGCACAAGCTGTAGGTCCAAAGGGACAAGCAAAGAAGTCTGAAGAGCGAGATCCACGACCTAGGAGAGTCTTGCAATGTTGGAATTGCGGAGAGTCTGGACATGGGATGTATAATTGTCCTTGGCCCCGTGGGGAGCCAGGGAGACCTAACTTGAATTACCCAGTGATGAATGCAGGTGAAGGAACTGGTCAACAACCAAGGCTTCTACAAAGACCAAATGGACCAAGACCACCTCCACAAGGGGTAGAAGGAGTTCCACCTTTGCCAGATCCAAATGTGCATGTGGTAGAGGTGACAAACTCAAATGAGGTTGACATGGAAGCAAATGGCATTAAGCGTGGCCAAGGAAAAGGTAAAGAGAAAGAGGGTGTCCCATCACAGAGTGACCATGGACAAGACAAGAAGGCAAAGGAGACCAAGGAAGCTAAGAGGACTCGACGTCGTATCAATCTCCAAGACTTCCCTCTTGGACATGGTATGGCTCCATACAACCTGTTGGAAGACATGCGAGGTAAGGGTCCTGATATCTCATGGCTTCAGTTTCTTGCATTATGCCCACAAGTTAGGAGGGATTTAACAAAGGCAGTTAGCACTAGGAGAAAGGTAAAAGAGAGTTTTCCTGTTGTAAAAATTTCACATGCTGAAATGAATGAGGACATTACACCGGTGCTAGACTGTTACATCAAAGGAAGATTGGTTAGGAAAGGTCTAGTGGATGGGGGTGCACAAATTTGCATCATGACAGAGGGATTCATGCAAAGACTAGGCATGCACATCCATGAGACACCTGAAATCAAAGTCAAGATGGCAAACAATAGCAAGGCTAGGTGTGTAGGCATTTGTAAAAATGTCTTTTTAGAGGCCTTTGGCATTAAGAAAGCGGTGGATTTTTATGTTATGTCGACCAAGGGAAGTGGTTATCCATTTATCCTAGGAAGACCATGGCTAATGAAAATGCGAGCTTTGCAGGATTGGGAGAGTGGGAAATTAATTTGCAGGAATGACAATCATAAGAAGGTTGTCTTTGACATGAAGGAGCAACGCCAAGAGGAGCTCCATGAAGAATCATCTCAAAGTGAGACGGAAGAAGGTTGGTGGACCGATAGCACTTCAGAAGAAGAAAGTAGCGGCAGCATTACTGAAGAGGAGTCTTCCATCGAAGTCATGGGGGTAAGGTTTAAGCCAAGCAACCAAGAGACCTCTTGTCAAGGCTTGGAGGAGGTAGGTCCTCAAGAGAACGAAGGTGTTCAAGATGAAGGGATGCTGGAAGGTATGCTATCAACAACACTTACAAAGGATGAAAGAGAGGAGTTCAAATGTGTGCTAAGGAAGTTTCCTAGGCTTTTTGCTAAAGACTACACCGATGTGCGTGGAGTAGATTGTGTTGAACACAAAATTGAGTTGAAGCCAGAGGCCACACCTAAGGCTCAGAAGCTACGAAGGCTAGGAGTCATCAAGGAGCAGGCTTTACTCAAGGAGGTAAGAAAGCTTCTAGCAGCAGGTTTCATTTATCCAGTGGAGAATTCAGAGTGGGTCTCTCCCGTTGTTGTCACTCCTAAGAAAAACGGAAAGTGGAGGGTGTGTGTGGATTACCGTCCACTCAATGAGGCAACAAAAAGAGATCACTTTCCCCTCCCATTTCAGGATGAGATACTAAATGAGGTAGCTGGTCATGAGAAGTACACTGTGTGTGATGGCTACTCAGGCTACTTTCAAATAGGTATCGCATTGGAAGATCAATTGAAAACAACCTTTATCACTCCTTGGGGTTGTTATGCTTTTAGAGTCATGCCATTTGGACTGACAAATGCTCCTGCAACATTCCAACGTTTCATGAATATGGTGTTTCAAGCATTCTTTGGAAAGTCAATTAGGGTGTTCATTGATGATTTCTGTATTTATAGCTCAAAATCATTGCATCTACAAAGGGTAGAACAAGGTTTAAATAAGCTCTACGACATGGGAGGTCAACTCAACCCCGACAAGTGCCATATAGGTGAGGATGAAGTAATCTTGCTTGGTCATAAAGTTTCTTACAAAGGCATTGAAGTGGATCCTTCAAAGGCAAAGGCTCTTATTGAGCTACCATCACCCAAGAGTCTTAAGGAGGTCATCTCATTCATTCAAAAGGTGAAGTATATGTCACGCTTCATTCACTTAGCCTCGGAGTTACTTCACCCTTTGCAAAAGTTGACACAACAAGTAGAATTTGCATGGTCTGATGAGCTTGAAGAGTACTTTTGTAACATTAAAGCCATTTTGTCAGAGCTACCAACACTCATGCCTCCTTGTTGGGAGCACACATTCTTTGTTAGCTCTAGTGCTGGGAAAGAAACAATTGGTGCTGTGTTGCTACAACAAGATCCCAACAGTACAAGGATGCGACCCATCTACTTTGCTAGTAGGGTCATGAATGCTTTGGAGAGAGACTACAAAGAAGCAGAACTCATGATGCTTTCTCTCATGTTTGCGGTGAGAAAGTTTAGATCCTACCTGCTACCAAAACCTTTTGTAATTCTCACTGCAGAAAATTTGTTCCCTTGGGTGTCATCTCAAATGAATCTTAGTACTAGGATCTCAAAGTGGATTATGGAGTTGCAAGAGTTCCAATACTCTTTCAAGGTAGAAGATAGTGTGCGTACACAATTGGCAGGGATTCACACTTATAGGGTACATGAGAAGGAAATTAAGGTGCCTCAAGTAAAGACCCTACCATTGCCACCACCAAAAAGTATTCTCAATGCTTTTACCTTGTTCTTTGATGGAGCTTTTCGTCGAGCCACAGGAAAAGCAGGGGGAGGGCTAGTGTTGCTCAACCCAAGTGGAGAGGTGGTCATGAAAGAGAAGTTCAATCTACCAAGTTCAGCTAGCAACAATGAAGCAGAATATGACACACTACTTCATGGTTTAAAAATATGCATTGGCCATGGTATAAAACGTCTCATGGTAAAGGGAGATGCACTTCTCATTGTTAAATAGATTTTAGGCATTTGGGCATGCAAGAATGGAAGCTTAAGGACAAAAGTTCATGCCATTCGTAGGATGTTTAATCAGTTTGAAGAAGTGCAACTATATCATATTCCGAGGAAACAAAATGAAGATGCCGATTTACTTGCACAACAAGCAGTTACATGTGTTGAGAGAGAAGTGCAGGTCATCATGGTGGCAGCAACTGTCAAGAAACCGAGATACCAGGGATTGGAGTCATTGGCTCCCATTATCGGCTACATTTTGGAGGGTGAGTTTCCACAAGACTTCACGAAGGCTCAGAAGAGGAGACTCATGAAGAAGGCAAGTTTCTATCTCTTCCTAGAAGGCTCCCTCTATCAAAGAGGGAAGGATCAAGTGTGCAGAAGAGTACCAACTATCGAGGAAATTCCAGCCATTCTAAAAGGTTTGCATGAAGAGGCATGTGGTGGTCATTTTTCCCAAGAATTAACTGTGAAGAAGATTTTGCTTGCGGGGTATGTTTGGCCAAGTCTGCATGTGGATGTCCAACATTGGTGTAAAAGTTGTCACAATTGTCAGGTAAATGGGAACAGAAGATTGATTTATGGTCCAAGGCAAATTGTGCTTGCAAATGGACCCTTTGAAAAGTGGGACATTGATGCTATGGGTCCTCTGCCTAAGACAAAAAATGGTAAACTCTACATTCTAGTGGCTGTAGACTATATGACTAGGTGGGTGGAAGCACAGAGTGTGGCAAAGGTAAATGAGAAAACAGTGAGCAAATTCGTCTACACTCACATTTGTTGTAGATTTGGCACACCTTTGGAGATTGTTTCTGATAATGGTCCAGGGTTTAGAAAGGGATTGCTCACAGAAGTCTGTGAAGAACTTCGCATTCTACATCGTCACAGTACACCCTACTATCCCCAATCAAATGGTTTGGTAGAAAAAGCTAATGGTGTCATTGCAGGCATCATTAGAAAGATGGTGAGAAACAAGACAAAGTTGTGGGATGACTTCTTGGATGGTGCCTTGTGGGCGTATCGAACCACATATAGGGAAGCCACGGAGTTTACACCATTTCACTTGGTCTATGGTCAAGAGGCTTTACAACCAATTGAGCTAAACATTCCAACAATGCGACTTCATGGCAAATCAGCACAAGATGATCAAGAAGCATGGATGGATCGACTTCTTACCTTAGCTGAGCTTGAGTGGAAAAGAGAAGCAGCATACGAGTGCTATAAGAGGAAATCCACACAGACAAAGGAGAAGCTTGACAAGAAACTGAAGGACAAAGGCATCAATGAAGAAGATCTTGTGCTAAGGTATGACAATCGACTCGATAATCGTTTTGATGCCAAATTTGAAACAAGATGGCAAGGGCCATACATAGTCAAGAAGGCTTTCAATTCAAGTTACTATCAGCTTATGGACTTGAATGGTAAAGAGCACTCCAGGAAAGTAAACGGGTATCGCTTGAAGCCCTATTTGAGTCGCCTTCTACCAAAGGATCTACCAAAGATCTGTCAAAAGTCCACTGTCTCATGTAAGTATTGTTACATGAAGCATGAGTGTAACTCTAGCCAAAATTCTGAGGGGCCAAACAATAAAAATCTCGTCAAGGACTCTGAAGCACTCTCTTTGGAAAAGATGCTCTATGATGGTACATGAATATACCATCATCCAGGGGGAGGGCTAATGATAGCCGTTTTTCGGCTTTCCATAGTGGCCATAGTAAGCTACCTCACCCTATCAAATCACTCAAACACTATGGCTATCCCTACCATTTCACTATATATAGGCGTGTGTGAGTTAGGGAACTTTCCCCATATTTTCTTTAAAACCCTCAGCTAGCTAGTCACTGGGCTAGTTGAGCCAAAAAAATAAAAAAAATAAATAAAATTATAAGTATATTATGGCCCATTTGTGTGTAAATATTTCATTGTATATAGGGCCTAAATAAAAGGATTTTTCATAATTATTGTGGTATTTATTTAAATATTTCTACCTATGGTGTGTTATTTATGCTATGTACATTGCCTCACCATTACCACAATTTTTCATACCATTTTTCATACTCTTTATTCCATATAGAAATATTTTCATGTAA
The DNA here is from genome assembly GCF_014529385.1 of Adiantum capillus-veneris. Lineage (NCBI taxonomy): Eukaryota > Viridiplantae > Streptophyta > Polypodiopsida > Polypodiales > Pteridaceae > Adiantum > Adiantum capillus-veneris. Next base: position 33,812,989 of record NC_140957.1, read on the forward strand.
GCTTCTCTTATTTTTGGTGTAACTCCATCCCAACAAAAATCCAAAAAAACTAGTTTTATTTATGTGTATATTTTTTCACTATTGTGATTTTTCCCTTCCTACATCTATTTTGTTTTTTTTTAGAACACCAAATATATTTATCTTTTTATGGTAGCCTCATAATGAGAGAGATTTCTTTTGACCCCTTTATATTTTCTCCACTTATATTATTTATATTTGACATGTACATATTTTTTAGACCCCTCAATATTTGATTTTCTTAGTTGTACTATTCACTTATATCATAATCTCAACAATATCTTCAATTATAGACCTACCAAATAAGGTCAAGGGTAGGTGGCATGCATACATGCACTATGGAGGGCTCACTCTTGGAGGTATTCAAAAGAATCATCCAAAGAAGGACCCCACAAGGACCTTGTGCAGTGGAAAAACACGGTCGGTTTTGCTAAATTTTTAAAGTTAACTTGCTCTCCGAATTTGAAAAGGTGATACAAACAAAAGTTGTAGCTCGTGGGCTGAACTTTTGCCTCAAATTTTTTCATATTTTTTTGAGCTACAAGCTATGAGCTATGATTTTTTTAGTGGACCCCAATTTTCCCATGCTATGCAGCCACACTCTCTCTTCCACTTTATCATTTTCCTCTTTCACACACACTTCTCCACTCATCATCCCCATCTCTCTCACCACTCCTCTCTGCACACTACTCACCTTCTCCTCAACCTTGAAGAATAAGAGAAACCATGGTGAACTCATACCTCCCACACACAATTCCATTCCAAAATTGACCACCTAGTCTCATTTTTCCTCCTCCAAATTACCCATATCTATCAAAAAACCACAAAATTCAGCCTCTTCTCTTAAAAGATAGCATCATGGTGGTTGATTACTTAGCTTCAATTACCTTGTCTCTCAAGGAAGGTCAAGAGTGGAGAAAAAATGTACCGTCAAAGCTAGTGGACCGTCAACAAGCGTCAAAATTGGCCCTACTCAAGACACTTGGAGCATCAACCTTGTAAGAAATCCACCTTTTCTTACCTCTTAAGAGTTTTTCTTCCTTATTTGTATCCTACATGGATACTCCCATTGTAAATATCCAATTCCATTTGTAAATTAATACTAACTCTACTAACACTAACCCACTATGAAAAGTCCTATCACCTCCATTTCTCTCCTCTCTCTTTCCCCACCAACTTCTTGATAATTCCAAGCAAAAGAAATTAGATAAATTGCTGAAAATCTAACCCAACCATGGTTAGAGGAGTAACCCTAGCCTTCAAAATTGCTATAAAAGGAGGGTGTAGCTAGCACAAAGGGGGGAGCCATAAGCAAGAGCACTATGCTATAGCTTGAGAAGCCAAGCTCAACCTCTCTAGAAGGAGCTCTTGAGTGGAAGCTCATTGTCTTATGCATGTGCATGTGTTGTAATAGGGGATTAGCAAGGGAACCCTATGCCATTGTAAGAGAGAGAGTGATCATTCAATTGAGAGTAGGAAATCTATCATTTCTCCTACTAGTGTAAGCCCAACATTTGCTGAATCAAGGAGGGTGGATTTGGACTAAGCTTGGATACTTTGTTTCCCTTCCAACGTGAAGTAATGGACAACAATGATGCGTAAGTGTCTTGGTGTTTTTTGTTAAGTTCTTGATAGCTTGTCTCTGGTGTTGTCATCAATCTAGCCATAAGTCCCACATACTGTAAGAGGGCGACAGGGTGGAGAGGACTCCCCTGGCCTTAAGACAGTGATTGGGGTGGCTTTTCTTGTGATGTGTTGTGGTGAAATTTACGCAAGCTATGTTGAACAAATACTAATCTCACTTTGATTTGTCATGAAAGATTTGTAAGAAGGTATTAATGCAACAAGCACCCCCTCCCCCTTTCTCTCTCTTTCTTAAATATATAGTTGTGTTTGCTTGATCATTGCCGATACGTTTCAAAGCAGCCCGATCTCTCTCTCTCTCTCTCTCTCTCTCTCTCTCTCTCTCTCTCTCTCTCTCTCTCTCTCTCTCTCTCTCTCTCTCTCTCTCTCTCTCTCTCTCTCTCTCTCTACGCGTCCTAGTTCGCATCCAAAACTAGGTGGTGCCCCAAATTTGTGTAGGGTTAGGTTGCGGGTTTGTGTGTGTGTTGTTGTTTTTTTCCAACCCCAACCCAATTGAGCAGCATGGGAGCCTAGAAGAGTGCTTGGAGGCCACTCTTCTTGTTGCCCGCCCCAAACCGCCTCACTATCATACCCCTATCTTACATATAAAATTTATCTCTCACATGATATGACTGAGTAAAACTAGTCAAAGAGCGTGTAGCATAGTGACTGGCAACATACTAAGGAACCACTTCTATTGATAACTATTAGATGTACCCTCAATGTGTCTTGGTTTGACTTTCAAACTATGTGCCCATTCAGCCTGCACTCTAGCTACTTGTGCGGTTTTAATCCATCTAAATTACTCCAAAAACATGGTTATTAAGTTGTGTCAGGTTCTCCATGTAATTTGCATCTATAAAACCTCTTTATAGCTTTCATCGCTCAATAAATGAACTATAATCATAAAACAAGCAATTGATACAAAGCAGTGTTAGTTCTTGCACGTATCTGTGTAGCTATTGACTCACAAGTTCGAGGGAAAACTCTTTTGGGAAGCCATAATTTTGAAACACAAAAACTTTCTCTCATTTTTCTTTTTTCTCAGTTCTCCCCCCACCCCCACCCCCCCCCCCCCCACCCCCAATAAATATGATACCCCCTCCCTTATTTTTTAAGCTTGGGAGATAAATTATTGGGGGCCTGTGCCTAACTTATACGCTTATGTAACTTGTAAAAAAAAACCCTCCCCTGCACTTACGTGGTGTGGTAAGTTTTCCATATTGAATCCCCCGGGGGTAGTAATATCTACAAATTCTTTTTGAAATAACTTACTGACTATAGATATACCTTTCAGAATGTGTGCTAAGAAAAAAAAAGACGACAAATCTTTTCAAATTTAGAAAGATCAATAAAAAGAGTTGGCGCTTTTCCTTTTGTCTCCAATACAATGACATTAAGAGAAGAACAGACCTTGAATATTGCATATGCACAAATTAGCCACCTGACATCAAATGTATGCTCGTATCTCAAGATCGGGCACACCAAATCCTTTTGAGTATTCCTTAACTCGTCAAGCCTCTTGTTAGAGTGATTAAAATGTGTGGCAATCAAATTAACAAGCTTCTCTGATGTTATTGAAATCTCAAAAATCTTTGCAAACAGAAGAGACAACCAAAAAGTTGTCCTATGCATAACACAATGAATAGATGTTGAAAATGAATTTATATATTGGTTATTATTGATGTTTTATTTTAAACTTTGATGAGATAGCCCGTCCATTGTAAAAGCTTCTTATTAAGTTTCACTGGACCACGGAGTGTGACCATGCTTATGAGTTATTAAAAAGGTCCTTGACAAGTGCCCCAATTCTACGAGTGTCCGATTGGAATGTAATGTTTTATGTGCATATAAATGCATCAAACTTTGCTATTGGGTGTGTTTTAGTTCAACTAGGAGAACATAAATTGGACTACCCCATTAGCTTTGCAAGTCGCCAATTGAATAATGCTGAGAGAAATATTACCTTCTTGCCAACAAGTTTGTTTTTTATGTGGATCATCAAGTATTGTTGTTTCTAGTAAACAAACCATATTCCACGAGAAGAATTACATGATGGTTATTAATTCTTCTTGAGTTGATTCTATCGTTGTGGTGAGACCCAGTAAAAGGAATGTCATGGCTGATCATTTGTCTTGCATACCCAATGGTGAAGCCCCTACTGGAATTGATGATGAATTGCCCGATACTTCCCTTTTCCTAGTTGAGACCCATGCCTAAATGGAGTGAGAAGATTGTAAACTTTTTAGTTAATGGTTTTCCACCCAAGGAGCTTCGTAAGGATATAACTCAAAGCTACTAAAAAAATGTGAACCTTATTCTCTAATTGCACAAACTCTCTACAAGATAGGGCAGGATGATATTCTTAGATGTTGTGCTCGTGAGGATGGGTATTTGTACATACTGCAAGAAGCACACATGGACATAGCCAGAGGATATTTTTTAGGAGAACTAATTACTAGAAAGGTGTTACAATCAGGCTATTGGTGGCCACCTTATTCAAAGATGCATCACTTTTTGCAAAAGTATGTGATGAATGCCAACGTTACAAGACCACACAACAGAAGGATAAGATGCCCTTATATCCTATTAAAGTGACCCAACCATTTAAAAACTAGGGTTTAAACTTTGTAGACTCAATTAGTCCAGCAACTCGTAACACTCAATCTCGATATATTATTGTTGCAACTGACTATCTCGGGGCATCCACTAGGAAATATGTAAGATAGCACGTGCAAACAAAATAAGAGATTTATAATTAGGTACATGTACAAAAAAATGTACTTGCATAAAGGGTTTTTTAATTGAGAAAGTGAAAATTTTCATACTTAAGGGCTAGTTTTTTCACAAAAATACATACATAAGGGATACATATAATACTTGAAAATATACAGGTAAGGGATTATTTTAAATACCTCTTATTCACACGTGTTATATGCAATTTTTACATAGTGGACTCCCCTTGGCTCACTATGTGACAAAGTGGGCAGAAGCTAAGGCAACACGCAAGACTAATGGAAGGTCAACCATTAAGTTTCTCTTTGAGAACATTATTACACGATTTGGTTGTCCCTTTGAAATTGTGAGTGACAATAGTAATTATTTTATAAATGAAGTGATAAAGGAACTCACGACAAGCTTCATGATATCCCACCATAAGTCGACACCTTATTATCCATAAGCAAATGGCCAAGATGAGAGTGCTAACAAGACTTTAATTTCTATCTTGACCAAGACGGTAGAGACTCATCTCATATTTTGGAACTTGAAGCTGACATCAGTTCTATAGGCTTATCGTACTGCTTACAAAGTGGTTATTAATTGTACGCCATTCAAGATGGTATATGGCCAAGAAGTAGTTATGCCATGGGACTTTGTCATTCCTAGTCTTTGCGTAGCTTCACAAGAATGCTGGTATGGTAACCCTTTAGTTGAGCATTTATATATCCTTAAGAGGTTAGATGAAGAGAGGCAATTGGCTGTGAAAAATTCTCTTGTGGAGAAAGATAGGCGAAAGAAATGTTTTGATTGTCATTTAAAATAACAAGGATATCAAGGTTGGGGATAAAGTTCTTATGTATGCATTGCGTAATAAGAAGAAAAAGTTAAAATATGTGGGAAAATGACCATATAAGTATTCGAAATCACCCCACAAGGTACCATTCATGTGGAAACTCTTAATGGAGTGGAAACAATTGGATTCCTCAATGGAGTAAATTTAAAAGGTACTATGATCCTTTAGGACAAGAGGAGCTATGTGCCATTCATCAGAAGAAGGCAACCAAGGCACAAGCAGAATTGAAAAAATACAAGCTCAAGCTGAGGCTCAGGAGCGAAAACACCGTATTAGGCACCAACGAGAGGCCAAACTTGGAGTTACACATGCATTTCAAGTTGAATTAGAGGACGGTTTGTTAAAATTACGATCGACCTCTATGACACCCCATCGAGTTAAATGGCACCCGTGGGAAAGTGCTATATAACCCTTTATTGGACACAGGAGCTAAACATAATCTATTATCCTATGGAGTGTGGTGTCATTTAGGAAATCCGCCTTTATCCAAGAGTATCATCCAAGTCATGGTTATTAACAAGAAGAAAACTACAGTTTTTGGAATCTTGCACACTTCTTCCAGCTATGACAATGGGTTTGTGGCTCAAATCTTTTTGGTCATGCATGCAGGTGCTACAAAGGGAACATAAACGTGGGACATAAGTGGATGTCTTCACCCAATTGTACTATCAACATGAAAACTAGGAGTATCACGACACTGTTACCATATACATATGGTAGTGATGTGTGTGGACACACTAGGACCGCCGGGGTATTTTTCCCTCTTTAGGAGGTTTTTTCCCCCGAGCATTGTATATACGCCCATCACTCTAGGGCTATCTATCTTTCCATTGCACACTAAGTAACACACTCTCTATTGTGTGCCTTGAGCTTCATTCATCTTCTCCAAGCTCTGCACGTTTCTCTCCAACCCTAATTCCAACAATTGGTATCAGAGCAGGTTGCTTCCTCCCGGGCTTAGTCATCAGCTGCTCCAGCACACGCCTGCTCACTTTCTCTGATTTCAGTGAGGTTTGGCAAGCGTCCACAGGTCAACAAATATTTTCCGATTGCTCGTAGAGCTCAGTCTACTCAAATTTCTAATTCGGGCTCATTTCGGCCTCCGTTTCCACTACAGAGAGGTCTGCACAGGCAATTTTGTCATTTTGTGCAGAATTTTTGTCAGTGCCGTTTTTTGCATAACAAGTGCCTTACAATCTTCTACGGTCTGTGCTATATAACACGTGTTGTTCCCGCTTTGTTTCTCCTATTTTCGGGCAGTTTTCACATCAGGTGCAGCATTTTCCATGGCTGACAACAACATAGATGTGTTCAAGATGTTTGTTGTTGAGGACAGGTTGGATGGGGACAGCTATCCTATGTGGGCTTATATGATGCAACATGTTCTTGTGTCAAAGGGCATCTTGAACATTGTGTAGGGCATTGATGTATGTCATGGTTATGAGGATGCAGGCAATGTTGAGGATGTTGCAGGTCTTGCTGCAAGGATTGCTGCTATTAGAGTTGTTTTGCCTACGGCAGAACAAGCTCATTGGGATGTAAAGGACACACAAGAACATGCATTGATTGTGTTGTCTGTGAAGCGTACCATTGTTCCTCACATTTGTTCAGCAAAATCTGCAAAACAAGCTTGGAATATTTTGGCTGTGGTCTTTATGCAAGCTGCAATGAGGTTAAAATTGCTTTGCTTCGTAAAGAGCTGGAGTCGAAGATTATGCATGAGGAAGATGATATGGACACTTTTCTTTTTTGTGTCAAGGATATCAATGAGCAACTTATTTCTGCAGGTGAAGTCATTTGAGAAAGTTTCCATGTGCAGACTGTTCTTGATGCCTTACCAAATTCTTACCAGACTTTTGCTAGTACTTGGAGACTTACGACCCAAGGAAATCGTGAATTTGTCAAGTTTGATGCATTATGCACATTGTTGTTGCAAGAGTCACTTTCTAGAAAAAACAGGACTAGGAAGCGTGCAGTTGAACAGGCTTTTATTGTTTCTCAAAGAAAGGGTGGTAACAGCAATGCAGCCACTTCTTACGGTTCTGTTGTGAGTGGCAAAAATTATCTTCCTAATGTTTCTAATGGCAGCAATTTGTCTGGAAACTCTGGTGATAAGGGCAAAAAGAAGATGGTTTGCCATTATTGTAAAGCAAATGGTCACTTGATCAAGCAGTGTCCTAAGTTGAAGGCCAAAGAGGCTAAGAAGAAAGAGGGTGGCTCCACTGCAAATGTTGGTTCCACTACAAATGCAGCCATTGTTGAATCTTCTGTGAAAGGAGACTGTGATGCTGATGTTGATGTAGAATGGGCTTTCAGCGTAGAGTGACTTACAATTCTACTTTCCATGATGCATGCTTGTCAATTGCTGTAGATTCACATGTGTGGTATTTCGACAGTGGTGCTACAAAGCTCATTACCTCACCGTGAATTATTCCCTTTTCTCGAGTTTTTCCCTCATGGAAATTCAATCACTTGTGCCAACAATGCCTCTTATCCGGTTCAAGGAGTTGGAAAGATTGTGCTTACTGCTACAAATGGCAGTTCTTTCACACTTGTTGATGCACTTTATGTACTTGGGATCAAGAAGAATCTCTTGTCTGTATACGCACTTGCTAGACTTGGACTTGTAGTCAAATTTGTGGATGAGAGATGTACAGTTCTCATGATCTCATTTTTGGTGCCAAAATTGTTGCATCTGGCCTTTTGTGCCGTGGGCTGTATAAGCTCACTTTGTATGAAAAGTGTGGATAAAATTTTGCAAGTGCAGTTGCAGATTCAACGGCTATTTCAGATGCAAAGTTTTGGCATGCACATTTTGGTCATCCAAATTTTGTCAGTTTGCTGCGTTTGCAGTGCGTTTGCAGAAATTTGATATGGTTGCTTCTTTGCCGCCTCTTGAAGAACCTGTCAAACATGTTGGTGAAGGCTGTATTTTGGGTAAAATGCAGCATTCTAAGTTTCCAAAGGATGGTTCAGTTCGGGCCACATGCAGGTTGTAGCTTGTGCATAGTGATGTTTGTGGGCACATGCAAACTCCGTCCTTGGGAAATTACCTGTACTTCGTGACTTTCATTGATCATTACTCCAGGCATGCATGGGTATTTCTGCTTAAATCGAAGTTCGAAGTTTTTATGTACTTCAAACAATTTCTTGCTATGACTGAAAATGTATTGAAATGTACTATGGGCATCCTCTGTTCCGATCGAGGGGGGGAGTATATGTCTCATGAATTTAATGCATTTCTGGCTGGTCGTGGGATAAAACACCAATGTACAGTGCCGTATACACCTCAGCAAAATGGTGTAGCTGAGAGGAAAAATAGTTCTCTTACAGAAATGGAAAGATGTATGGTCAAGAGTCAAGATTTACCACATTCGTTTTGGCTCAAGGCTGTCATGTGTGCCACTTATGTACTCAACAAGTGTCCTTCGAAATCATTGAACTCTATGACTCCATATGAAGCATGGCATGATAGAAAGCCATCTATTGAGCACATGCATGTTTTTGGTTGTTTGGCTTATGGCTTAGTGCCACAAGTGCAGCACAGAAAATTGGATGATAAGGCTATCAAATGTATTTTTGTTGGTTATAGTGCTCAGAGCAAAGGTTACAGGTTGTATCACCCGTAAACAAAGTGTATTTTGGTTTCACGGGATGTAGTGTTTGTGGAAGATTCAGTTCATCCCTTGTTGTCATGTACTAGAGATAGTAATGTAAGCTCACAGGACATTTATGACACTGTTGTCTCTTTTTAGTGGTGGAAGTTCGAATGTAAACTCCAATGAGGCAAATGTACAGCCTATGGGGGTTTCAAAAAATGTTATAGATCAGCCTATTATTGATGCAAATGTACATGATGTACTTGATGAGGAAAGGGCTAAAAATGAGGAGGCTAGAGGTATGCCAAAATGGCTGGTGCACACTTTGCGTGACAGTAAATTGGATGCACCTTTGTATAGTCGTACTCGTTCAGGCTCTCACCATGCATCTGATGCATTAGATTTTTATGCTTTGGTTGTGTCTAGCTTACATGACGTTGAGGAACCTCTGTCTTTTGATGAAGCATAGAATTCAGAAAATTGGATGACTGCCATGCAATCAAAATATGATGCACTTATAGGAAATGACACATGGACTTATGTGATTTGCCTTCTAGAAAAAAGGCCATTGGTACAAAGTGGGTTTACAAGTTGAAACATAAGCTGGATGGTGAGATCGATCGCCATAAGGCTCGACTTGTTGCAAAGGGTATGTACAGCAAAAAGGCATAGATTATGAAGAGACTTTTTCTCCCACTTGTCATATGACTATTGTCCATTTTCTATGTGCATTGGCAGCTCATTTTGGTTGGGATGTACATCAATTAGAGATTGTTACTGCTTTCTTGAATGGTGACATATTTGATGAAGTTTATGTAATGCAGCCTCGTGGTTCTGTCAAGAAAGGACAAGAGGACAAAGTGTGCAGATGTAAGAAGGCTTTGTATGGGTTGAAGCAATCTCCTTGTGCTTGGTAAGAGAAATTGACACTCATTTGGTCAAACAAGGCTTTCGTAACAGTCCAACAGAAATCACATTGTATGTAAAGCGTAAGGGTGATGTACTTCTCATTGTGGTTCTTTATGTAGATGATTTGCTGATCACTAGACCAAATGAGAGACATATTGCTGAATTTAAAGCTGATTTGAATGCTACTTTGAAGATGAAAGATTTGAGGTGTTGCATCATTACTTGGGTATACAGTTTAAGCAGTTTGATGGTGGTATTGCCTTGTGTCAAAAAAGTTACATAGAGACATTACTATGAAGGTTTGGACTTGAGGATTGCAAACATATTGTCACTCCCATGGAAACAAGTTTGAAGTTGATTCTGCATGATGCTAGTGATCCTGCTGATCTCACTCTTTACCGACTTGTTGTTGGATGCCTCATTTATGTATGCAACACGAGGCCAGATATTTAGTTTGCAGTCTCATAGGTCACCAGATTTATGCATATCCCAGGGTCTAAGCATTGGCAAGCTGTGAAGAGGATTTTTCGCTACCTTAGTGGCACTTTACATCTTGGCTTGTTTTATCCCAAGGGGGGATCATTGCCTCCAGACTTACATGCTTTTTCGGACTTAGATTGGGTTGGTTGTTTTGACACGTGAGTGTCCACAAGTGGTTTTTGTTTCATGCTTGGCAGTTCATGTATATCATGGTTGAGGAAGAAGAAACCTACTATGGCCACTTCATGGTGTACAGGGCAGTCTTCACAGCTACGGTTGAGTGTGTATGGCTCAAACGCCTTATGGCTGCTTTGGGTGTTGGACAGGACACTGCTAACACTATCTACACTCACAATCAGAGCGCATTGGCAGTTGCGAGGAACCCAATTTTGCATGCTCGCACAAATCACATTGAGGTGCATTACCACTATGTCAGGGAGAGGCTCTCAGCAGGAGAGATCAGCTTGGTTTTTGTGCCAACACAGGACAACCTTGCACATCTTTTCACAAAGGCATTGTCTCGTGAGAAGCTTGAAGCTTTCCGCAAAGCTTTGGGCTTACTCCCCTTTGTGGACTAATCATTTCCTTAGGGCATGGAACTTTCCTTTACTCATGCGCCAGCTCTCGTTCACCACATCACTCCAGGGGGGATTTGTTACCATATACATGTGGTAGTGATGTGTGTGAACACACAGGACCACCGGGGCATTTTTTCCCTTTGTGGACTAATCATTTCCTTCGGGCATGGCACTTTCCTTTACTCATGTGCCAGCTCTCGTTCACCACATCACTCCAGGGGGGATTTGTTACCATATACATGTGGTAGTGATGTGTGTGAACACACAGGAACACCGAGGCATTTTTTCCCTCTTTAGGAGGTTTTTTCCCCGAGCATTGTATATACGTCCATCACTCTATGGCTATCTATCTTTCCATCACACACTAAGTAACGCACTCTCTATTGTGTGCCTTGAGCTTCCTTTGTCTTCTCCAAGCTCTGTGCGTTTCTCTCCAACCCTAATTCCAACAAACACAAAAATAAACTCTCAGTCTTCCCAGTCAAGTGACATTAATCCCTGAGTTATCGCGTCTTGAGGGAACACAGAATAGAACATTGCATATCCAAGAGGTTGAAAAATCTGTCCCTATAGCACAACCCTTTAGAACTTCAACTTCCGGGGTTGAAACAAAGAATGAGGCACCCAAGTCTCAGCGTTATTTTTCAAGGGTAGCATACAAATGGGTCCCTAAAGCTTCATTAACAACCACTTTTGATGCTCAATCTGGTTCAAAATAGAAGCCTCGTAAGAGATGCCCCATCACCCCAAGAAATGTAAGGAAATGTTACGTTAAATTCCTAAGCAACTATTAGAAGCCCAAGGCCCACTATGATGGGAATGATCAAATCTGGGTGCCTAAACGTAAATTGTGTCCTTCCCTGTCATCGAAGGGGGGGGGGAGTGTTTGTGACATCCATCATTCACTTGCTTCTCTCTTAACCTTCTAATCTTAGGGAATGTATATATATATAGCCCTATACTAAAACCACGGAAAAAAAGAGTAAAGGAGCAAGAGCTTGGAACCAACAAAATCTGATCCATAAATGAAAACACTTAATGACACTTCATGGACAATGACCACACACACACGCCCGCACACGAACACATTATAGCCATCTATACTTTTATTTAAAGAGATTGAGAAAAAGGACATCACTAACGCTGTCCGCGCATCAATTCAGGGTTGTCTCTTCAACTGCAGTGCCAATTTGAGAGCTACTATGCCACGATGACAATTCCTATGTATATGCACTATCATAAAAGCTAATATGAATTCTCCCAAATGATTTTCTCATGTTAAACTCATCATTTAATATGGGGAAGTACCAGGGGAGTAAAAGCTAGAATATTGGTAAGGCTGCCAGACCGGTCTCTATAGGGATCCAAAGGAGGGAAGATAGGGATCCTAAAAGGACAATCTGCAAAAGATCAATGTGCTTCAATGGGGCTTAAAAGACCTAAGGTAAAGCTCCATTAAGACTTCCATACGCTAAATTTCCTAAAACTAACTTAATTGTCCAATCGCCAAAGTATGGGAAAAATTGGATGGACATGGGAAGACTAAAAAGTCGTCCCACATCCCTAGGAAGGAGGGGGTAATCCCTAATAGTAGAGGATGAGAGAGACACATAGACACACACACTCCAAAGCTCCCCCTTTACACAAAGAAAATATTGGACACATGTCAGGCTCCTAGGCTAGTTGCCCCCAATCTCCCCTCAAATCCTATTGGATGGCCATAGAGGTGGACCAATAAGAATTAGGCTAGAGTAAAATTAGTCTAGTTGATTTTAAAATTCTTGATAAAGAACCAATAGAAATTAAGCTCCCGAGAAGACTATTGGACAGTCTACCAGTAGCCCAATGGCTTGCCTGATTCCTATTGGCCAGAAGACTAAAAGGTCCAATGAGAGTTTAATAAATTATTTTAATTACTTAAAGCTCTCACAAAAGTGGAAAGGGGGTACATGTCACAAGGCTATCAATTATGCTTCTAAATTTTGATTCGCTAAGCTTTGCAAGAGCCAATAGGATGCCATCATGAGCAAAACGCAAGAGGGATCAACCAAGAGAGAGGGAGTTTGGGCATCTTAGTCTATCTTTGATGCTACACACACACACACACACACACACACACACAGCTCATGTGTGCAAGAATAAATCCATCCCCTTCTCCAAGCATTGAGAAGTAGAGGCCTACAACAATAAATCTTGGCTATGAAATGCAATTCCAACCAAGAGCCAAGCTTCAATGGCATGCTCATCTCCTCTACCATGCTAATTACTAAGCTAAGCTATTCTATTAGAGTGATTATGTGAGGAGAATACTTCTTTCTCGTACGATACATCTTCTTCCTTGCAATCTATCCTCATTCCTTGCTAGCTCTCACCATTTTTTAAGTGTGTGAGATCTTGGGACTGAGGCTAGGGACACTAGGTGTGTTTTGTAAGCATAATTTGGTACATGAAGTTTCCATTTATATTGCACCAACTAGTATAGTTAAGGAACACAAAGATTGTATTGTACAAAAGTCTCCTTTGATGGGAGAAGCTATAATACAAAGCCTTTATGGAGGGGGGACCAGCTCCATGTAAATCCGGTCCTCAAGTGTTGTCAATTGTTCTATTTCTCTCTCTTTTCAAGTATTGTCAATGCCAAATTAGCTAGGTGTAAATTGCTATGTTGCTTTCTCAAATTAAGTACTCTCTCTATGCTCATTAGGAACTTGTTCTTAATGAAATGCTCACTATGTTATCAAGTTTTGCTACACACAAGTTACTAGTGCATTAAATGTTACAATGGTATCTGAGCTATTGGTTACTCTTTTCTTGCTCAAGAAGAGAGGTCCTCAAGCTTGCTACAAATGGTTGGTGTTATTAATTGAAAGAGAGTAAGTAGAATAGGGATTTTTCATCCTTGAAGCATGCTTGCTTTTTGCAGTTAATAAGGATACCATCGAGAGCTATGGTCTTAATAATGGATTCCTATGTGGCTTGCCTATGGCTTAACCATTATTGATCTATTAGAAGCTTGACAGGAACCGGTGTTGTCTTGGCTCTGTTGAACCCTCTCTTCTATTCCTTGCAATTAATAATTTTCGAGCCACGGGTATAGATGCTTGAGTGCTTATCCTTGAAGGTAAATAGGAGTAGCAACTAGGGCTTGAAGTGCCAAATTACAAGTAAAAATTTCACCTAAAAGTTTCTAGTATGGCTGAAAAGGGAAAATAGATTGAAATGAATGGTGATAGCTTTGATTTTTCTAATGAAAGAGCAAATAATGATGCCCCTATGCTTCTGAATTATCTTGTTTCTAGGCTTCAACAAGCCCTGGGCAATGCATCCCTCCAAGGTGAAGTGCTATAGCAATTGTGCACCCATGGTATTCTCCAAACTCCCCATCAAGAAGAGAGAGTACCTTGGAAAGCTCCTGGTGAGACTTCCAAAGAGAACTCTCTCCGATAAGGGAAGAAGAGGAGGATCCATACGAAGGGATCAAAAATTTACTACTCGATGAGGCATCTCCATCCCAAAGGAGAACCCAAGTTTCAACAGTAGATCCCCCACTGAAAGAACAAGAAAAGAGTAAGTCTCCTACCACCTCAATGATGGCTCCACGAAGACGGTGGGCAAAGCGCTCTCCACCACCCCCAAAATAGAGAATACCATCACACACTTCTCTACACCATAATTCAAAGAGGGAAGAGAGAAAACAAGAGATGAAAAAGGCGAGAAAGAGGTCACCCTCTCCTCCATCTTCTTCATCCTCTTCCTCTTTTGAAGAAAGTGATGGTGCAGACAAGGAGGAACAAGGGAAGAAAAATGCAAGAAAGAGGACACCCTCTTCTCCATCCTCCTCATACTCTTCCTCTTCTAAAGATAGTGACGGTGAAGCTCTGGAACCACCTAAAAGAAGAGTCCATAGGAAATCCTATGCCGCCTGGACGAGGTCATCCGAGCTCAAAAGGTTCAAAGAGGGAGGCAAGAATATCTCTTTCCTTACCTATGATGGCACTTTTTTTGGTGCTATGGACAAAGTCTTGGCCTCATTCGATGCAGCGTTTGGAAATGAGGCTTCATGGAGTCCTCTAAGCTACGTCATGTGGCCATGCATTTTCAAAAGTCCACCAGGAAATGGTGGTCTAGCCTATGAGAAAACGGTGAAGCTCCACGAACATGGAAATCTTTAAGAGCCTCCATCATGAAGCAATTTTTGGCTACCGATGCCAAAGACAAAGTACTCACCAAATGGTGAATCTTGAAGCTCTCTCCCTACAAATCTATTAGCAAATATGTAGACAAGTTTTTGGATTTACACCTCAAAGCTACTATCTTCAAAATATGGATTTTGGATTTTGTGCGGGTTTAACTGACGATATGGCAGAGTATGTTAACTCCCAAAGGCCACGCACCATATTTGCAGATATACACCATACCATGGTGTCTTCAAGAGAATCAACTTCCAACAAGGGGCTAAGAGAAATATTAAGCCCATGGAAAACAAGGACCGTAATGAGCCTAAGGGGAAGGACAATGCCCACAAGTCTCCCAAAGGCAACGCCAACAACAACAAAGCTAAGGAGAAGGGAGTTTATAAAGGCAAAACTAAACTCTCTCTTGAAGATCTAGAGCACTATCATCATAAAGATAACCATTTTTTCAAGTGCAAGGAGCAAGGGTATGGCTATCGTGCTTGTCCCCACAAGAATACACGTAATGAACCTCCTAGATCTACCTTGGCCGAAATTCAAGAAGAGGATGCTTATCACAAAGGATCTCATGTATGCCATGCTTGGGGAAAGGTAAGAGAACATCATGCTTTCATTCTCTTTGACCCTGGTTCTACTCACAATTTCATTTCCATAGAGTCGGCCACCAAGCTAGGCATCCAAGCCTATGAGATGGGAGATGTCCTACTTGCCAATGGTGCTTTCAAGGGGCACGAAGCCTCAATCACTCCCTTAATTGGGAAATTGAGGCTCCATGTCCAAAGCTATGTGGACAAGGAGGATTTCTTCATCTCTCCTCTCAAACATGAGGATCTAATCCTAGGGGCACCATGGTTTGATCACATGGCTACCAATGTTAAATTCCCTGAAAGGCAAATCTACTTTAGGTTCATGGAAAAAGTTATGTACATAGATGCTAAGGAGGTAGTTAACACCATTCCCATTGTACATAAGAAAGCTTTCAACAACTCAAAAAAGAGCTCTATTTCCGTGTACATGATTTTTGTTAAAGATTCTTAAAATGAACCTAATGTTTTAGCAAAAGAAGATATAAACAATCAAAAGGAATTAGAGTTGTCCAATTTTCTCAAGGGATTTCAAGATGTTTTATTGATGGCATCCCTTGTGAACTACCTCCTAAACGAGGGGATGACGACCATGCAATTTAACTTCTTCCAGGAAGCTCACCGCCTAATAAACCTCTGTATTGAGTTTCTCAAGCTCAACAAGAGGAGATTATGCGGCAAGGGCATGAGCTGGTTGAGAAAGGCATGGTTTGGCCTAGCTCATCTCCATTTTGTTCACCACTGTTATTAGTGCGAAAGAAAGATGGCACATATCGTATCTGTGTCGACTATAGATTACTAAATAGGATCACTATCAAGAATAGGTTTCCTGTTCCACGGGTAGAAGACCAATTTGATAAGCTACAAGGTCAAACTAATTCAGTAGAAATGACCTAAAAAGTGGCTTCCATCAAATAAGGATAGTTGATCAAGACATTGTAAAGACCACATTTCGCACTATGTTTGGTCTTCACGAGTACATTGCCATGCCTTTTGGCTTGACCAATGCACCAGCCACATTTAACCGTCTGATAGAGAATCTATTCACGCCTCACCGAACCTTTACTGGAGTGTTCTTTAATGATATACATCTACTCTAATTCACTAGCCGAACACAAGCAACACCTCCAGGTAATATTTCAAGTTTTATAAGAGAATAAACTTTATATTAATTGAAAGAAAGGTGAATTTTTCTTACAAGAGATTCAATATTTAGGTCACATTATCTCTCAAGATGGCATCCAAATGGATCCATCAAAGCTAGAGGTAATAAAAGAATGACCTAATCTAAGGAATCTGCATCAAACTAACAAGCTTTATAGGCATGTGTGCATACTATAGACGCTTCATAGAAAAGTTCTCACAAATCACATGACCATTACATGACCTAACAAATAAAAATGTTAGGTATACATGGTCTAACAAGGAGAAAAATTCTTTTGAAAAGCTTAAAGAAAATCTTATCTCTCAACATGTGCTTATACTGTCAGATCTCTCAAAGCCATTTGAGGTCCAATGTGACGCTTGTGGTGATTGCCTTGGAGCTCTTCTGCTCCAAGAAGGGCACGCCATAGCTTATGAAAGTCAAAGGCTCGACCCTATTGAGCAAGCTCTAGGCATATATGAGAAGGTACTCTTAGCAATTCTACATGCTCTAGACTCGTGGAAGCACTATTTAACGGGGACTTCTTTCATTCTTCAAACGGATCATCAAAGCTTGAAGTACTTCATGACACAGACCAAGCTCTCCGACAAACAAATGAGGTGGGAAAATTTCCTTTTGCAATTTCATTTTCATATTTCTCACATTGTTGGCAAGCATAATCAAGTAGCCGATGCACTCTCAAGACGACCAAGAGTGAATGTGGTATCCATAGCAACTCACAATGATCTATCTTCTATGATAGATAAGTATGCTATCAATCCTGATTTCAAAGATGTGATTTCAGCCCTTACACTAGTGACAAAGGAAGAACCATTTACCCTACAAGATGGTTGTCTTCTCTATGGAAACAGACTATGTGTTACTAACTCACTACGTGAGAAAGTAATGTATGAATCTCATGCTCCTCCTTATGCCGGACATAGAGAGATTCAGTCTACCCTAAAAGAGATAGAAACATATTTTTATTGTCCTACCATGAAAGCAAACATACAAGAGTATGTTTAGAAATGTGTGGTATGCCAAAAGATGAAGTTTGATAGAGGGAAAAAACCTGGATTGCTTCAACCCTTGCCAATCCCTATTTCACCATAGGAGAGCATATCCATGGATTTTATCTTTGGATTTCCCAAGTCTATCCATGGGAATACATGAATATGGATGATAGTAGACAAGTTTAGAAAACAAGCACATTAAGGCCCATCAAATGGCAACCCTCTTTATATCAGAAATCTTCAAGTACCATGGATTGCCAATGTCCGTAGTGTTGGATAGAGATCCTAGAATGACCAATAATTTTTGGAAGGGTCTCTTTGAGAAATTAGGTACAAGGCTAAATTTCTCTTCGGCCTATCACCCACAAACGGATGGCCAAAGTGAAATAGCTAAACTAACAATTATTGATCTACTAAAAGCTTATGTCACATAAGTAGATCAAAAGTCCCAATGGGAGAAGTACTTACCTTTAGTGGAGTATGCTTACAATAACACTGTACATACTTCCACGAGAAAAGCACCTTTGGAAGTGATAGAGGGAAGAACAAAAAGTCCCCTACTACTTAAATTACATGGGAAGATCTTCACTGTAGATGAGTATAGCCGAGACCTGCAAGAATCTTTCCACCAAAAGATTAAGGATGCTATATCTGTCTCACAGCAAAGGCAAAATGCTACTGCTGATAAGCACAGCAGAGCCCTAACCTTTAA
Organism: Adiantum capillus-veneris; assembly: GCF_014529385.1. Lineage (NCBI taxonomy): Eukaryota > Viridiplantae > Streptophyta > Polypodiopsida > Polypodiales > Pteridaceae > Adiantum > Adiantum capillus-veneris. The sequence goes on from NC_140957.1 coordinate 33,831,416, forward strand.
ACGATATCAAGTTTAAAAATTATCCTTTTGAAGATGCTAGATGGATGCAAGGTATATAATTAAACGATAACCTAAACCTTGTCAATGCTTACAATGATTCCCTAGAGTAAGCAAATGTAAATATGTATAACTGAACAAAGTTTTATCTTATAAGACTCTCTTTTTCTTTATTACGGACAAATATTAGTAAGTATGTATGCTTAGGATCATGTTTGTGGAGACGACGTCTCCCGAACACCAAGTAGAGTTTGTCACTCTACTATGGAAGATTGATACGGACTAATGTGCAGACATGCTTGCGACAGCTAAGGCTCTCAAGCACAAAAAGGACTAGTCATCCATTCTAGAACGGTGTCGTAGGGTAAAATAGGGATCCTCTACCCGCTAGCAAATGGACTAATGACTAGGCTTTATCTTCTCTACCTCATAGTCGAGGACAACTATGATTTCAAGAGGGAGGTAATTTCATTAAAACTAATATCTAATTCTCCCTAATGATTTTCTCATGTTAAACTGGTCATTTAATATGGGGAAGTATCAGGGGAGTAGAGTTAGAATATTGGTAAGGCTGCCAGACCGGTCCCTTTAAGGATCTAAGGGAGGGAAAATATGGATCCAAAGGGGGACAGTATGCAAAAGGGTAATGTGCTTCAATGGGGCTTAAAAGACCTAAGGTTAAGCTCCTTTATGACTTCCGTAGGCTAAAGTTCTTAAAATTAACTCAATTGTCCAATGGCCAAAGTAGGGGGAAAATTGGATGGTCAGGGGAAGACTAAAAAGTCTTCCCACATCCCTAGGAAGGAGGGTGCGAGCCCTACTAGTAGGGGATGAGAGAGAAACACACACACACACACTCCAAAGCTCCCCCTTGGGCATTTACACAAAGGGAATACTGGACAAATGTCAGGCTCCTAGGCCAATCTCCCCTCAAATCCTATTGGATGGCCATAAAGGTGGACCAATGAGAATTAGGCTAGAGTAAAATTAGTCTAGTTCAAATGCTTGATAAAAGAACCAATAGAAATTAAGCTCCCTAGAAGACTATTGGACAGTCTATCAGGAGGTCCAATGAGCATCAAGCAGCCCAATGGCTTGCCTGATTCCTATTGGCCAAAAGACTAAAAGTTCCAATGAGAGTTTAACAAATTATTTTAATTACCTAAAGCTCTCACAAAAGGGGAAAGGGAGACACATGTCACAAGGCTATCAATTATGCTTCTAAATTGTGATTGGCTAAGCTTTGCAAGAGCCAATAGGATGCCATCATGAGCAAAAAACCAAGAGGGGTCGACCAAGAAAGAGGGAGTTTGGCATTTTAGTCTATCTTTGATGCTACACATACACACACACAACTCATGTGTGCAAGAAGAACTCCATCTCCTTCTCCAAGCATTGAGAAGTAGAGGCCGACACCAACAACTCTTGGCTATGGAATGCAAATCCAACCAAGAGCCAAGTTTCAATGGCATGCTCATCTCCTCTACCATGCTAATTACTAAGCTAAGCTATGATATTAGAGTGATTATGTGAGGAGAATACTTCTTTCTCGTAAGATACATCTTCTTCCTCTCAATCTATCCTCATTCCCTGCTAGCTCTCACCATTTTTGAAGGTGTGTGAGGTCTTGGGGACTGAGGCTAAGGACACTAGGTGTGTTTTTCAAGCATAATTTGGTGCATGAAGCTTCCATCTTCATTACTACAACTAGTATTGTTAAGGAACACAAAGATTGTATTGTACAAAAGTCTCCTTTGATGGGAGAAGCTATAATACAAAGCCTTTATGGAGAGGGGAACGGCTCCATGTAAATCCGGTCCTCAACTATTGTCAATTGTTCTATTTCTCTCTCTTTTCAAGTATCGTCAATGCCAAATTAGCTAGGTGTGTAAATTGCTATGTTGATTTTTCAAATTAAGTACTCTCTCTATGCTCATTAGGAACTTGTTCTTAATGAAATGCTCACTATGTTATCAATTTCCGCTACACACAAGTTACTACTGCATTAAATGTTACATGCACACACAATCTCCGACCAAGCCTACTATCCACCCAACACATGGGTGTGTGTGTGTGTGTGTGTGTGTGTGTGTGTGTGTGTGTGTGTGTGTGTGTGTGTGTGTGTGTGTGTGTGTGTGTGTGTGTGTGTGTGTGTGTGTGTGTGAGAGAGAGAGAGAGAGAGAGGGGGGGGGGGGGAGAGAGAGAAAGAGAGAGGGGGGGGAGACACAAGGGGAGGATAGAAACTTTGAATTTTAGAGTTACTATACTGGAACAATAGCAATATGCTTCAAGATCTATGTGAAAAATCCATCTGTGTGTGTGTGTGTGTGTGTGTGTGTGTGTGTGTGTGTGTGTGTGTGTGTGTGTGTGTGTGTGTGTGTGTGTGTGTGTGTGTGTGTGTGTGTGTGTGTGTGTGTGTGTGTGTGTGTGTGTGTGTGTGTGTGTGTGTGTGTGTGTGTGTGTGTGTGTGTGTGTGTGTGTGTGTGTGTGTGAGAGAGAGAGAGAGAGAGAGAGAAATGAAATGTTATATTAACGTTAGTCTTCAAGAGGCGAAAGTGACCTATGAGACCAAACATTACAATTGGTGAATTTGATACAGTGTCTTCAGGAGTACAAAAAGTACAAAGAGCTGAAAGACTGAAACTGAAACAAAATAGGTGGGGAGGGGTGAGGGCTGATATAATGGGTTAGCTAATACAAATCTGAAACAAAGATGGATCAAATGAGATACAAATCATCAGTTGTGATCCCTCATTGATCGCTTTCAAATCTCATCAATATCTTCCATGGTCATACTCTAGCTGGTCGTCTCGCATGTCGAGCTAGGATGGTATGGATCCTCTGCTACCACCTCCGTCGATGATGTGAGGCCCCCCGTGGTCGCTTGGATCTACCTAGATGAATGGCTTGATCGATCAGCATACCTTTGGTATGGGTGGGATAGATATATATAGATAGATAGATAGATAGATAGACTCTCTCTCTCTCCCTCTCTCTCTCCGTCTCTCCCTCTCTCTCTCTTTCTCTCTCCCTCTCTCTCTCTATCTCTCCCTCTCTCTCTCTCTCTCTCTCTCTCTCTCTCTCTCTCTCACGTGTTCAAACATCTCAATATGCTTTCTAACATCTTCATCACCATTGAATTTTTGGGTGAGCTTGGCTATTTGTACCGCTTTACTTCTAGGCTCTCTCTCAGGTGTGCTACGCATATTCTCTATAATAGATCAACCAATAGTTTGAGAAAACAGTACCAAATCACCTAAGTGAGCAGGTATTGTTGGTGGGGACACTGGAGGAAGTGCAGGTGGGATGGGGATTGGCATTGGCCTTGGTATATACACAGCCGATGCGGGATATGACATGTGACTTGGTATAGCCCCACTCAAATAGGAATTCAGGTACTGTGCTTGTGGAGTATATTCCATGGGTATAACTGGGGATGTAGTAGCTACATGAGCATGAGTGGCCACAGGTATGTATAGGCAATATGCACATGTAGGTACTACGGTAGGTACTACACCACTAGGTAGTGGCACTGTACTAGCTATAGAGGTCATGTGTGCACTCTCTATTATGCTCATTACTGGAGTAAGCATTGTGGTCCCTCTTAGAGAAGGTTGAACCAAGTCTGGAAAACTAAAGGTACTATTCCCAGGCTCAAACTACATTGAGACCCCAGGCAAAACAACATAGGGAGGATCTATGAGACTCACCGAGGGAGTCTCCATTTGTGTTAAAGTTGATTGTTTGGCCTTATCCGTAACTAAGAATCGCATGGGACCCGTTGAAGGTATGTTCATCCCCTTGTTTTGCATCTCATATTGGATAATCCAATGGAAGACATCGCAAATCATGTGTTATTATTCCTCTAGACTAGTGGAACTAGATGTGGATTGTACAACCTCTAACCAACTCACATGGTATGTGTACCCTATGTACAAGTTGGTCAAAGTCTCAATGTGTAGGTCATATTTCCGATTGTCATTGAGAAATACCCCATTTAGATTTGGCATACTAGAGGTTCCCCTTGAAGTGGATGCAATGTCACTTCATTGGTTTGACTTTTAGTTACCACTATCTTGGAGAAAACTTTGGAAGGTGGTAGCTTGATAGAGCCTTCATTAAATGAGGTGGGTAGGATGTTCACATGGACACTCTTAGGGGGTATAGGATCTACAATATATTTGAATGGTGAATCTACTTCCCCACCTCCTTCGTTCACTTCACTAGCCACACGTTCAAAGCGAGTAGCTCTACTAAAGCTTTCCATTAAATGGCTAAACATGCTAGATCCAGGATGTGGAGCCCGGATAGGAACGCTCTCCTTTTCTTTCTTGGTGTTTGGTCCAGGATTCCCTTCCATCACGCTATAGTCGGAGGAAGAGTCCCTAGCCACTAGTTACGTGGGGATCTTGGGTTGTACTACCTTGGGTCCCTGCCCCGAGGGCCCGGACCCTAACATGGAAGGATAGTGGGTGGCTACAAGCTTTGAAGCACTCTCTATTTGTTTGGAATCTAGCACACAACCAGATCGTAGAAACATGTGATTAAGGTACCCTCCCAGTGTTGGAGACTACCTTTTGAGGCCTCTCCATTGGTTTTTTGGGTGTTTTGGCCCCCCATTTTCACTCAATTTTTTCTTGTTTTCTACTTTTCTTTTAGGTTCAAAGTGCGGATTTAGGTGTGTGATAGCTCCAAATGAGCGTATTGTTTAGGAGGTCTTAGCACACATTGTAGCACACCGTTTGACTACCGAAAGCTCTCGAAATCCCTAAAACATGCGATTTCTACCTAGGTGCATGGCTTAAGATAGAAAGTCCAAGGGAGGCCTGTGGAGGGAAAGGTGGAGCCTTATCCGATAGGGCTTCCCTCCTCCTCTGAGGGGTAGGGTATATATATGCCTTCACTACTACTTACTATGAAAAGACCAAGCTCAAGCTCATATTGGGGGCTTTTGGGCTTTCATTTTTTTTTTCGCATAGTAAACCTTGCACAAAAACCCATTTCCCTGATTTTTTATTGTTTTTTCTTAAATAGATATTTTCTTTGAATTATGTTTTTCTTGGATAAGGTGTCAGATGAGGTTCATGTGGCCTCTGTGTGGCCATCTACAAACCTACCCAGAAAACCGAACTGTAGCTACACTATACCTAAAATATACGGAGTGAAACAGATCTGGAACTAAATTGAGCAAACAGATAATTGATCAGAGAACTGAGCAACATAGAGTACTTCCCAAAGCTTGGTGCAGGGAAACTCCTCGGTAGCAGCACTAAAAATGTGCACTCCTACTACATGTGTTGGAGTTGGGGACTTCCCGAGCACCGTGTGAATGCCGCGAATGGCTGCAAGCACACAACCAAGAGCCCGCAAGCTCACAAGAAGATGGGGTGTGTCACTCGCCTCTCGTAGCTACAATCATGAAGGATTCCTTGCCGCAAAGAAGAGGGAGCCGTCATCGCGCTCAACCGCCTCAACACCACAGTGCCGCCGCACAATGCTTGATCACGCACACTCTCTCTCTCACGTACACACTCTCACAAGCGCACATAGGAAAGAAGGAGATGAAGACAGAGTAGAGCAAGAGCATGCTTGAATTGCACTATGAGAGAATGAATGGATTTTCGGTCTAGGTGACTTTTATATGGGTTCACCCATTCACACTTGGGTGTCCACACTTGGCTGACCTAACCCATTGTTAGCTGTTTGAGTTCATGGTGCACCTGTCTCATCGGCAATCACCCTTATCTTATTCCTATAGGACCGACAAGCCTGACCATTGACTAAATACAAATGATGTGGTTAACAACTCTCAACATAAACCAAATACAAGAGTTCATCATCAAACATGTCATGCATGTAGACTCTCACAGTGCCTTCAAGCATGAGATCAACTTTAGGCTCCATCATATCCACATCCATGTGCATATACACATCCATAGGAAACTCTACTTTTCCATTACATATGTGTGGAACATCTGCTATAGTTGGAGTAGCCCTTTCACCATGGAAGCATTTTTCCAAATCTTTAGACAAATCATCAAACATTGAGGCATCAACAAGGTCCATAGCACAAATATTACTAATTGGATCCAAATAATCAAAACCCACTACAAGAGGCTCTTCACATTAGCGACGCTCACACAGCGACGCTCAAAAAAAAAAATTCCCGGCGTCGCTATGAGCGTCGCTATAAGCGTCGCTATGAGCGTCGCAAATTTACAAAGAAATTTGCGACGCTCATAGCGACGCCAGCTGGGGTAAAAAAAATAACCGAGCGCGCCCAAAAACTCAGATCTCAGATCTGAGTTTTTCGGCGCCCTCAAGCAAAGAGCAGGTAACGCTCTCCCTCACTCTCTCTCTCTCTCTCTCTCTCTCTCTCTCTCTCTTTTTCTTTTACACACACACACACACACACACACACACACACACACGAGGAGAGGAAGGAGAGCCAGGTATGCTCCTTCCCTCTCCTCATTCTCATGTTCCCTTCCCCTCTTTCTCTCTCCCTCGCTCTCTCTCTCACACACACACATACACACACACACATAGTGTTTTTGAGAGAGAGAGAGAGAGAGAGAGAGAGAGAGAGAGAGAGAGAGAGAGAGAGAGAGCGAGAGAGAGTGCAAAAACGCACACACATACATAAACAAAGAATGCACACACACATTGAGAGAGAAAAAGAGAGAGAGAGCATGCATAAACAAAAAACGCACGCATTGAGAGAGGAAAAGAGAGAGAGAACATGCATAAACAAAAAACGCACACATTGAGAGAGGAAAAGAGAAAGAAAACATGCATACGATCCAAAAAAACGCACACACATTGAGAGAGAAAGAAAGAGAAACTAAGGGAGCGTCGTAGGAAACTAATTAAAATTAAAAGACCTAAAGATCTAGCCGACGAGGAGTTGAACTGAAGACCTATTATTCAAGAGAGAAATGGCATAATCAATCTATCATACTTGGCATGGGTGATAGAAAGGTTATACCATTTATCTCTTTTTATTGGCACACACATCCACACACGCGCACACACACAGGAAGAAGAGAGTTATAACGTCGTAGGAAACTATCTTAAAAGACGTTAAAGATTAGGTTATATGTAGACTTACATTAAATTAGATTTAGGTTTATTTTTAACTAGATTTACGTTTATTTAAGCTAGATTTAGATTTACGTTATATTAGATTAGATGCGGGTCTCCATAGACTGCGATGCCTGCATGAAGCGGGTGAAGAAAGCCCTCAATGGAATATAGGGTATTGCTGCCTTCACTCATGGTGGGCTCCGTCGATCCAAAAGTACTGGTGAAATATCTTCAGAAGATAGGGAAGAAGGTGGATCTTCAGGGCGGCAAGAGTCACTACATCCCCGACACAATGACCATCTAGACAACCTCTAGTCATTAGACTTACGTTAAATTAGATTTAGCTTTATTTTTAGTTAGATTTACGTTTATTTAGATTTACGCTTATTTACGTTAGATCGAGTCCACGCAAGAATTACTTACGGTTTAGGGTTTAGAGTTAGACGAACAGTGAAAAGATCTACTGTGAAAAGATGTTAAGATGAAGTGAAGTGCTACAGCTAGAGAAGAGGCAAAGGGATTTTGTCCACTACATGCAGTATCATGTAGACGTGGGTGTCTAGATTTCTTGTACCCACAAATATAGGTATTGACCAATAAAGACGAGATTATAACCCGGTGGTTCTGATCTCCGTGCACCTCTAGACCGAGGTGTGCGGGGATTGGACATGACTAGAGAATGTGAGGTAAAGAGAGAGAGAGAGAGAGAGAGAGAGAGAGAGAGAGAGAGAGAGAGAGATAAGACAAAGAATGCCAATAGAATATTAAATTTGTTGTAGAGGATATAAGTTTTTTATCCTCATTATGAGTAGCGACGAGGATGTGGGACCGTCCAACCGAAACACCTATCTCTCAACGAGGGTCTTATGTCCTTGTAATCAATGCAAGCATGCTGTGCGACGGACAAGACGTGTTTCTTTGCAGCACGTTCGCGAATTTGGCGAGTTCGATCCATCTATTATAGATCGAGTTGTTGCCAATTATAACTCGTCGGACTCTGACGCTGGCCAACAAGCAGCAATCTTGCAACCCAATAGACGTATTCGCAGGCGCTTTGGTCAAGCAGCATATGTGAGGCCACAAGATGTAGCCTCTGACAGCTCGGGGGATGATCATGCAGAGCACATTCCCAACGAGGCAATGTTTGAGCCCGAGATTGATGAAATGATCGAGACGATCATGGATTCAGAAAGGCTTATCTATGATGATATGAAAAGTGAAGCCGATACATCATTGTATAATGGAGCACGTATGTCTAGATTGAAAGCACTCCTGGTTCTTCTCAACATGCAGGCAAAGTTTGGATGGAGTGACACTAGCGTCACAGCGCTTTTCAGGTGATCTATTACAATTAGTTTACTTTAATAGAACTCTAAATGTATAATGATCTGATAGATTTTTACACGACTGTATCATATTTTTATGTTGTGTAGATTGCTGAAAGAGCACATTCTACCAGCTGACAATGTGATGCCAGATTCCCGAGATGAAGCAAGAAAGATTTTGCGAAACTTGGGGATGGATTACAATTCTATCCACGCTTGTCCTAATGACTGCATTCTTTTCAGAGGGGAATACACAGACATGGAGAAGTGTCCGAAATGTGATTCCGAAAGATATCGAGTAGATCTCCACGGGACAAAAATTCCACAAAAGGTTTTGCGACATTTTCCTTTGCTTCCTCGCATCAAGCATTTCTTCGAATGTAAGTCCATGGCCGCCCTAGCATCATGGCATGAGGAGAATAAATCTTCGGATGGTGTGCTATGAATTCCTGCAGATTGCGCAGCCTAGAAACATATAGATGGAACATGGTCGGATTTTGCCAGGGAAGCTCGAAATTTGCGCTTAGGCCTGGCTATGGATGGCGTAAATCCATTTGGTCAAAGATCAACATCTTACAGTGTATGGCCCGTTGTCATCGTCAACTACAACATTCCCCCGTGGTTGACTACGAAGAAGGGGCACCTATGGCTAAGCTTGATTGTGCCAGGGCGATATAAAGTGGGGAATATGGATGTGTATCTTCGTCCACTATTGGAAGAGCTACAACAATTGTGGATTGGCATAGAGGTGGTGGATATGAGCCGACACACAGGACGACGGAATGCTTTGATCAGAGGTATTCTAATGTGGACCATGCATGACTATCCCGGGCTAACAGAATGCTCAGGTGATCTATTGACACTCCTCTCTCAGACATTGTAAATCTTGTTTTTCCCCATAGTTGATCTATTATCATGTGTATACATGCAGGGCTTCAAACAAGCGGATACAGAGCATGTGTCACATGTGGACCTAGACTGAATGCACGTAGGGCACCCTCACTGAAGAAGCAAATCTACGAAGGTCATCAAGCGTATCTTCCGGAGAATCATGTGTTACGCGATGGCTTTTTGGGAAGAGAGCCACCAAGGATGTCTGCACAAGCATGGTTAGAGCAGAAGGAGATGTGCGATGACGGATTGCCTCCAGGGATGAAGAGACTATCTCTATGGTACGAGTTACCATACTGGCCCCGACTCGTGATCAATCACTTGCTCGATCCAATGCACATATTCAAGAATGTGGGTAATCTACTATGGGACCATTTGACCGGCAAGAAAGATACTTTGGGAGCCAGAGTTGACCTTAGAAATGTGGATCGTATGGAGCAATATTGGCCGCAAACAGCGTCTGATGGATCGATAAAACTTCCTAAAGCACCATGGATTTTCACAGGAGCCCAAGAACGCAAAGTAAAAGAGGCCATTCGATCTTTGCGGACCCCCACTGACGTAATGCACTCGCTCCGAACGTGTTTTACTAAAGAAGGAAAGCTTACCGGTTTGAAGTCACACGATTGGCATAAAATGTGTCAGGTACGTTCATAGTGGACTTTAATATCATTGCATAAAATGTGGACTTTAATATCATTGCTGCACATACTTTACAGTTTATTTTACCGGTTGCCATTGAGGGATGTTTGTCTCTCGACATCCGTAACACAATCTACAAACTTGCAAAGCTGGTGCAATGGATCTCACAAAAGGAGATCGACATAGACTCCATACCATTCGCCAAACTAAATGCTGCGGAGCTTGTGTGCATGTTTGAGAAACATTTTCCTACTACAATGCTAACCATTCAGGTGCATCTTCTTATTCACATAGTTGATGAGGTGGAAATAGCTGGCACAGTTCATTCCAGATGGATGTTCTTCTTAGAGCGTTTCATGAAAACGCTTAAGGGATATGTGCGTCAAAAGGCACGTCCGGAGGGTAGCATGGCAGAAGGTTGGTTGGTATCAGAGTCCCTAGTGTACATTGGAGAGTGGCTAGACGGATTTGATAAATCCCGGGACACGCTATGGTGAACCATAGATGATGAGCGCATATCTGGGATTGTCATGTGCAATCTCGGTGTTGAGAAGAAGTTGACGGAAGATCTAGAGGCTAAAATCAACCGATTTTGCATGCTTCACAATCCAGTGATGCAAAAGTGGATTTCACAATATGAGGATGCAAAGCAAGAGCGACAAAGGGCACGAATCGAGTGGAGACGGGGAAGACGACCACCGATGCACTATCCAGCGGTTCTGGAGAGCCTACCAACCTTCATGAGCTTAAGATGGTTGCACAACCAATTGAAAAGCGCACAACAATGCGGTGACGAAGTGACTGAAGAAGAGTGGGAGTACTCTCGGGGTTGCGCGACCAAGGTAAGTTTGCAATGTACGACTAGCAAGTGACTTTATTTATAAACGTTTGAACGGCCACTCATAATCTTTGTTCGTTGTAGTATAAGTCATACACAGCAGCATGGTGTAAAGGTCGACATTTTAGGGTGGAACGAATCGACAAAAAGCGTTTTACTCAAGATTGTGGAATCATGGCAAAATTTGAACAGTCTAGTCGACGACGTTCCTCTGATGCAGATCCCGTGGTGGCGGAACTCACTTACTTCGGCACGCTGCAAGAGATTTTGAGGATCGATTACAGAGGATTTTTTGTCGACTTGTTCGACGTGCAATGGTTCAAGATAATCATGGAGGGTCGAAACGCTACTGTGCGTAGAGGAGAGTCTGGTTTTCTTGAGGTGGATTCTACTAAGAAATGGACTGACCTAAGAGACACTTTCGTACTACCCGAGCATTGTGAACAAGTAAGTATATAAATAGTTAACATCCCCCTTTTACAAGTTATGTGCTTGAAAGCTCTCATGTAAGTTATGTGGCTCTGGCAGGTAGTATTTCATCCTACAAAGTCTACATCAAACTGGTGGTACGTCATAGAGGTAGCCCCTCGTAGTGCAAGGACGTATGAAGGCTACCATGTGCCAATCACAACGACATCAATGGAGGAGATCAGAGAAGATGCTCAATCAGAAGCCGCTACGGTGGTGCCAGACGAGCATCAAGATGCTACTACTCTATATGGGGTGCATGCAGAGGAGCTACAAAATGAAACAGAGGATATGTGTTTAAACGGAGAGCTCTATATAGATATAGGAAGTTATGCTGAGTTATGCGAGGATGAGAGAGAGATCTCTTAAAGCCACAAATATTGTATTTGAACAATTTTGCTCCGTGCTGTAAAAGCTCTAGCTCTCTAAGTAGCTTCCATGGTGTGTAACGCTCTTTTCTACTCGCGCTCACATCTTTTGATTGAAAATTCTGAGTTTTCGACTTGCCTCTTCTACCACTCGATTCATTGCGTCATTGTATTTATATGCGTCATTACGTCATTGTATTTAATGGTCTTTGCGTCATTGTCTACTCTATTCATTCAATATTAAGTTTAAATATTCGTGTGTTTAATGCAGGTATGGATGATGAGGAGTTTCTTTCTTCTTTGTCACCGCAGCAGAGACAGTGGTACGTGGAGCGTCATCGCTCTGGCGCATCATCGCGCGTTCCTACACCATCCGCATCTCCCTCTCTTTCGGAGCATTCGGCGCGCTCCGAAGCTTCGGCGTCGACGAGACGAGCGTCACACTCGTCTAGACACCGGCGCTCTAGTGGTGGCGGTGGCGGTTGTTGTGGGGATTCCGCCACCGATGCCTCCACACCGCCTCGTGTTCGACGAGGCTCTTTACCCTCCCCTTCTTTGCCCGCCCCCACACCAGCCACAGCATCGCCGTCTACGCCAGGTTTTGCACGGCTGACTGTTCCTAGAAGCTACACACCTCTACCTACTCCGCCAGGAGCCACCCCACTCGACACTCCTCGCTTCGGCGCCCAGACGCCGATGGAGACACCTGACGTCCGTACCCCCATCGACACGCCGCTAGAGAACCCTGCCGGGACACCCAGGTTCACGCGTCACCGGCCAGAGGGCTTGCCTTACTCCGTCGACATCAGCGGCGGCATCATCATGGATGATGACGGCAAGAAGGTGATCTCGCGCATGCGTGGTCTTTGCTCTCAGCTGTTTAGACACTATATACTAAACAAATGGAGTGAAGTACCAAGTGATTTAAAAAACAGAGTCATCAGCATACTTCATGATGAGTTTCCCGTTCCAACACGGGATCAGCGCTTCAATGAAGACCTAATGAAGATTCGAATGCGCGAATACTGCAAACACAAGCGTTCCGAAGTGCAAAAAGCTATCAAGAATGGGTGGAATAGGCCAGATTGGCTGGCCAAAGAAGATTGGAAGAATGCGAAGAAAGCAGCGCGCGAGAATCCCGACAAGTGGAAGCAACAAAAGGATGCAGCCAGAGCGCGAGTAGAGGCAGGGAGCTCGCACCACTTGGGGAGCGGTGGATGGGCATCATTTGAGGCCGATTTTGTAAGTCTTTTCACATTGCTCTTTATGCATGTTCGATAGTTTAGGGTTTATGAGTTTTTTAGTTCTAACATAATGAAATCTTTGTATGTTTTGACAGTGGTCGATGACAGGACGTGATCCCACACCATACGAGCGCGAGTACGCAGGCAGGAACGGCTTAAACGCCCTGATGGACATTCTCAGTTCTCGCGGCGGCATGGTTAGTATTAGGGTTTACTCTTTTTTATTTTTTGTAGTGTTTTATAAATGTCGTTATATGTTTATATTTACTGAAAACTGTCTTATTGTCTTTTTTTGCAGAATCCGACAGATACGCCGCTTGGACGCGATGAGACGTCTGATTAAACGACGTCAGTTTAGCCGTAGCTAGATAGCATTAGTTTAGGGTTTCTCATAGCTTATGTATCATGAGACGGAAATTATACGTCTTTTTGAACCATGTATATTATTACATTTGTCACCGCAATTCCTTTTGCCAATCAATTCTTTATGCCTATGATGTTGTACAATTGTCATTATTACATTTGCCAATCAATTCAGTTTGTCTATGATGTGTACAATTGTCAATTTTGCAAACAATGCGTCTTGTGGGTGACTATTTTGGGTCTATTATTTACCTTTGCACTTTTTTTAAAAAGTGAATCAAGTACAATATGGTTGATGGGTGGCAGGGCATTCAATGCCCTGCCACCAAAAAAATATCCTCTCAGGCGTCGCTATAAGCGTCGCTATTTATGGCTCTGTAGCGTCGCTATATGCGTCGCTATACTCTTCTGTGAGAGCGTCGCTATCTGCGTCGCTATAGGCGTCGCTATGAGCGTCGCTATATAGTGACGCCTATAGCGATGCAGATAGCGACGCTCTCGTAGCGACGCTTTTAGCGACGGTTATAGCGACGCCGGGGGTTATAAAAACCCAGTGTATTTCCGTCGCTAAGAGCGTCACAGGAGCACACAACCTCTTGTAGTGACCTTCTATCCCAACCTCATCAATTGCATGGATATTTACGCACAACATCACACATCTTGGAACCATCATTGCTTTGTTCACCTTCCAAGGCATTCAACTAGCTCTTAGGCATCATCATACTTGCAAGTTCTCTTAGGAATAACATCCATTTGAGAAACCTCTCCACAAACATATTTCTTAGCCACAACTTCCTCTTTAAGAGGCAATTGATCCCTAACAACTTCCTTTATGGGGCAAGAGCTTTCCATCTCCAAACTAGCATCACAATCATGCAGTACCTCATCCCCCTCTTCACCATTAAAAACATATTTTATGGCATTCTCATTGTCATGTGCCATGACCTTATCTATATGTGGATATACATCACACACATCCCAAGTGTTAGCTACGTGATGATCTTTGGATACTTTGGAGCTGCTAGATTGCACAAAAGGCTCATTTTTCATGACATACATACCACTTTTGACCTCTTGTGCACCATCAAGTATTTGCTTTGCATTGTCAAAGTGGCCTTCAGTACCAGGATCCAAACTTGCAACATGAAAAATGTTTGAGTATGCACCTACCTTATTGCCATGAGAAGAATGTGATAATTGTGAAGTGGAATGTAACCAGCCAAGCTCCATTTTCCTCTTTATTTTCCACTCTTTATCCTTTGCTACCTTTAGATCATTCTCAGACCTTTGTGGGCTCTTCAGCTCAATTTCAACTTCAACGCATCCTTGAGACTTGTAATGAAACAATTTTTCTTAAGCATAAGAGGAGGGGATTTACTCGCCAAAGCCGCACACCACCTTTTCCATATCTTAGCAAAGTGCCAAGCATAATCTTCCACACTTTGACTCTCCTGATGGAAACATGCCTCTAGCTTGTGCCATACATCCCGTGGATCCTCAAATTTCTTGTAACATGACAAAAAGACCTCTTTGACCACATCAAAGCATACATTAGCATTCCCATCATTGCATCTTTGATCGAGGCTGAAATTCATCAATCCAATCTTTGGCTTCATCTTGTAAACATAGGCATTAACGTTGTAGGATGACATTTTGATTCTTGTATCCCTTGAAATAGACATTCAACTTCAAAATATTCCACAAAGTGAGTTGCATCTTCTTGTTGAAGAGCATAAAACTTGCCAAACGCATGTGTTAATTTGACTAAGAAGAACCATAAAATTCAAGCATGCCTTTAGGCATCTACAGTAAACAATTGAAGGAACTTTGAGAAAAAGTGTCCTTAATGGGGGCACTAAGAACTGACATGATAATTTTTTTTCCTTAAAAATTAGCATTTTTCGCCCAAAAATGGCAATTTTTGACAATTTTTTATCCAAAAAAAGACCTATTTGGTGGAAAAATAGCAAACAGAGTCAAAAAAAGCCCCAGTTTGTATGCTCATCCCTCACATATCCCTTTATATTTTCCAACATCAAAGTTTCACATTTGGTCACCTTATGATGTCATATATACTGTTGCGCAGGCCAATTACTGCGTATAGATAATTTTTGCCCGGACCATCTTTAGTAGGTGAGATGTGCACACCCATACCATATGCTTAGCTTACAAGCATTACAAAAGCCTTAGAAACATATTATAGAAGAGGAAAATACCCACGGTGCCGCCTCTAGGACCCAAACACCTCAATGAGGTATGTACATGACGAATCTGCAAACAAGTACACAAAACCATGTACATTGTGCCATCCTTTTACAACATATAGGGCCATGTTGGCAATCATTCTAAAACATCATGATCACTTTATGAATTTTCAAAGTACACCTGACAACATGAAAGTTTCTCCACAAAAATACAAAAGAACCTATGCCTCCCACCATAAATTTATCGCTTGAACAAATGTTTCAAATATCTTACCACATTTGCAACTTGATGAAGCACCTAGGGTGATAGAAAAATGTTGGCCAAAGCCCTACCTATGACAAGCTGGAACAATTGGTTTCAAAGGGTGACATCTTTTCCAAAGGTATGATCTACCCAAGTAAGGGGGAAGTATGTCCTTGCATGTACCTTCCTATGATTTTCCTCTCAACCTTCCTTCCCTAACCTTTTAACTTCCAAATCTTAGAAAATGCATATATATAGCCTTATACTCAAGCTAACAGGAAAAATAAAAAATTAGTAAAGAGCAAGACCAATTTATCAACAAGAATGAAGCATACAAGATCCGACCCATAGCCCACACAATGTCACATCATGCACAATGAAACAACCTTTATGTTATTAGGAACCTAACCCAAATCAAGCTGTGTTCACAAATATGGCTAGTTCACCAGAGTCATCTACTCCTACACTTTGTGAGAGGTATCCTCTTGACTTTTCTCGAGTATGCCAAATGTGTTTTCCACCTCTGTTCACTCAGTGGGAATAGTTACCGACCCACTTGCATAGGCCTTACCCCTTGGCACAAAATTCCAATCCGAGCATGGTAAGATTCTTTAGTAACATATGTGCACAAGAAGATGAAGAAGAATCAATAGATGAGATTGAGGAAGCCTACTGCCTTATTGAGGATGATTTTGTTTCCCTAGATGATGAGGATACGAGCTTAGATTTAGGACTAGTAGCCAATCTATATAATATCCTCTTACCTTGATCCCTTAATGTGGTGACAGATAGATAGGTTAAGGTTTTCTACTTTGTTTTAGTTTTGTTTCTATTTGAGTTGTAGGTGTCTTTTTCCATTGATGTGCCTCCTATAGATATAGGGTGTTGTTAATTAATTTGTATAGGTACCAAACATTGCATTGGCTCAACTATTCAACATCATGAAGTCCTTGTCATGCCCACTCTTATGTGCATTGAGGAATTGCTATTAGCACAAAAGCAAGAGTTTCTTATACATTTTTATTGCCTTACTCTTTTTTTTGACATTTGGATATGCTTACTTGTTTCAAGAATGATCAGTTACAAATTTGATTCATTATAGTTTTACCTCATAGTCCCTTGTTAGGTTTATCGATTAAAAATCAAGGTTGAGCTAGTTTAACCAAGCTAAATCATTAGAGGTATTCCTTTAATACCATTGGATGATTTTCTAATTAGTAATAGTTACTTTAATCTCTTAATCCAATATTATCAAGCATTGTGTGCAGTGTGTTAGAAATTTCATGTAGGCTTCTCTTGACCTTAGCTTAGCCATTTTAAAGAAAGGTTTGGCTATTGTGATGAGCTTGGGGAGGGTTGCTATTATTGCAATATCAAGATGACCCCCCAAAAGTAAAATAACTAGAAATCAAAGAGCAAAGGCACAAAAAAAAGAGCCTCAGAGTAAAAGAAAAGACTCTAGGTGGCAACAAAGTCTAAAGTAAACCACTCAAGGGACTCAGCAAAAAGGGAATCTATTTAAGCAATATGAAACCATTTGCTCTTGCAATTAGAAAACTCTAAATAACTATTGGAATTAGGTGGATTGACTATCAAATTAACATTGACCTTTAATGCAGTACTGACAGTACAACTACAGCTAAGGTTCTTGATTAGTTGACATGTACAAGTGCGAGTGTGGTTAATTATATTGTGTTTTAATGTATAATTCTCAAGTAATCTTGTTTAATATTTTTTCACCCATCACTCTTTATGTTTGCTCATTCCATATAGTTCTTAATGGGCCATATTGCTATGTGAATGCTAGAATTGTGCTAATTTATTGTTGATTTTGCAGTGATCAGATAAAGCTGAGGAGTTGTGATTTTGCAAAGGACGTTGATAAGAGAAGCTGGAAGTGGGGCACCTCTATAGTTAAGCCTCCTTGTAGTTTGTAAAATCGACTCACAATAACAAAACGTTCAGCCAAAAACACAAAAAGGTCTCCTTTCACTCAACTCAAGCCTTGCTCTACCGGAATTACGAGCACATGCCAACCCAAAATACACTACAAAGCAAATCGAGGAGTTCAGGGCTTGGAATTATAGCAAATGCCAACCAAGCCATCAAAAAACACTAAAGAACAAGACAAAACTCTAGCCATGGAAACTCATTGGCCAAAACATAACAAAAACAACTCCAAACATCAAACTATTTGATGCTATGGTGTAGCCTCGCACCCAATGGCACCTATATAGGGTCAATTTTTTGAGCAACAAACCCTACCTTCTTCCGTAAATTATTTGACAAAGCACCTTTCATGGAAGCTTCACAACACAAAAGAGCTCTAAACACATAGATTTGGAGAGGGGAAACCCTAATTGGATCACCACCATTTTTAAACCCAAAAATGACACATTTTTGTGAAAAATAGCAAGCGGAGTTAGAAAAAGCCCAAATTGTCTACCTTCATCCATTTTCCCACGTCCCATTTTTCCATTTGGTCACCTTATGATGCCATTTTGAGTGTTTTGCATGCTAGTTACCGCATATAGATAGTTTTTGCCCATACCATATTTAACAGGTGGGATGTGCATGCCCATACCATACCCTTAGCTTATGAGCATTCTAAAAGCAACAAAAACATCTTCTATGAGAGAAGAATACCCATGGCACGGTAAGGTCTTTGCTACCCTAATAGAGGGGGTTCATATGTAACCCTTTTATAAGACATATTTCCAACTAAAAAGTTACTATTTTTGGCAGTTTTTATCCTGATGTCGTCTAAGTGTTAAGAATTATGTAAGTCTCTTAATTTTGGATAGAATTATGTTTTGTCAAGTTTTTTCAAAAATAGTAAGTTTTTGGGACCTTACACCTACCTACGGTTGCCCGGCTCATAAAATTCTACCCCGTCTCAAATTTCCTAAAAATAGGGATTGATGCTAAGAACTGCTAATTATGGTAGTAGTCATGTCTAATGCGTCAAGAAGTGGCCTAAGAGTTCATCTTGCTCTAGCATTTTCCATAATGGAAATTTGATGTGTCTAGGTCGATTTAATTAATCTTAGGCCTAGTCTAGCTTAAGTTAGACTATTTAATTCCTAAGGTATGTATGTGAATGGGTTACATGTGCATGCATGGGCGTAAAGAATGAGGATGCAAGAGAGCTACACAAGACAAGCACAAAGCACACAGATATGGAAAGCTTCTTCTTCTTCTTCGCTCAGAAAAGAGAGTACAAAATGACTAAGTGCTAAAGCTGAAAAGTAGCACATATGTACATGCGGTCACTAAGTGTGAACTTGCTAGAAGCGTACTAGGGTGGCTCTATAAGTGTAGTCCAGCTGTAGAATCAATGGCAGAGATCCTCCGTGTCGGTCACCTAATGCGCCAGTGAGTAAATGCCGTAAGCGGCCAAGGCCTGTAGTGAATGCGAGCTCAAGATGTAGAGCCGACATCTCAACACTCCCCAAGCTCTGCATGTCGCAGAGTCCAAGCATAGTCCGAAAACGTCGAAGCTTCTCAGCTCTGAGGGCCTTGGTAAAGATATCCTCTATCTGATCCTCTGTGCTGACGTAGACCAAGTCGATGTCGCCCGCCAACACTCGCTCTCGAACGTAGTGGTAATGGACCTCTATGTGCTTGGTCCTGGCATGGAACACTGGGTTCCTAGCCAACTGCATGCTACTGAGGTTGTCACAATGGATGACAATCTGCTGGTCCACCTGCACTCCCAAGTCCTCAAGTAATGTGCATAGCCAAGCTACCTCGTACGCTGCAACTGCTGCACCTCGGTACTCGGCCTCTGTGCTCGATAAAGCAACCGTAGGCTGCTTTTTGATGCTCCAAGTAACAGCAGCACTCCCAAAAGAGAACATGAAGCCAGTTGTAGATCTCCTATCAACAATGCTACCTGCCCAATCTGCATATGTATACCCATACAATGCTAATGGCGCATTTGTTGCATAGAGCAATGCGTAGTCAAGAGTCCCTTGCACGTACCGAAGTGTGCGTCGTACTCCATCCAAATGTGGCTTCCTTGGAAGCTGCATGAACTGACTCTCCAAGCCTACTGTGTAGCTCAAGTTTGGCCTCGTGATAGTTAAGTAGATTAGACTACCCACAATCTTCCTGTACATCTTGACATCCTCAACAACATCACCCTTCTCTGCACTCAACTTTGCATTCACATCCAAGGGAATAGAAATTGGCTTACAATCAGCCATACCATACTTTGACAACATGTCCAAAGCATATTGTCTCTGTGTGACAGCCATACACCCTCTGGAGTCCTGATCACCTCAATGCCAAGAAAGTAGTGCAACTCGCCCAAATCTTTCATTTCAAACTCCGGTTTGAGAAGACCCTTCACATGGTCAATCTCCATAGCATTGTCACCCACAATAATAAGGTCATCTACATATATGGTAATGACCACAATCCCCATATCAATCTCACGTACATAGAGTGAATGATCAGCATGAGCTCTCCTAAAGCCAATACTGACAAGATACATGGCAATCATGTCATACCATGCTCTAGATCCCTACTTCAAACCATACAAAGCTTTGAGAAGCTTGCATACATAATCTCGGTAACCTGGATCGACATAACCAGGTGGCTAATCCATATACACTTCCTCTTGCAACTCACCATTCAAGAAGGCATTCTTTACATCCATTTGATGCATAATCCATCCTCTAGATGCAGCCACTGCTATGAAAGCTCTCACATTTGTCATCTTTGCCACTGGAGCAAAGGTCTCCTCATAGTCTATGCCATATGTCTGTGCATAACCCTTTGCGACCAGACTTGCCTTGTGACGCTCAATGTTACCATTAGCCTTATGCTTGGTTTTATATACCCATTTACAGCCAATAGCTTTCTTGCCACTCGGCAATGGCACCAACTCCCATGTGTCGTTTGCTTCCAATGCAGCGATCTGTTCATTCATTGCATCATCCCAATGCACATTTCCAACTGCATCCTCAAAACATGTGGGCTCCACATCTTGTATCACCTTAGCCATGTAGGCTTGGTGATGCGCTAGATACCCATCATAAGTCAATTTCTAAAGTGGATTTCTAACTCTATTAGATCTGCGCGGTCCTGTGTCACTCCTTTGCCCTCTAGCATTTTCTTGTACTTTCCTTACACTAGGTGTCCTGACACCTGGAATTCCAAATTCCTCATCAAGACTTTGTTCAGAACCATCTGAATCCATGTCTATATGTGAAAAACCTGATGATGCATCAGCCATAAAGGGAGGTTCATCAACCTTTTCCTTTCCTTTTCGTGATACATTCATTGTACCTGCTGGTGGAGTAACCTGCGTACGTAGTCTACCATTCCATGGCTTCTCAACGGAGCCACGAGAAGAGGACTCTTGTCGTCCACTCAAAACCTATGACTGTGGCCTCACATTTTGTACAACCACATCATCTTTTACATCAGCCCCAATAGTGCCATGTGCATTACTGTACCAACTGCTCATCTCATCAAAGACTACATCTCTACTCACTCGTAATTCTCGTGTAGTAGGATTGTAGCACATGTACCCCTTTTGTTCAAGGGAATATCCCACAAGAATACATTTCTTTGCTTTAGGATCCAATTTCCTACGCAACTCATCTGGTACATGCACGTAAGCTATGCAGCCAAACACTTTCAAGTGTGCCAAATCAGGCTTTGTACCTGTAAAATTTTCCTCAGGTGTTACATCATGCACCGCAGCTGTAGGTGTCCTATTCATAATGTACACAGCTATATTTACAGATTCAGCCCGAAATGATGAGGCATGCTCTTCTCATTCATCAATGCACGTGCAACCTCTGCAATGTATCTGTTTTTCCTTTCTGCAACCCCATTCTGTTGTGGATTATATTTGCATGTAAACTGCCTGCGAATACCATGCATTCGCAGAAAATCTGAAAAATCATTGGAGAAGTACTCTCCCCCTCCATCTGACCTCAATGTCTTGATTTGCATATTTGTCTCCTTCTCAATCATGACTTTGAAGTCCTAAAAGTGACCAAACACTTCACTTTTGCTACGCATGAAGTAGACCCATACTTTCCTTGTATGGTCATCAATGAAAGAGACATAATACCTGCAACCATGTATACTTGCAGTATCGGTTGGACCCCAAACATCTGTGTGCACCACCTCAAGTGGCTTTTTACATACATTGCACTCATGTGGAAACGAGTCCTTTCACTGTTTTCCAAACTGGCATGTTGCACACACTTTATGCATACCATCCACCTTAAATTTGGGCAAACCTTTTACAATCTGTTTTGATTGCATGCTGCGCAATCTCTTCTCATTGACATGGCCAATGCATTTGTGCCAAATGTCAACATCAGCCACAAAAATTGTGCCCTGTGCAAATAATTCAGCTTTTACCTCAGGCATGTCTACATTTAGTGTAAACATTCTGCCCACACATTTGCCCTCTGTGATCAGCTTACAGCCATTCTGGAAATCTTCTACATAACAGCCATTTGGATTGAAGCGAACCTGCAAACCCTGCTTAATCACTTGTCCAACAGAAACAAGATTCTTTGTAATGTTTAGGACATGAAGTACATCTGCTAAGTACTTTGATTTCCCACTCTTTGTATGTAGAGGTATGTCCCCTACATGAGCAATGGGGTGAGTTGTGTCGTCTCATGTCTGCACATAGCCTGACACATCTAGTTTGCGCATATCTCTAAACCACTCTCCACGAGACGTCATGTGATTAGAGGCACCTGAATCCACATACCAAACATCATCTTGGGTGGAATTCTCTGCAATCATTGTATTCATTACATGCTACATAACAAACATGCGCTCGCTTCTGTTGTCATCTGCATCTCTGCTAGTAGATGCATAGTTTCCCTATTCTCTCTTTCCACTTGCTTTTCCCTTTGGACAGTCACGTGACATGTGACCTTTTTCACCACAAGTCCAACATTCTCTGCTATCTGCAGTATGTTGTTGCTTGCTTGATCCTACACCACGACCTCTTTGACTCCCCCTGCATTGAGACTGGTTTCCCCTACCACCTGTATTGTTTTGATTTGATTGACCTTCTCGAGATTGGCCCTGCAACCACTTGGGCCTCAACCACGACCTTTACCTCTGTTGGAGTTAGAATAGAAGGCCTGTTCAGACCTATTTCTGCCACGAGAAGAAGATGTGTCAAGACCAAGGTTCTTCTCCTCAAGAATAAGCATAGAAATCAAATCTTAGAACACGGGGATGTCGTCTCTTGTATTCATGGAAGACTTGAAATGTACATACTCATCTTCTAGACCATCCAATCATGCACGGACAATGTCATCGTCTTCCACTGAGACTTTAATAGATCCAAGAGCCTCGATGATACTCTTGATCTTCAAGGCATAATCATTGATGGAGAGGTTGTTCGTCTTAACCTGATTTATCTCCGACTTTAGTTGAAGATTCCTGGCCTTGGTGTTCACCTTGAACACTCTGCCTAAGTTTTTCCATGCAATGGCGAGGGTTTTAGCATTCTGTAGATAGCCCATCATGCCATCTGTGATGCTCATAGAAAGCCAATACATCACTTTGCTATGGCCTTGTTGCCAGTCCCTCAAAGCTTTTCTTTGCTCTGCCGTAGCATTTGCCTCAAGAATCTCTGGTTCCTTTTCATTGTCTCCTTCTACATAGTCCCAATTACCTTTTCCTTTTAGGAAATTAGTTATTCTGAACTTCCATGCAGGGTAGTTATTTTTCTCAAGCTTCTCAGTAACAATCTGACTGAAACCGTCACACATCTTGAAGCACTAAGACAAAATAGCTACATTCTGCAAAAACCTGCAAATCTGTTGAACCTGCTATCGTGGTACCTGTAACACTTTCTACACTCAAAGAGTGTCCACAATCAAGCGCACATACAACTACTGTACTTGTACAGTAAATCTCTATATACTGCACTTTGGAGACCTGTTCAAAAACTTGTACGCAAAACTTGACATTTGGTACGAGGATTGCGAACGAAGAGATTGTGATGCTCTTGCTCTCTTAGCCTCTCTTGCTTGCACCAGGCTCTGATACCATGTAAAGAATGAGGATGCAAGAGAGCTACACAAGACAAGCACAAAGCACACAGAGATGGAAAGCTTCTTCTTCTTCTTCACTCAGAAAAGAGAGTACAAAATGACTAAGTGCTAAAGCTGAAAAGTAGCACATATGTACATGCGGTCACTAAGTGTGAACTCGCTAGAAGCGTACTAGGTTGGCACTATAAGTGTAGTCCAGCTATAGAATCACTGGCAGAGATCCTCAGTGTCGGTCACCTAACACGCCAGTGAGTAAATGCCGTAAGCGGCCAAGACCCGTAGTGGATTCCAGCTCAAGATGTAGAGCTCGACATCTCAACAATGGGTGCATGGGGTATGCTCATGTATTCTCTTGTATGTCCATGGGTGAGAGTGCATGGGTAGTAATTTTCCAAGGGTAAGGTTCAAGTATGGAAGAGGTGTGAAACTCCATGAGGGAAAGAGGTGAGGTGTGGCAAGTATGGGGGAGAAGATATGGAAGTATTAGCCCATTCCACTCCCAAATTAACCAAAAGGGTGTGCTAGGGGTGAGTTGTCAAGAGTGTGAGAGAGAGTGGAAAGTTGAAGAAGCATGGCACACTCCACTTAGCCTAAGTAGAAAGCATGGTAGAGTGAGGATTGTATGGCTTAGGGACAAGAGTGAGGGAGCATGTCACACTCCCACACTCCCTCAGTTTGAAATAGCAACAAGGGGGGGCATGAGAGCCTTGGATTCTATATAAGAGCCAACCCCTAGGCCTTAGAAACACACAAGAATGCTTCACACAAGGAGACTCTAATGTGGAAGCTCGTATCGGTGATCATCATTTTGTGACATTGCAAAAAAAAATCTGGTCAAATTTTGGTAATGAATTTATTGGTTTTTTCATATATGTGTGCATCCAAAATTCTCTCCTCTCTTGGAGAATCCCTTGGATCCCCACTACTTATCCTAATTACTCTATTCTAGCTGGGTATAACACATTCCTATTCCCTAATCCTTAAGCTTTCACGCATGTGTTGGTGACGGTTCTTTCCATCTCTCGCAAGCTTCTACTGTAGATTAGGGTGTGGTAATCCATGTGCATCCCTTAATCTATCAATAGAGTCTTCCTATTTTTTGTGTGATTAAGGTTGCCTTGATTACCATGCAACCTCATTCTCTCTCAAACCGTCAGATTGTGGAGTGAGAAACATAATAATTATATGCATCCTTAATCTTTCTTATGCATAATTAAGGTTGATTAAATCTAGTATGAAATCTCCATTTTTTTCTACGCATTTGTAGGGTGCTTTGTCTAATGAATTCTATTACGATTAGCCACCTTGATCTTTATTGGATGATACTCGTTAGTCTCATTTTCTAGTAAGCATTTAAGTAGTGAGATATGGCACCAAAGAGGACCCGCATTGGTGGAGCCCAGAACAACAAGGTTGGAACCAACACTGGGAAGGGTAAAGCAAAGGCTTCCATGAATGAGAACATGCCAATCATCTCACAAAGCCATGATCCAACATTTGAGGAGGTAGGACAAGTTATTTTTTGTACTCATTGCATCACGTGTAGCTGGAAAAGAGATAAAACTTCCCCCTAAACATATTGGGTTAGCCCAATTGGAAACTGTGTCATTATGCATTTGTTATTTTCCTCTTGGGCGGTAGCTTGCATCTCTACGCAAGAGCTTAGCATATTTCTATATGCAAAATTCGACCCGTTTCTACGAGACGACTTAGGTTCATTTGTGTGAACATGTGACTCACCAAGAGGGTTACTCCAAAGAGGTGTAGCACGAATTGGTTGTATGGACAGCCAATGACAATGGATGGAGTTAACATCCATCAGGAGAAGTTTCTACAATCGCGGAGTATTGGAATATATAATGAAGTGGTGTATTTGAGTCTTTTTCTTAGGAAAGAATGTTTTGGTGCCAATTTTTCTATTGTTTAAAGTGTTGTCTTAACACTAGAATGGTAACAGGACACTTTTATGTCCTTGGACACTCTTATGTCCTGTTAAGTGACCATTTTGCTTGAATTATTTGAAGAGTATGCAAATGAATTTCTAGGTGCTATATATCCACAAAGTTGCCTTATGAGCTGAAAAAAACATAACATTTTTTATGGAGTATCAATCTCACCATTAACCTTACTCTTGCACAACATTTTTGAACTTGAACTGTGTGAAAAAACGGGTCCTATTTTTGGCTTTTTTTTAATTTTTGGCAACTACACCACTCTAAACTTCATGTTTGTGAGGTTTATATGGCTAGAGGTTAGGCCTTCATAGTTCTCAACATGTTTTGATGCTTGTAGGAAAAGATAAGTGTTGAAATTGAAAGTTCTGACCAATTTACAAGAATTGCATAATCCTGTTTTTGGCCAAAATTAGCACTTGTATGAATTTTTTTGGTGGCTTTCTTGATATGCAAATTCAAGTTTGATTGTATAAGTGTAATGTATAACATAAAGCTAATCTTCTTTGAGTTTTGGGGGACCTAATATGCTATATAGCATAGTATATGATGATGGTTGAGTTTTTTGATTGCTGAAGAATACGATACATTTTAGAGTAGCAAGTATAACTTTCTCAATATTGCTAGTTTCTTCGGTCAATTGTGTGTATTTTGTAGGTAGTAACCATACCTAATCATAGACTACAAACTTGGCTAGATATTGAGTAGTTTCTATGGGTTTCTAGAGGTCATAATGCTAAACCCAGTTTTTTCATGTTTGCTGTATTTAGCACTTTATCATTGCCCCCAAGGTTCCACTTAGTAAGAGATCCATTATCCTTTTGACATGCTCCATGGCTCCTTTTGAATCCAAAGGCCCAAAGGGAACTAAGAAAACATGTATATAGTATCTATATTGAGCGTGACTATAGAAACTTTGATGATAGGTCTGTAGAATGGAAAAAATGCAACTTTTTTGCACCTATTGTTATTGCCTTAAAAATTTAGTGAGGTAAAAGCAACCATATTTTTTGATAATCAACCCATTGAAGTTAACGGGGCATTTTATCTCATGTCCAACAAAAGTCCCCACTCTTATTTATATGCAATCAATTGTAAGAAATTGCTGTTTTGGGAAAAATGCACTAGTCCATCAACTTTGGAGGCTTGTAGTGACCAAGGGATGAGAAAACTTACAAGTTTCTCATTTTTTCCATATGTAGTAGTTCTTGAACTATAAGCTCATGAAAGGATTTTTCAAAATGAGTGGATCTACCATGGTTTTGGAATTTTTTTCCAAAACCCTGAAAGGACACTTTTATGTCTTGTTAGGTTACCATTCTAGTGTTAACAAACTTGTGACATGGAAATTAAACAAATGAACCTTGTGTGTTTGAACAACACTGTGGTAGTAATTGGGACACAATTATTGGTGTGAGTGTGGGGGTTGGCTCGTTGTGCCAACCTATGAGATGGGTGATCCTGATTGGTTGGGAACTCTCTATCCCCTTGCAACCAAGTAGGTTTATATTAAATATCTCACTGCGCCAAGAGTGGAAAATTCTCGACGTACGTGCCTCTGAAAGCTATGGGGCAAAAGGCATTCAAGATTCTCTCTCTCTTGAAAGGTGAGATTTGGAAATGAGTAGTTTGTGCTAGATTAGGGTTAGGTCTTTCCTCTAATGGCTCGGACTCAAGCTACTTCATGACAAGAGACCGTCCATTGGATTTGTCTTTTGGCTCTACTTTAGGAATTAGCAACCTGTTAGGTACCCTCAAGTTACCATCATTTGTGATGATGGGATAGAGACCTAACTGCCGGTATCACAGCCTAGGTTTGAGAACTGGAAACTTGTTTGAAAATTTTAAAATATAAGAATAGATGGGTAGTTGATAAATCCAAGGGCTTACATGCGTCGATGTTTCAGGAAGATCCCATGCAAATACCGCAAGTTACAGACTTTTGAGATAATGTATATGGAAGCATGTTGTTCTCAAAAATTTTCATTCCGTCGCAACATGATGGAACAGAGAAGGAAAAATCTTCTATATCAACGTGATGAAGCTTGGATGTTTATCTGCCGATTTGAGGAAGCTTCGTTGGGCTGAGGAGTTGCGAGTAATTCAACTTTATTATTTTCTTGGTACGGCTTGGAATGTCACCATTCCTATTGATGTAGACGGTATTGACATATCATTGAACAAATGGGTCTTTGACAAAGTGGTGAAGGTGGTTCCGAATTGTAGAATCAAGCCCAAGTTTTCTTGAAATAGGGATCTTGTGATTTATGAACCTATTAAGGATGTGTACAGGAGTTATTACTTCAACAAAATAGTTGATTGTAAAAATGTGACTGTAAATACTTACCATTTGTATCATCATGTTCTTGAGAATCGTGCTCAAAGGATCATTTAGTTTTTCTAATCCAAGCCAAGCCATGTGTATATGTCCATATTAGAATAAAGACATGCTCATCTAGCCTCTCAATAAGGCTAACTCTTGTATATATTTTCACCATGAATAAAAATTGTGGTCATTTGATTTGAGAAAATGATTTGTGTCTTGTGGCTTTATCTTGTAATTGTTTAGATTTAAGCTATTGGTATTGTGTAAAGTCTTAGCTAGTCCACTGATAAGCATATTATCATGTAGGTACCACCTACTACCTTGTATACTACCACTCAGGAGAAGACGCTTCTCCTTAAGCAAGCCCAACCTCCCAACTTCAATGGTGAAGGGACCAATGTTGACCATGATGCAAAATTTTGGACAAAGGTGATGGATGATTACTTTGAAGCTGTTGGGACTCAGACTAAGAACCAAACAATGCTTGCAATGTTTCGTCTCACCAGAGATGCAAAAATCTAGTGGAAGCAACATTGTAGGGATTTAGATATTACAAGATCTTTCCAATCTTGGGAAGATATTAAAGCATCAATAACAGAACGTTACCTTCCGTTTTGGTACATAGAGCTATCAAGATGAAGAACTTCTTTTCTCTTCAACAACAGTCTTTATCAGTTGAGGAATACTACTCAAACTTTGTTACATTAAAGAGATATGCTCCCAAGATGTCTCTGGAATAGCAGGTAGCTCAATTTTTCCAAGTTCTTATTGAACCCTTAAACAGCCGACTTGAATCCCTTAGGCCATCATCCTTGCAAGACACATTGCTAAGAGCAAAACCTTTAGCTACGGAGGTTCAAAAGGTCGCTTAGGGAAGGCAAAATTATCTGGCAAAAAGGGATAGACCGAATGGTTGGGACAACAGACCAGCCAACTTCACCTATGGGAATCGACTAGTGGTAGCCACAATGATAGCTACCGAATTCCCATATGTACAATGTATTGAGTGCCATGAGTGAACATTATAGAAATCAGTGCCCAATGAGAGTTTGTGCTTTTGGTGCAAATGCGATCCCTCTATTCACAAATGGAAGAGGTCAACCGAATTACCATGGAGGATGTGGAAGAGCAAATAAAGGACATGGACATGGATCTCTTGCTAGAGCCAATGCCGTAGCTGGACAATGGACTATAGGGGATGGAGCAGATGAAAGAGCAGTACTACATGCTGCTATTGACAATCCCGATGCTTGCCCCAACAATATGCAATCATCCAATCTCCAGGAACTCGCAAAGGTGGAAAAGTTGAATTTCTAATAGATTGTGAAAGCACACACTCTTTTCTCTCTCCTAGATGCATGAGAAAGTTGAAATTAAACCAGTACCCTGCAAGGAGATTAGCTGTAGAGCTAGCAAATGGAAAGAAAGTCCTATACAACAGGCCAGGTAGAATCTAAACTATGGGGATAGTCTACTTATGCTCAATTTTGAAGGGTCTAAAAAAAGGTCAGCATATCTACATGGTTAATCTTAACAAGGTGGACAGACCGGACTCAAACTTTTGCCCCGATTGGTTGAAAGATTATGCCGATGAGTTCCCTGAAGATCTTACAAATCTTCCACCACCTCGAGAAGCTGATCATGAGATTGAAACCATTCTTGGTTGTAAACCTATTTCAAAGAGACCTTATAAGATGTCACTTTCTGAGGCTATTGAGCTCAAAGAGCAGCTTGGGCAGCTTACTAAGCAAAGATTTATCAGATCTAGTACTTCTCCTTGGGGTGCTCCACTTCTCTTCTAGAAGAAGAAGGATGGTTATGCCTTTGCATAGACTACCACAGAATTAACCAGGTGACCGTTAAGAACAAGTATCCCATTTTGAGGATTGACAAGCTATTGGATAGAGTCCATGGCTCTAAGATCTTCACCAAGATTGATCTACGGTCTAGATACTATAAAATAAGGATCAAAGGATCGGCATTCCAAAGACAGCTTTCAATACTAGGTATGGACATTATGAGTTCACAGTAATGTCTTTCGGTCTTAGAAATGCTCCTGCAAGCTTCAATCCATTGATGCATGATATTTTCAAACCTTACTTGGATTATTTTTTCTGGTTTTCTTCGATGATATTATGATCTATTCCAAGGATGAGGAAGAACACGAAGAGCACATTCGTAAAGTCTTATAGTTGTTATGCCAGCATCAACTTTATGCTAAGGAAAGTAAATGTACCTTTGGTTCTTCCAATTAGCTATATTGGCTTCATTATATCTTCCGAAGGTATTTCAGTCAACCTGGAGAAAATCAAGGACATTGTGGAATGGCCTCTGCCTGCTTCTATCAGTGAAAGTAGGGGATTTCTTGGAATTACCGGGTGGTACAAAATATTCGTTAAGGACTATGCTCTTACTGTAGCACCCTTGATAGAGCTGTTAAAGAAAGGAACGAGGATCGAGTGGAAAGCAACGCATGAATCCAACTTTGTAGAGTTAAAAGGTTACCTAGTGTCTTCTCCTATTTTGAAGCTTCTCGATTTTAGTAAGGAGTTCAAAGTTGTAACTGATGCCAACAAACTTGCGTTAGGAGGAGTCCTTACTCAAGAAGGTAGACCTGTGGCTTATACCTCTCGTAAGCTCAGAGATCACAAGAAGAATTATCTGACAAATGACTTGGAACTCTTAGCGGTCTTCCATGCACTAAAGCTATGGAGACATTATCTTCTCAGTCGCAAATTCCAGTTAGTCACCAATCACAAGAGCTTGAAGTGGATCTTTACCCAACCCAACCGCAACATGTTTCAAAGAATGTGGATTCGGCTTCTTCAAGAATATGAATTTGGCATAAAGTACATACCTAAAAAGGAAAATGCAATTGCAGATGGGCTTAGTCAGAAATATTTTCTTGATGCCATCTCTATACCTAATAACCCTATTTTGGAATAGATTAGAGAAGTATCTTAGAAGGATCCGGATTTTCAGAGGTTGTCTTTGTAGATTCAACAAGACAAGGTACCTAGAGTAACTCCTAACCCAGCTAAAGATTATTCTCTTCAAGGAGGATATCTTTATTTTTTTCAAAGGCTTTGTGTACCTAAGGATCCAGCATTAAAGAAAACAATTTTATTGAGTTAGGTCTTCGAGCGAGCTCAATGGAGCGAGCTTTGGAGCATGTTTTTTTCTTGAGCCGCCCTCCCTAGCTCACCTTCCTCCTCTCGCCGCCCACGTGCCTCCTCCAACATCCTCCCTCCCCTCCACCTCCTTCCTCCATCTCCTCCTCTAGCCGCCCTCCTCCTCCTCCTTCTTTTATCCCTCTCCTCTACCTCATTCCTTCCTCTCTCTATCCCCTCCCCCCCCCCCCCCCCCCTCTCTCTCTCTCTCTCTCTCTCTCTCTCTCTCTCTCTCTCTCTCTCTCTCTCTCTCTCTCTCTCTCTCTCTCTCTCTCTCTCTCTCTCTCTCTCTCTCTCTCTCTCTCTCTCCCGCCTCTCCTCCTACCCTCTCTCTTTCCCTCTCCCCCATTAAACTCATGTGTGTGTGTGTGTGTGTGTGTGTGTGTGTGTGTGTGTGTGTGTGTGTGTGTGTGTGTGTGTGTGTGTGTGTGTGTGTGTGTGTGTGTATGTAAAATCAACTATCGATGGCTTCAAAGGTGAGGTGATAGCATCAGCATAGTCAAGCAAACCTCTTTGCAGAAAGAGCTGCAATAAAAGAGCAGGTATCAATGATTTTCTGCAAACATGCTTATCGAAGAGTCCCAGCAAGGAAAAGAAGGAAGCCTGCCATTGCCCAAACCAGTTACTACCATCATCTCCACCATCTGGCCGACCACTGTCTATATATATATATGTGTGTGTAAATAAATAAATATATATATATCAACACACACACATATATAATCTACACATATATGTATACTCACTTTATATACATATATATATATCTGTGTGTGTGTGTGTGTTAATCATATATACATCCTTATGTGTTGATTTATATGTGTATAATAAATATATATAATATAACACACACATATAAATAAAAATATACTTATATATTTATTTATATTTAATTTAGTAGCACATATATATAAGCATATATATTTACTAGAACATATAAATATTTATTTAATTATAAATCTATGTATATAAATAAAAATATATGTGTGTGTGTATGTAGATATATATATT